>NC_026155.1:9637298-9664656 GCF_000512975.1 Sesamum indicum | reverse complement strand
CTACAGTCCCAAGCAGGATATCAGCTGTAGTTAGGTATGGATCACCATAGAAACGCAGATTTGTATCCATTCTTGTGGCAACAATGTTGCCCTCCAATGAGACCCCAACAAAAGCACCTGGACCATCCAAATGAAAACTATTCCATTAAGCATTTAATTAGTGTCCTCCTTCAAATAACCTGGGTGTGAATGTGAAATTTACAAATTCACTGCTAAAAATTGCTTCCATCCAACCCTTCCTGGTATACCTTCTTTGAATGAGACAAAAGGTCATTACTTTAAGCCTATGCTACATTGGGAAGGAATTGACATGGAAACGACCCAACACAGACCAGTAACAGAACAACAAATGGCTCACCACTGTCTGTCAAAAAATGTATGATCAAGTTTATGTATGAGAAGCCATAACTGTAACACAAAATAATCTGAATTTGAAAACGCCAGTTACCCTTTTTGGGAAAAGGAAGAACAAGTAAACTACAACATCCAATGATGCAAGTGTTTATTACAATGTAAATTCTGATTGTCATCTAAAAATCAAACTTTCAACATGCTCATCTGTGTCACACATCTGGCTTCTCATCAAATGTGTTGGACATGTATCCATTTTATTTCGTGTGTTGATATTTTTACATGTCTCAAAGCAACAAACATGTAAGCCAAAATGTATCGACATCGTAGCTTTCAGATTGTTCATGAACGAACTACAAACTAAAATACCGACAATCTCAAAACAAAGTTGTTCCAAGGATGCATAAGCATATTATCATACATCATACCTTTACTGCAACTGTAAGTGTAGCACATGCCAGAACCTTTTTCTCCAGCTCTCAGATCTGCCTCTACAACTCTCCCAATTGGTCCAGCAGCAGCACTGCAACCAGCACCAAGAGAAAAGTGCATGCGACTACAAAATGTTTTCACAGCTTTGATATCATGAAGCACAATTATGAAATCCATGAGCTCACCCCCAACCTGAGATTAGAAAACACCAAATTAGGAAAACCTTTCAGTTTAAAGCAGAAGCCTTGTCTCATATGATACTAGATGAACAATTGCTACTCGAGGAAAAAATAAACTTGTAGCATATCAAACACAAAAGTACAGATATTGACACAAATTCCACTAGATAACATTAAAAGTTAAAGTAAGTCCAATTACCAAAAATAAGAAAACAAGTCTTTAAGTCCAATTACCAAAAATAAGAAAACAAGTCTTCTACCTCTACTTCTTTTCTGCCTTTGCTTTACATGCAGTACAATATACATAGTTTGAGAAGCACAAAAAATCTGTCATTCTAGATATTTCAGCAAAAACTGGGGAAACTCAAAACTGGCTAGAAGATTGGTCATAGTTCCTGGTTTACAAGTTCTACAGTCTACACCAACCACAAACCAAAAGAATAAATGACACAACACATCACATACCTGAGCACCCCATCCTAAACCAACAGAGAGTATTGCAGATGGTGCAGACCATGACCCATCTGATCTTCGGGCAACAACCAAGCCAGTTCCAAGTTTGTAGGCGAGTAGCGCCCCAGCTTTAGCAACTGTCAAGATTGCTAAACCTCTGGCTCCTTTCAAAACAGCAGCAGGGATGGACTTCTCAGGGTTCATCCTAGCCACCTGAGCACAATAATATTTAAATTTTAACTTGTACAGATTAAACTCGATTTCATTTAACAACGATAAGTTTCATTCATCAACAACGGCCAAAATAGTGAGGACTCACTGAACAAATTCTTTTACAAGTTCTGCACATAATTTGAGACCATTTGTCTAGAAATACAACAAATCAAGGTTGTTTTGTAATCAAGAGAGCAATTAAATAAAAGAATCAGTGTTCGACCTGGCAATAGCTCCTCAATGTACTGGCTGACTTGTATATCTCATGCTCCATAGACAAACCCACAGGAAGATTCAACCAGCCTCTTGAACAAGTCCAATCCATCACATCATGCTTTGCAGCTTGGGCAGCATTGCTGATGGTATTGATCAATACACCTTGCAGTGGGTCAAGCCTATCGTAGCAGGTGTCACACACCCTCTGTGGATTCCTCTCCCTAAACCTGGAAGGTAATAGACACCGGCCTTTCGAGCACACCCTACAAAAAATACCACCACAAAAGCGGCAATGGTGTCTGCCACGAGTCAAAGCTGTAAAGGGAGCATTGCACTGCATGCAAACTGTCGTTGAACTGTCTGGAAGCCACTCTGGTGGTTCAGCTTCCAGCACCTCTTTGTAAGCATTATAATTCGAAGCATTCGGCTCCAGAAGTGGAGGAGCACTTGGTATGTAAACTGAAGAATGCAAGAAGGTCTCTCCATTCTTTGCAGATCCAAGGAATGAAACATTTGAGCTTGGCAGTTGGGGAAGACTACCAACGCCTGATTGACCTTTATTTCGCCCAGTCACTATAGCAAATATTCCATTCATTACATTTCTCAAGTTCACCTCAGGTGGGCCATTTTGTGGTACAGGCGTGTACTGATCCTCACCCGAGTCATACCCTCCATCCATAAAATCTTCAGAATCAATGGGAAACGGATATGATATTTTTCTATTCAATGTATCTGAGTTCTGGCTTTCTTGCACAGTCCACACAGTGTCATCAAAGTCATCCACATAGGTAAACTTGCTATTCTCCTTTTCCAAATTGGAAAGAGATGCATAGGAAACTTTACCGTCTGATGCAGCCATAGATCATGCCCACTTAATAACAACAAAGCTAACAAAAAAAGGAACACCTGGATAAAGCAAACAGATATAAGAAAGTATACAGACCTGGATAAATTTAACCACATGAAAAGCATGTTGAGACACTAATGTAACACCTATAAATGAACAGAAAGAAATAACTAAAGCAAAACCACATAAACACCACTTATTATTCTTATGAAATAAAATGAGGTAGAACTATAACCTATTGGAGGTAGATAACGCAAACAAGGAATCTGATACTACATAATATAAACCAACCAATAATCAGACTAAACAAAAGCGAAAGAAACAGCAAACAATTGTAATTAGGACAAAATTACCAAGCTATGAAGCTACAAGGGACAATTTTAACCTAAATATAGCTTAAAACAAAAGGTGCATACTTAAATCACCTCAACTAAGAAAATTCACAAGGGCGCATATCAACAAACAAACCCAAATGTAACAATACTTCAATATTCTGTTACTCAACAAAAAAGAAACAATCATAAAACTAAAAACCGTAAAACACAAAATTACGTACCCGTGGCACAGAAATGAATACGTATAACAGCAAGGTTTGTGATCTAGGGCAGCGGTGCTAATACGACAAATCAAAAGGAAACAACTGGAAAATTTACCAATAAGAGAAAAATCAGGAATCCAATTACAATTTTAGATGAAGCAACTGAAGGATTGCAGAGAATCCGCCGTGATCGAATTAACCCTTATTTTTGCGATTTGGTATTTCAGCGGAGGCTTTGATGATGCATGCGTTTGTGAAGAGGAGGAGTTGCACGAAAAGGCTCCGTTTTTAGCTGAAACGACACGCTTTTTGTTCGTTTCCGCGACCCTCAATTTCGCTATTTATAAAAAAAATGATAGCTTTATCTTATTTAGGCTTATCATAAGTTAGGCTTAATTACAATTAAAAAATACGAAATTAAACTTTTCTTAATTTTTATATTTACACCCTTCTAAGAATTCTTTTTTTACACCTTTTCGTTCTAACAAAAAAAAAATTACATAAATATTCAATTTGTCCCTCATTTAATATTTTAACATATATTTTTATACTTGTACAAAAATGAATGTAATACATGAAGTGACATCTGTTTGCATGTGGTATTGATTTACACATTTCACTGTTTAGCCTTGAATTGTTTCAAACATCCCAACTCCCAACTTTTTTTGTTTATTTTTTTCGCTTTACGCACTTGTTTTCAAACACTTCAAACGTTAGTATTTATTAACTTTTAACATTTTTTACAATTTTTTTACTGATGTATGGATAACACCCCTAAATGGTTTTTCTTTTTTTTATTTACAACACCCCTAAATGGTTGTGTAGCTTAAAATGGTTGTCAAGAATTTGTTGCTGAACCCAATCAAAGTGTAGTGAGGTCGTTCATAAATATTGAGTGCTTTGGTTAAATGGCGTACATAATAATTGGCTCCATCGTTCGGCAAGAACCAGGGGAATAGACAAGGCTGCATTTCAAGCAACCTGGACCATGGATCGTAGCCTGCAAAGTCATCATTTATTCATATCCCTTATCCAGAATTCCAAAATCAATTACAAACCTCCGAAGATAAACAAATCACATCATGGCCAATGAGGGTTAACTTCAAACAGAACTGGAGCGTTGTAGGAGGATAGGTAACAGTTCATATCACAGGAAGATTAAGTTGAATCATCATATCCTTAGCTTCTTTCCAGGATGTGATTCATCGTCATGCATCCTGCTCTCATCGTTTTTCTCACCGTTCTCGGCCTTTTTCCTGGCGAGTATTTTGTTTATCTTGTGCAGGTCGTTGGTGAGTTTCTGTTCTCTGTTCTGTTTGCGGGTCTTCCGACCATCTTGCATCTTGACACCAAACTGAAATGCAGCTTTTGGCATTGCTTCCTTCTGCTCATTGTACGTAGCCCATTCCTCTTCCGTCTCAAAGTCCCAACGATGAAGGCGGCCCTTTGCCTGTCGAAAAGTTAGATGTCAACCTTTTGTTAGCCCATAGTAATACAGAAAAAATTTACATTGTAATCTACAATGTTCATCTGTAATCTTTCGAATGTTTGTTGTCGGTCAAGGGATCTTAGGCAGTAGTTGAACAAGTCATCATGGCAAGTGAAACTGCTCATTGAACTGATTGAAACTTAAGAAAAGCTATATTTACTACCAGTTTCACTCCTATTGCATTCAGTAGTATTACAACTCTGTCGGCATTTGCTTATTTTCATCAGTGTGGGAAATAACATAGAGATACTCACCCGTCCACCCATGTCCATTTTGGATAAGTCATCTTCGTCATCACTGTCAACAATCTCACGGTTATATTCTTGGTAACCAGGATAGCATTCAGAGTAACTCTCAGATATAAAATTAGGGTCTTTCTCCCGAGCATCCTTCTCCCTCAGTTGTTGAAGCCGCTGATCATCCCTCTTAAACACAGATCCTAAGCCCCTATCCTTCTCTTCTTGAGTCATAAAGCGTGGGTCCTGCAGGACGTTTGAACCAGCTTGCATATCATAGCTTTGAATGTCTTGCTGGAGATATTGCTCAGGGTAAGCCAGCTGTTCAGCATATTGGTAGTTCTGCCACTCTCCCTGGTAGCTGCCAGCCAATGCTTGTGCTTGCAAAGCATCATACCCATTCTGAAAGAAGAAGATATCATTAAACAAATGTGGAACAATGAAATTCAGGTGTCTTGATGAAATGTGATGGGAGCTTAAAGTATGGAGTGGTAAGATGAATTGTTAATAGAAAACAAAGAAGAATCAAGAATAAAGTAAAGAAAACCTGATCTAATGGAGTAAATCATTTATGTCGAAAGCCAAATCAAATATCCACTCACCGATTGTTGCCAACCATGAGACATCTCAGCTGGTGGAACTGGGCCATATGCAGGTTCAGCAAAGTAGGAATTCTTATCTTTATTTCGAGGAGATTCTTCCATGTCCTCTGAAATTGGGCTTTGGCTCATATCTTTACTTGGAATAGCATAGTCTATCCCTTCACCAACAAAAATATCCTCCTCTTCTTTCCTAACACCAGTTGATTCCCGCTTCTCTTTTGGATCAGGAAGATTCTGTTTGGGAAGTGGGGGAGGTGGTGGTAGGGTTTCCCGTACAGTTTGATTCTTTATAGAATCAGATTTCAATATCCTCTCATCCTCTTCATATCCATTAGAAACAGACAAAATCTTTCCTGTATAATAAATGCCATATTAAAACAGGGTATTACCATGTTCAGGAAATGAGAAGTCCAACAGAGGAGAATAAGAATGGATATCACTTAATCAAATATGACAATAAACACATAACAAGATGAAGTCACAAACAGAAAAGTTGAAACAAATACGAGAAGTGTCATACTAATGCTTACGCAATGGTGTCAGTATTCCACGCAACCTTCTCATGGTCATGCTCTATATGCACTTCTAGTTTATCTTAAGTGATTAAACAGCACATCAATATCATGTGGACTTCAAGAGAAAAAATGCCTAAAAATGCCGACGGTAGCAAAATAGGAGGACCATCATCACTAAAATATACATGTAGAATCACTAGAACTGAGACCAAAGGTTTCCAATCATTTGCTACTAAAAGCACCTTTTGTATCTTTGTCTTTCTTCTTCTTTTTCAGAACTTTCCCTGATGACCCAAGGCGGAGATATGACATTATTTTAGCAATCCGATCTAAAACTGAACCATCAACGCTCACAGTCACCATTTCCTGGAAAGAAACAAAGGATAAATAATTCTCATAACCATAACATAAAGGCACCAACAGAAATAACACAAGAAAGAAAACAAAGAAAATGAAGTACCTCAGGAATAGGACAATCAGCTTTGCTTCTGTGGACAGTTGTTGGAATATCATGAGAATATCCATTTTCCTGGCATACATGCAACATAATTTCTTTTTATCAAACGTATCCAGACAGCAACTTTTCCAGGAAGACAAGGAACACTATTTAAGCTCTGAAAGCGCAAACGTATTGTCTCTATAAGCACATTCTAAGCAAAAGTGCTAACTAGCCAGCACCAGAGAAATGCATAGCAACTGTTTATTAAGTTAAAAGCACATTCTATCTAAGTTGCAAAATGACTCTAAGGTTTATTTAAGTTAAATAAGTTAGTAGCAGGAACCAGGTTCACATACTGATATGATAAGAAAGAAGGCTGAATGATCAATAACAATAGTGCATCAGGGAGAAGGGGCTAAAAAAATATTTAAGCATTATCCCCTATCTAGATCAACAATCAATTCAACTAAAAACTGAAAAGGCCACAGTTAAGCTGGTATGTAAAGGTTTAGCAGAACAATTATTTTCCTCTTTATTTCAGCAGATAGACAAAAGCATTGCTAGTGAATGACAGTTCATACATAAGTGATTCAAGACAAATATTTTAGAGTTCACGTTAGACAGAAGAAAGCAACAAAAGATCGCGACACGGAGAAGTAGAGAATCTCACCATGTTAAATATAAAAGCCATTCGTCCAGGAAGGAACATTTCATTTGTCTTGATGACAGTTTGTGGTTTGACTATCCACTGATAAACCGACTGTAAAAGACAGAAATATAACAGTTATTCCAGAGAAAAATTCTCATGCATCAGCCACAAAATTTCAGAAAAAATACAGACCTTTGCTGATGCAGTGCGAAAAGTTACTGGCTGGTCATCCTTTTGTCCTCTGTTCAAAGAAGAGGCATTCAGCATCAAGAAAACTGAAGATTACCAAACCCATATCATTTACATCATGTTCCAACATAAAACATGCTTCTTTTTTATCCTTTGACAAATCTAAGAACCCTTTGGCATATCAGTTGCAGTCAGCCTGGCTTTTACACACAGGCTTCCCCTTCAAATAAGAGGTCTCCATCTCAAGCACAAGGATAATTTTATTTCAATGCCACACCTTCTACTTTACTAGAACAAAATAATTAGAAATGATAAAAGGTTTGCGAGTATTTAGAGTAAGCAGGTGCCTTAAGACAAACCAACAATCAGAAAAGATCTGAGAACACGTGGAACCAAATCTGTACACACTTATGATCAAAAAAGAGTTACATACTTTGATTTTCCATCAGTCTCTTCCCCAACATCAGGCTTCTTGTCTATTTCACTTCGCACTTTATGAAGCAAAGCATAATCCAACCCTTTGACCAAATGTGTGTGCTCAACATCACCTGAAGGACATAATGAGCCAACCATAAGAGAAGTCCATTGCAAAACCGAGGAGCCAAACTCACACTCATCTTCAGTCAGTTCTCATAAAAAAAATTGATAAGGGTTTTCAACTTTTCATATGGATGGAAATGAGGCCTCAAGTCCCGGGCATTGTGGGGAGAAAACAATATATTAGTTTCAAATGCATGTTGTCACGTACGAGTTGCCCGCTTGAACAAAGTGATTAGTATTTTATTTATCACTCTCAAATTTAAAGGAAACTTGAGAAACCTGATAAAGACCCAAAGATATAAGAATCTGTAACCTCTCACGTATTCAATTACAACATTCAGAAAATCCTTGCAAACTCTAGCACCAGGACAATAAAATGAGCAGCTCAAGCCAAGTTGGCTTGGCTATTCTAAAGTCATTGAAGCTTTCTCAAGTCCAATAAACAACTTAAACTTATTTTTAGCTCATAAAATACACAAGCCAGGCTCCAGCTCATCTAGGTAAAGAAAGCAAACTCCATGAATGCTCAAGGTATTCAAGGACTCTAATACATGTCACTAATACACCCAGATATCTCACAAGTTCCAAAGTGAGCAGCTCAAGCTTGTCTGGGTAAAGCCCCTCCAATGCAAGATCATCAAAGAGATGACTCAAGCTCAACCTATTTTAAGCTTGTCAAAACAACAAGGGCCTGACTCAAGCCTGGCCATACAAAGAAAGCATCTATACCATGTTGAAACTAAGTAAGGATCAATTGGGTAAAAGTCCATGTTGAAAAGTTGGAAACTACGCAGCTTGACTTTCATTAAACCAACACCAGCTTCATCAGGATAAAGCATGCCTCAGCCACAAAATTTTCACTTGCTTCCCAGATAATAATAAGCAGGGTTAGCTTATTTGAGAAATATAATGACTTAAGAAAATCTTTTTGACACGATTGTGGGTCGGAAAAACTGAGAACTAGATCGAGAAAGAACTGACTAATAATGGTCACTTGTGCAATATAGGATGGCTGGAGCTGAGTGTTCTTTAGTGGAAGCAATGATTTGCACTGGCCCTTCTTATGAGTAACATGCTCAGGAAGATAATATACATATGAATGCAGTTACCAACCACAGCCAAGACAAACCAAGAGAAACACTGATACTAACAACAGTCAATAAAGAGTCTCTTCTTCCTAGTCTGCCCTAATGATTCCTTTGCATGATAACTAGAATCAAAATACAGAAATTCTAAATAAGAACTCATTTTCACCTCCAAGATATTTGCTCTTCTCAATAGATAACTTGTGTGCATCAGCAGACCTATTTAACACCAGCAGAAAATGGTTATTAGACACAGAAACAGAAACATGTTAAAATACCAAGAGAATGCATAAGTATAACAAGAGATGGGTATGGCGCAGTATCTCACAGGAGATCAACATTTCCCGGGGGAGCAACAGCATGAAAGGACGTCAACTCAGTTATCTCATAATCCGGATTTTGATCTTCTCTCCGTTCTTTTGCCCGGTCCCTGTATTTCGGCTGCTCGGGTTCTTCCTGCTTCTCCTCCTTACTGCAAAGATCACTCAACACTCTCAGAAAATATAGTAATACACACAAACCAAAAACAGCAGCTCCCTACATTCCAATAAACAATTACAACGTATTTTCGTATCACAAATCTTCAAAAGAACTCAAATGCACATCAGACAAACGCCAAAGAAACAAACCCTTCCCGAAACTTTTGAAATTAACACCAACAAGAAAAAGAATAGAAAAACAAACACGTACTGGTGTCGGCGGATGGTTTTCTCCTTGTGATTACGCTTCGTCGACATCACTAAACAAGTAGACCGAACAGATTGTTTCCGACACAATCAGATCAATTTTTCGCGGTTAGGGCTTTCAGATAGGAAATTTTGCCGCTTGAATCGCGAGAGTAAGAAGGATGAGGTTGGCCGTTTAGCCGTTCGCTTTTAAACATTTACATATGTACCCTTGGATTTTTGCCCCTAAAACAAAGCAGGACTAGGCCCAGATTTCAGGCCCAATACAAACCCTGGATTCATGTTTCCCGACCGCAATGTAATGATGAGTAACGTCAACCGCGTGCGATTACCAGTTTGAGAAATTTTGGTTTGAATCAACCCTGGCGGAATCAAAATAATTATAAAGCAAGTGTAATATATTTATTACATAATTGATTATTTTTTTTAAAATTATAATCAATCATACAATAAATATTTTTTTATTATATAATTAATTTAAATTTAATCAAGTTGAATCCGAATTATAATTTCCCTGCTTACATTACAAAAAGGAAAAACCTAAACAAGACTCACAATTGGGGCTGTCCATTTACTTGCTTCATTTGAATTAAGCCCAAATGTGCATTTAATCTCATTTTATAAAAAATAATTAATCATAAAATAAGTATAATTACCTAATAATATAATATGAATATAGTATCAGAATTAAATATAATAACCTCCTTTAAAGTTAATGTAATTAGTGACTATACTCCTCGTTCTCTAAAAAGTATCGAAACATTTCTTTCATTATTTTCACCTTGTATTTACAACTATTACAAACAACTATTTCGAATATCAAGCACGTCATACAAGAATACATTGATCAAAATAATAATAAGAGTAAATTATATCATCTTTTGAAGTTACATTCAATCACACAAATAATTTATATCTTTTGAAAAATTATAAATATCCCTCTAATGGATTGTTGTTGTATTTTTGCTCAGTGGAGTGTTTGAGTGAGTTTTTCCTTTGACAATTGTCATGCAAAATAAATATTACAACCTCAAAACGTGTATTAATAATTTTTTCCAAGGATCAGACTTATGTTTTGAAAGTATTGAGATAATGTATCATAAATAATAATAAGGGTATATTACACTTTGCCCCCATCTGAAAATATACAATTCAGTTTCTTTCAAAAAAAAGTATCAAAAGTACACTTACACCCCCCTCCAAAAATTAATTGTTTACACCTTACCCACTTTCATTATAGTTTGGACTAAAAATGCCAATGTTAGCAAATATATAAATTTCAATTTTTATCCCTCATTTAATGTATATATAATAATTTTGTACTTATAACGAAACAAAATATAATAATATATCTCCTTAGAAGTATAAAAATATACATAGAAATGTTAAATAGGGGGCAAAATTAAAAATTAATGTTTTTTTTTTACGTTAGCATTTCCGTCCATTCTAGAGATCAAGTATAAATGGAGAACTTTTTGAGTGGTTATAAGTATAATTTTGAAATTTTTGTGTAGGAAAAGTTTAACATTTCATTTTTAGAAGGAGCCTAAGTGCAATTAACTTTAATAATAATTTACAAAAGATAATAGTATATGAGAGTCGTGGAAAACGATGGATGCATGCCAACGGCTGAAGGCCGATGCTCGGACAATAAAATACTGCCGCGCGCGGGGGCTGAAAACTTCGAAGTTCTATCTATCTCAGACATATCTTATTCTAACCTAACCTAAAACCAAACAAAACTTATGTTGCAATACATTGCAGCATTGCATTGGTGGGAACGCCCTTTGTATAATCCTACGTCGTTATTTAAGGAGTTTCTAAACCTAACTAAACCATTCAACCAAGATGACGATGTTTTCCTACTCTTCCTCCAAGGTTGCCATTTCCGCTTGCTTTGCACTTGTCATCCTATGTTTCAGGTCAAACGTGGCTTCAGCACAGAAGCACACTGCATTCTTCATCTTCGGCGACTCCTCAGTTGATCCCGGTAACAATAATTACATCGACACGATCCCAGAAAATCGAGCGAATCACAAGCCTTATGGTCAGAATGGCTTCTTCAAGGATCCCACCGGCCGGTTTTCTGACGGTCGGATCATCGTAGATTTCATAGGTACGATTAGTTACCATCCTCGGTTGTTGTGTATGTTATAATCTTGCATCATGAACTTGTGATTCTTTAAGGTTTAAGGGGGTGCTTGGTGAGCTTAGAGAACTTATAAAATATTACTACATATTGATACAGCGGAATATGCTAAGTTGCCGTTGATTCCTCCGTTCTTGGAGCCATCCGCTGATTACAGTCATGGAGTTAACTTTGCGTCTGGTGGTGCTGGAATTCTTTCTACTACTAATGAGGGTCAGGTGAGTACTAAATGCCTGCACGGGTTATCCGAATATCTTCAACTGGGAGGGATTTTTTGTCGTATTTTTTACATGATTTTTCGCAATAATTTTGGACAGGCCATTGACCTTAGTACACAGTTGAAGTACTTCGAAGAAGTTGAGAAATGGTTGGCAGAGAAACTGGGAGCTTCGGAAGCAGAAGAAGTAATATCAAATGCAGTCTACTTCTTTAGTATGGGAAGCAACGATTACTTGGGTGGTTATCTTGGTAGTCCTAGGATGCAAGAACTCCATCATCCTGAGCAGTATGTGGGGATGGTCATAGGAAACTTGACAATAGCAATTCAAGTAAGTTACCCTTTTGTTACAATTGTAAGATAGGCTCAGAGTATTGTTAGTTTCAGGCAAGATATCGTAATATTTTTAAAAGGAAACATTTAATCCCTATTTTATTCTTCACTTGCGCAATTTCCAATTGGTTTTCATGTTTTGGCATGTATACTATCTATTTTGCCTAATTTATAATTGTAAAATGGGAAACTCGCATTTTTAGTCTCATAAATTAAGCTCATTTTCAATTTACTCCTTCTTGTTACGATTTTCTTATATTGTATCACATACATTAAAAATTTTCTTATTTTTAGTCCACATGTGACTTTTCCATCCAATAATTATTAACGGAAAAGTCACGGGACCGTTAGTTCAAACACTTATTGGACTAACATTTATGTGACTTCTCCATTTTAATTATTGGATGGAAAAGTCAAATGACGACAATGAAAAAACTTCTAACTTATGGGATACAATGTGAAAAATTCGTATTAAATAGAATTAAATTGAAAAGAGCCCTTAACATATGATACCAAAAATACGATTTTCCCTTATAGAAACCAGTATTCAGCTAGCACTTAGTTTTATTTTCTTTGCCCTAATTAATAGCGCATTTAGAATTTGAATTCTTAGGATTATGACAAACAATCTTAACAAACATGTGATGGTTCAGGAATTGTACGAGAAAGGTGCAAGGAAATTTGGGTTTCTGAGTTTATGTCCTTTGGGGTGCCTGCCAGTTATGAGAGCCCTGAATCCTAAGGCAGGTGAAGGGGGCTGCTTTCAACAAGCCAATTCACTTGCCTTAGCACATAACAATGCTCTCAAGACTCTCCTCAACAATCTTCATTACCTCCTCAAAGATTTCAAGTATTGCAACTCCGATTTCTACAACTGGCTCCAAGATCGAATCAATAATCCCTCCGACTATGGTATATAGCAATAATTTGTTTGATTTCGTTTCATTTTGGTTGTTCGAGATACAATCAAGAACATCATAAACGTTTACAAGACGCACAAATCAATTTGTTTGACCTTATTTTCTCTCCGTCACTCAATAACTAAGACTTTTAGGACAAGTTTATTTTTGTATATTGGATTGGATCGGGACATAAAGATCAACAGTTGTGATTATATTAAAAAAAAATTCATCCCATATACTAGTATTAATATACTTTCCACATTAGTGATAGGATTCTCAATAATGATTTATAAAAATTCTCACTTTTCATCCTTCATCATATTTCATTAGTATTTTGATTGAAAATGCCACGTGCTATTTCTCCAGTTCCAGTACTTAATTATATGGTTTTGATCACAGATTTGAAAGAAGGGGTGAATGCTTGCTGTGGATCAGGACCTTACGGAGGAGTCTACACATGTGGAGGCACGAAGAAGGTGGCAACCTATGAGTTATGCGACAATGCCAATGACTATGTATGGTGGGATTCGTTTCATCCTACTGAAAGAATTCATGAACAGTTTGCAAAAGCTCTTTGGGACGGGCCACAAGCATCTGTCGGGCCCCACAATCTTCAAGATCTCTTCTTCGACCATGAGATCGAGCTAACCATTGGTGATATAGTTGATATCATTACAGAAAACGAAGAGATAGTTTGATCATATATATTATGGTTGACAATCAGTCTGATTATTTGTCAATTTGTCTTTTCGTCGATCTGTTCGATTTTGGTTTTTTCGCTAGAGATAGTGGTAACTGAAATAAAGGTACCACTATAGACTTGTGATTGTTGGAATATAACTGCATTTTACCATTATAAAAATATTAATAGGCAAAAAATATCTATAAATAATAATTTAAAAAAAAAAAAAACAATTGAAACTCTCCGGACTATTGAAAAAGAAGCTCACTGCCTCCAGGCTCAGATAGTCTTCTTCTTGTTGGATTAAAAGTTTAGAATGCCGTATTTTTCTTTTTCTTTCTTTATTATTATCTAATGAGATTTTTTGTCTATTAATATTTTTGCATGTGGGATTTGTTCTATTTAGTTCCAATAAAATTTGCATGCAGTTCAATATAATTTTATACACGTCGCTTGTCTATGTTGAATGAAATAGAAGATAGAACAAAGATTACAATAGAAAATTTATTAGGTGTCAGTTAAATTATATTTTTCAGAATCTATAGCAATTAAAGATAGACTTGAACGGTTGGCGCAATGGTGTAAGGTCTCATTACATTCGCATATATCAAGTTGACTATCTAGTCGGAAGATTTTTATTTTTTAACCCCCATTGTCTGGAAACTCTCTTGGATCCAACGACAACCACGAACCACGAGCAGAAATTAGTTTCGAGCCCAATGGCCAACTAGGGGACACGTTATGTGGAAGAACCCAAAAGAAAAATAGATCTTAATATATTTATTAAATTTAATATTTTTTCGTTTTTATTTTAGTATAAGCTCACTGTCAGTGTAAAATTTTCTATAATAAATGTTAAGTGTCAATGCTATATGATTTTCGTGGCACCTGGAATTTTGGGTAACCTACTCTTGAAGGTAAGTGTTGGTAAGTTAATTTAATCATGTTGTCAAACTTAGCAAGACACATGAAAAATGTATAATGATTTCCATTTAATTCCAGTCTTAACTCAATTGAAAAAATACAGAATTAAAATGGGTTGATTGTATTTTACGCCTTATATAAAAATATTAATAGGCAAAAAAATATAAAAAAAAATGTCACGTGATATCTGAATTTTTAAAAGAGAAGCTCATCGTCTCTTGTATTACATGATCGTATTTTCTTTTTTTAATGTATATATTTTGTTATCTAAACTATTAGACTTGTATATTATAATATGTGTTTTTGGCCCATGATGGCATTGAAGTGAAAGCGAAAGAAAACTAACATATTCATACATTATTCGACACGATATTTGAATAATAATTAAAAATTATTATATTTTATTTTATTACTATCACTTTTGAGAAAGTTCTTTTTTGACTTAGCGAAAAATCTCGTTATTTCCCTTATTCTTTTAAGAAAAAATACCATAATTGTCACATGCTAACTAATCAATTGGCAAACATTGCAACTATGTATGTACTAAATTCAAATATATTTTCATTTTCGCGTTAAAGTAGAGAAGTTTTCGTTACGTTGAATTTTCTCAATCATTTCGTAAATAAACCCAATGGTATATAGTTCTTGAAATTCAATTGTTAAATATATCGGTTTCAAAAAATTAACCATCTTTAGTATTAAAAATTCGTGATAAAACACTACATTTGAGAATCAAACTACTAGTTCAAGACATAAAATGTTCAACCTGATTAATCGGATTGCAATTTTCTAATTATCTCTAATTATAATTTACTTATAAATTAGCATATTCAAGTACGACTCATAGTTTATAATATTCTGGATAGCTAAAATATTTTAATTAGGTCCCATGTAATAGACATTTTCTATAAATATTGTTGATAATATGATCACCTCTGCCCTCTGATTGGGGGAAGATACATATGAATATTCCAAATGCCCAAAGAGATCATTCCATCATATAATTGAGGAGTTGCAATCGATTGTAATTAATTTATTTAAAAAATAATAGTTCATCGCTTTTACTCTTAAAAAAATATACATGAGCAATTTACCCACTATAATATTTGAAATGAGCAAATACCCCTTATGAAAATAGAGAATTAGCAAATTACCTTTTGTATATTAAAAAATAAAGCAAATTACCCCCAATCAATGGTTTAAATAAGGGGGTAATTTGGTTCTTTTTCCAAAATATAGGGGTAATTTACTATTTTATTTTTCATAAGAGGATTTTTGCTCATTTTTCGTATCACAGACAGGTAAATTGCATTTTCTCTGATTACGTAAAATAAGTCAGACTTTTGCCGCGAAACATTATGTTTGTTTTCATACCTTACTCATACATTTTTTATATTCATATGCTATTCGATTATGCATCTCTAGGTCTATTTTCATAAAATCGTAGTAAACTCAAAATTATTTGATATCGATTTCTTTTATTTATATATATATATATATATAATTAATGAAAAAAAATACCAAATGTTTTCTATGTCGTATTAAACTAAAATTGGGCAATAAGACAAAAGGCATTGGAGAAATGCAAGCATCGCAAATTAGGCAGACAGAAATCCAATTATAATTTAGACTCAACATATTCTATTGAATGTCTTGAATTTAAATTTGAGCGTGTGTATAATGTATTGGACGTGAAAGTTTTTTTTTTTTAAAAAAAAAAAAGAAAAGGGAAATGCAGTCGGCCTCCGACATATACTGCTCAATAGTTTCTGGACGTGGGCTGAAGTTCACATCTTCATCTCTTGTTTCATTGACGTTACCACAATAAACAAACCTCAATCATTCAACGCTTTTCATTATTTCACACCTAAACAAACACCACCAATTCTCTCCCCCTCCCCCTCCTCTCTCTCTCTAAGAATTTTCCTTTTGTTTTTTAGTTTAATAACACTTTGATCCCATCTAAAAATACAAAATTATATATTTTCATCAAAAAAAGATGTTGAAATTATACTTACACCCCCTTCAAAAATTTTCTATTTATATTTTACTTCTTCTATTAGGCTTTGGACGAAAAATATTAATGTTAGGAAAAATAAATTACATAAATTTTCAATTTTACTACTCTTTCATTCCCATATAAGAATTTTGTACTTATAAGAAGAAAATTGTAATAATGTTAACATCTTTCCAGAAATATATATATATATATATATTTTATTTATTCCTTTATAACTACAAAATATATATGAAAATGCTAAATGAGAAAAAAAAAAAAAGGAGTATTTATGTAATTTTTTTTCCTAATGTTAGTTTTTTCCATCTGAACCTTTAAGAAAAGAGGTTATGTTAAACAGAGAATTTATGGAGGGATGTAATTATAATTTTAAAAAATAAAAAAATAATAATTTCGTATTTTCAGATGAAATTTACGTATAATTAACCCTTCTATTATAAAGAAAGTGTGGGTAGTTCCGATTTTGATTGCCGCCACGGGCTGGAGCATGCCCTGAAGTATTAGTACCTACAGATAACTTATTAACACAATTTTGATAGAGAAAATCAAATTCACAATTACACAATTATAAATTTTGGTTTTACTGTAATACTAATTATTAATTAATTAAATATATTTAATATTAATAATTTATATATTTAATTACAAATAATTAAAATAATTATATAATTGTTATCGACTCACTTTAAAAAAAAAAAAAAAAAGTAAACTTTTCAGTTGATAAAGTCCGACCTAATACACCTGAATTAAAAAAAAAAAAAAAAGTAAACTTTTCAGTTGATAAAGTCCGACCTAATACACCTGAATTTTCTCTATTTTTTTTCTACAGTACTACGTGGAGGACTGGTATGGATGGTCGGCCCTTGACCTCAATTATTTATTTATTTATTATTATTATTATTTTTGCTTGATTTTGATGATTAGAATTTTCAAAAATAGTTGGAAGGTCAATTATCAATGGGAACAATTAACACGTTTCCCTGAATTATTTGATTAATTTTATGTGACTAATTCTTGATAAGACCTGCAATTAAAATGGATTGTATTATGTAGGCTTTGAGCTGTCACAAGAAACTTGATATCTAATCATAAAATAATTCAATTTTCTTGCCCAAATCTTATCTCCCAAGTAATATGGATATTCAGTTGATTTTCTTGTTTATTTTGTGGATACTTGGGGAAAAATATTCGGGTAAATTACAATAATTTTTTTTAAGATTTGATATAATTATAAATATTTCATTGTCGTTTAAAAAATTACTAATATTTTCTTGATTTTAATGTTTTTCTAATAACTAATTTTTACTTATTTCTTAAAACTTTTTGAATTTCTTTTACGATTTTTAAAATTTTTTCATCCACCTCATCCGATTTATTGTAATTTTTTTCTTTTTTAAGAAAAAGATACACAATGGCAAAAATGACAATTCCAAATCTCCATTTAGGATTACATAATTTTCATTAAACATGAGAGGTTATTTGTAATTTTTCAAATAACGAGTGGAGATTCATCGTTATGTCAATCCTCATAGGAGCTCGTTGTAATTTACCATAAATATTTTTCATGAGCTAGCAAAAAATAAATACTAATAAAAATATAATCAAATTGTGTGAAACCAACGACCAATTATCACATGTGGAGTATTTATTACATAATGGCTCATTTCCAGCTCTTGCTTATCTCAATTTCCTTCCCAATTAAGTCCATTTTGTAGCTAGTGTAGGATGCAGAATGTAATAAGCCCCACACTGCCCATGAGAAACATTGGACCTACTTTATGTAATATTTACTCCAATCTTAAAAGCCATTCATTTTCCTATGTGTTAACATAAATAAGTTTGTAAAATAATAAAAACAGCTCGACTTTTTTTAACGAGCCAGCTAAAATTTAAGGTGAATTCTTGTTAATGAGTAAGAATTCGAAATTTTATAATCACATTTGTTGGAATGTGTTAAATTCTTTCGTTTCCATCATAAACATAATTAATTCATTCTAATTTACGATGATGACAAATGTCGTGAAAGAAAAAAAAATTAAAAAATACCTTTGAAAAATATTAATTATGAATCGGAGAGTGATTCAGATATAATGTTCAAGTTGAGTTGTTGTAAATTTATGTTTAAATAAGGTAAAGAATATCAAATTGTAAATTTCAGTATATATTAGTAAAGAACCAATGATATATTATTTTATTGGTTGAAATTAATTTTTATGTCCCATGAACGAGTTCGAGTTCGATCAAATATGTGGATATTTGTTTTATTTTATATGAGTTTATTATAATTTGTTGTTTTTAGTATATTGATATATTGATTGAACGAATCGTATGTTAAAAAAAATAAAAACAAAGAAATCTCTCTTTTTTTATTACATGAAAAAAAGATGAAAGTAATAGATAAGAGTTGCGGAAATGTAGTAGTAACAAGCAAAGGATGTTACGAAAGGATGTAAGCAAAGGCATATTCTTTTATTCATGAAGTGAACTAAACAAGTTGTGGTTTTCATTTTGCCTCTGCAGATCCAAGCTGTCTCTCTCTCTCTTCTTTCTCTCTCTAAAGATTTAATAAAATCAATCAAAATCTACAAACCACTCTCTCTGTACATCATCATCATTTATCATTATCATCATCATTATTTCCATCAAATAGGAAAGGGAAATAAATTTGCATCTCATTTTGTGTATTTTTCCATTTTTTTTCAACTTTCTTCTGAAGACTTCTCTGTTTTTGTATTCCGATTATAGCAGGCACGTTGAGATTCTTTTTTTTTTTTTAGTGTTTTTTTTTGGGTTTGTGTAGTTTACGTTTGTGTTTTTTATGTTTTGGGAAGAAAGTATTTGTTTTTTTTTTTGAATTTTGTGTCGAGTTTTCGTCTTTGAGAATCTTGATCGAACATCAGCTGTTGTGTTTTGTAATTTAGGTGTCTGTACTTGGTGAATTTAGGGTTTGGAGATTAGAAATTTGAAAAAAGAAAGTCAAAGGCTTTTTGAGGGTTTTTGAAGTTTGATTTTCTCGGGGAATGCTATACCTGAAGCAACCTTTGGTGGCGGTGATGGGGTTTAAAAGTTTGGAGAGAGAGTAAAAAGAATTGTGGATTAAAATTGAATGCCAGAGTGATTGATTCCCGAGCCCGAGGCTCGGGGATCGCGAAGAATAATACAAAGCAATGGCAGATGTGTTAGAAAATGTGCAGGAGCAGCAGCATGAAGTACAGGCCGCTTCTCCACTTTGTCCTCCTTTGCAGCCTCCTGAAGGGTTTATGCAGAAATTCAGACTCTATGAGACTCGATCGGTATAAGATTATCTTTCCAGTTCATGATGTCATAACCTGTCAAAATTGTGATCCTTGTTTTATGATTCAGGAATGCAAAAAGTTATTTTACTAGGATTTTTCTAGATTACTTGAGATGGTAATTGAAGCTTATGTACGTTGTATTAAATTCTTGTGATTGCTTGCTTTGTTAATTCAGAATACGCTAGAAATATTTCTGTTATTGCTTGACCTCTTGAGTTTCCACTTTCCTCACATGGCAAGTTTGGATTTAGTGCGTAATGATCAGTTCAAATTTTATCAGATGCTGGAAAATATATAATTATGTAATGTGAACTTTCACATTGACTGAACTTAAATATTTGACTGACTCAAAAGCCTTCAGCTGGAGCCTCGATTAATACATAAGCTGGAAACTCGCAATATTTACCACGTGCTAGTTAATTGAGGGTTAGATTAGCAACTTTCCGTACGCCGGACTACTTTTAGCATTAATGAGGTGTAAAAGTTCAGAGCCCCTCGAGACACTGAGTTCTAATAACTTGTTCACTGTCTATAGCTCTTATTTGCTTTTATCATTGACTGATTAGACAAGTGTGAACTGCTGTGCCCAATGGGGTACAAATCTAGTAACCATGTAATTACTGCAAAGCATGTTGAGGTTATGTTTTTTGTACATGTTATTTAAAATATTTACATGTATGGATGTTACTTGTATGTATTTTGCTGAAATTCAACAATTTGGTAACTCACCTTTCTCTCCCTTTCTACAATTTTTTGATATATTTGATTGTTTATCGGATTTTTTGCAGAAATTTTATATGGTAGGAAGAGACAAAAGTAGAACATATTGGAAGATTCTGAAAATTGACAGGTTGGAACCCTCGGAGCTCAACATTCGTGAAGATTCTACCACATATACTGAAAGGGAGTGCTCTGACCTACTGAGAAGGATACATGAAGGAAACAGAGCAACAGGAGGACTTAAATTTGTTACTACTTGTTATGGCATTGTTGGTGTGTAGATCATTGAGTGTCTTCTGTTATGTATCAAGAAAGAAAGCCCGATACACCTGATCATCTTATTCTTGTTCCTTTCATATTTTCAGGATTCATTAAATTTCTTGGGCCTTACTACATGTTGCTCATTACCAAAAGGAGGCAGATTGGTGCAATCTGCGGTCATAATGTCTATGCTATCTCCAAAACTGAGATAATTCCGCTGCCAAATCCAGCTGTTAGATCCACCATGATTAACTATAAGAACGAGAACAGGTTACAGCCTTTCTACATATAGATATGCTTGTTCATGTATCATTTTAGTTTAGAGGAATGATGGTGCTTTAGTTTTTATTCATATATTAAACTGTTAAATCATTCATGTGATATATGGTCCATTTAGTAACCATTTCTTTTGTATTTATGCTTTGAAAATAACCGCAGTTACTTTGGATCTTCTCTTTTGTCAAGGCTTTTATACAGTTGCATCAAGTCAAATAATCATTCAGTCAATTTGTAGCAGTTATGTACCTATTAATCAAGTAGTAAAGTCGATCCATTTTCTCCATCTTCTATGCAGCTCACAACCATGATTCCATCGATTCACCTTACTATCAAATGTTCATTTTTCAGTTATCTCTAATGATCTGTCCTGGAAGCAACTAATATTGAATTGAACACTAGGAGAGTAATTCTGGTGCAAATAAGTTGGATGCCGACTTCATCTGCTTGGGCTTTCTTTTACGGCAGATAGTTGCTTCTGACATGTCATTATGATGATGTAATGATAGTTATAATGGCTAAATAACTTGAATGGCAGAGAGTGTCAGGTAGTTGGGATTGAGATTGAAGTATATGGAGAGGGAGAGATTTCGGGCAATGGGTGTGCAATAGTGGTAATTGCTACATGAAAGAATACTGGAGTCTGTGATCTTTCATACTTTTGTCTAGGGAGGACTTAATTCATTGATCCAGACATCTTTGGCTAGTGTTTTAAGAATCTTTGAATTTAAGACTAAGGATACTTGACACTTGTTAGCATGGTAAAAGTTCCCAAATCCTTAAGTGTTGACTTTTGGAATAGAGCTTGTAAACCAAATATCAGAGTGTATAACTGATTTCTAAGACTAAAGATACTAACAAAGATTTAGCTGCTTTACTGTTGGCACTTCTTAACAATGGTCAGAGCTATAGAAACCAAATACGAGGTACGTGAACCACTTTGTAAATGGTGCAACCCACGTCTTAATTTGTAGCTTCCTGTAAATAATGCTCCATGTCAAGCACCTAACTCAAGCCACTTCTCACTATGTCTCAACTTCCCCCTTACATGACTACTAAGTGTATGACTACAGCATGCAGTTTACATTATTTCCAATTAAGTACCAGGCTTCCATAAAAGAAACATTAATATAGACACTCAGTACCATTTTGATTCTATTAGTTGTATGCGGTAAAAGTGTAGTTGATTTGAGTTGAGTATAGCATTAAACATCATGTATAATTAATATGTTCTTTAACAACCACATGTTTTACTTTTGCTGAAAGGTAATCAAGAAAGGAATTTTTCCATTTTTACTTATGTGATGACTTAAGAAAGTTCATGCTTTTTCAACTTTATTCTTGATTTTATATTTTCTTTCTACAACTAGTATTGACCACTCAAAGTTAATGGTAAAACATGTTGATTTTGGACTTTATAAGAAGTTCTCTTTTTGCATTTTCTGATTTCCAATTTTGATTGCATGAAATCTTTGCTTGATTGTTTTATTAAGCGTTAGTAATTTGTTGGCCACATAGATACAAGAAGCTTTTGTGCATGGTGGATCTTACAAAGGACTTCTACTTTAGTTACTCCTATAACGTGATGAGGAGTCTCCAGAAGAACATGTGTGACAAAGAGACCGGGCAAGTCTTATATGAAACTATGTTTGTCTGGAACGAGTTTCTTACTCGTGGAGTACGAAATATTCTTCAGAATACAATATGGACTGTTGCATTGGTCTATGGGTTTTTTAAGCAGGTGAGGTTCTGATTTACTTTCAAGACATGATGGTCATCCTTAGAGTTATCTATTCTAGTTGTCCCATGTAGTAGCAGTGATATATATACCTTTTTGCTCTCATGAGTCAAATATATTGTCTGTGTTAAAGGATTTGTATATTGCCAGCTACATAATATCTGGGCATTGTATATTGTCTTGATTACTCTATGCTGCATGTATCCAGGCTACAGTTTCTATATCAGGGAGGGATCTCAAGTTGACTCTAATTGCTAGGCGCTCGCGGCATTATGCTGGTACCAGGTAAAGACAGAATTGTGAATATGACAAAACAAAAAAGTTGGATTTATTTGGTAACAGCCGGAATGCAGTGGGCATAATAAATCCGAACTACACTGTTTTATGAATTTATAAAATTTTTGGTCTCATTACTTTGCATGCTTGAACCTATACATTAACTTTTAGTAGTTTGTTGCCTAACTCAGGTTGTATTATGTATGCCTTCTGGCTTATTGAGATGATTCTTGCCTTTGTTCATTTTTTTGTTTTTGGTTTTCTAAATTGGTCATGGGGGTTGCCTGGTAAGTTCTTTTTCCATTTCCCTACCCATGCATCTGAAGGTTAAATATCTTGAATGTAGATATCTAAAACGAGGTGTCAACGAGAAGGGCCGAGTTGCAAATGATGTTGAGACTGAGCAAATTTTAGCTGAGGATGTTCCTGAAGGTCTGTCGATGCAAATTAGTTCTGTGGTCCAAAATCGTGGCTCCATACCATTGTTCTGGTCACAGGAAACGTCCCGCCTAAATCTTAAGCCGGATATTATATGTATGTTTGAGCATTTACATGAATGATGTCCTTGTCATTTACATCCAAAAATATTGTATATTTATCTATGTCATGGGTCTGTGTTTTGTTTTCCAGTGTCGAAGAGGGACCAATCGTATGAGGCTACCAGACTTCATTTTGAAAATCTTGTCAAGAGATATGGGAACCCCATCATTATTCTGAATTTGATTAAGGTAAGAGGAATTTGTAATTTTGGCCTTTGGAGTGGAGTTTCTAGCTGAAATAAAACACTCGTTATTTGTTGTTTCAAATATATTAAGCCTCAAAGAAGATATAAAAATTGCCATAATCAAGAAGGTCTTTCTGGCTTGCTATCCTGAAACTTCTCCCTAAAGGAACTATATATAAACCATGGGATCAATTTTTTTCTTCAACAGACAAATGAAAAGAAGCCCCGAGAATCCATTCTTCGGGCAGAGTTTGCTAATGCTATTGAAGTCATCAATAAAGATCTATCTGAAGAGAACCGGCTTAAATTTCTTCACTGGGATTTGAATAAACATTCTCGGAGGTATCTACATTTGTACCTTCATATTTCTATTGGTTATGTTTTTGGAACATCTGACTTATGCTTCCTTTTCGTGATCTTTCATCAGCAAAGCTACAAACGTTTTACTACTTTTGGGAAAGGTGGCCGCATATGCTTTGATGCTGACAGGTTTTTTCTATTGTCAAGCCACACCACAGATGGTACCGGAAGGGCATCTTAACTGGCCTACATTTGAGTGAGTCGCTTATCTAATGTGGAAAATTGTTTAATGCTTAGTGACAGCCTGCATGTATCATTGGAATGCTTTAACAATAATTTTTAGAATCTCTTTTGTTCATGACTTGTTGGCTATTGTATATGGCCTATCTGTTGAAATAATACTGAGACCAAAATGAAAACACATTAATGATTTGTTTTGCACTAGGCTATTATTGGAATACTTTAGCCAAAATAATGTCAATGTTGTTTTGCTTGGTCCAGTTGCTGGAATGTGATGCAAATCAAATTTGTAAATACAAATAAGGTTTTCTTGATTGCTTTAAGTGCGCAAAACGGTTGCAAGCCAAGCATAATGAATGACTAGGTGGCAACATCGGATTATGTCGGCAGTAATGAACGACAAACAAACATTTCAGCCTGCTACTATGAATGAGTAAGGTGCTAAAAATGTTCCACTGGCACAGGAATTTTGCTGCTCCTGGCACATATTCTCACACTGATATGGAAAGGCACAATGAGGATGAGAACGAGGATTCAGATAACTCCGACAGAAAATCTAGTGGAAGCAATAGCATGGCGAACAGTAATCCTTCTGTCAGGCCACCAATGATCCAAAAGGGAGTGCTTCGGACTAATTGCATAGATTGCCTGGATCGCACTAATGTGGCACAATATGCATATGGGCTGGCTGCTTTGGGGCATCAGCTGCGTGCATTAGGAGTAACAACCTCAACAAAGCTTGAGCTTGACGATCCTTTGGCTGAAGAATTGATGGGATTTTACGAGAGAATGGGTGATACTCTTGCACACCAATACGGTGGGTCAGCTGCCCACAACAAGGTAAGCTAATGCGTTATTTCCTTTTAATTTTGGATACATTAAGAAATATCATTCATTTGCCTGTTTTTGGGTAATGACTTATTTAGAAGTCATTTGATATGGTTGAAAGTGGTCTAGTGCTATTAAGATTCAGGCTCTCTCCTGAAACTTTATGTACTTGTTGAAAGCACGGTATTTTAAAAATTTCAACTGTTTGGTCGGGTATGTGTTCTCTCTATGATTTGATATAGTGTAGACTTTTGCTTCAAATTTAGTATGTAAAAACAACCTTGACTTATACCGAATACCAATGCAGAATCTTTTCCAGAGATTGTGTCATAGTGCCAGAAATTTTCTGTCTAATAAGTAGTAACTTACTTATAAGAGTTCATCCTGATCGAACCTTCAAAACTTAATTTGATTTGACTTATTATTACATATATTTGACCTGGTGTTGTTCAAATCTAAATTATTCTGAGAGCTTGTCAGCGCCAGAGGGGGGGAAACAAAAGGAGTAGCCGAGGTCATTATTTTTTTGTACTCATTTTTTTGTTTCTATTTGGGACTTTGATAAAGCATTAACATTTTTTTTTAAATTTGTCATAGATTTTTTCTCAGAGAAGAGGTCAGTGGAAAGCAGCAACACAGTCTCAGGAATTTTTTCGTACTCTACAAAGATATTACAGCAATGCATACATGGACGCGGAGAAACAAAATGCCATTAACGTGTGAGTTTGTATTAGTTAAAATATTGGATGTGCTTTTTCAAAGTTTATGTACGTATAGAGAGGTTAAATAGGTAAGGGAGATGGATGAGGATGATTTCTGTCTAGCAGGGTAGATAGTTTGTACTCTCCCTGAAATGATCCATCTGCAGAGTAGCGGATTTGATCATTTCCAAAATTGTGTTTCTTGTTTGAGCCTCTGTCTTGCTGTATTTCCAGTCTGATCAACTATTCTCTACTGTTTGCATGATGAAATTGAGCAGATTTTTGGGGCACTTTCAACCTCAACCAGATAAACCTGATGTGTGGGAGCTTGATTCTGACCAGCATTACAATGTCCGAAGGAACGGAGAACCAAATATTGATAAAGATGGAAGGTATGGTTATAGTTATTGCTTTACATATGCTAGAATATTGCTAATCATGTGTTCAGGATAAGCCATTTGAGAATGAGGCAAAACGAACACGGTTTCATATTCTTGGTTTCTAAAACGTGAAACGAATCTCCCAAATGATGCCAAATGGACCCGATTTTCTAAATGATTGACTTGATTAAAAAGATATGATTCTTTTTTCCCCTCAATGTAGTAATAAGTTGTTTCTGGAACATTCCTCCTCATATTTACTGATCATAAAGAGAAGCATGAAGTCAAATTTGGAAATTTCAGAGAGTTCTGAATCTGTAACTGTAGAACAACACTTCTGTCACAAGAGTAGGTGAGATGTTAAGAGTTATATCTTCTATTATATATTATCACATTGCAGTCTTTAAGTATTTCATAGTTAACCTAAAGGTGAACAGAAATGGAGTCTATTTCCTTATGTTTGTTTATTGTATAGGTCTTCCCTCTATCCTTTTGTTCTATAAAAAATCATCACCATGAAGCAATTTCTAATTTTGCAAATCAATGAAATCTGTGTAGAGTTGTGCATTTAGTGTATTGTTTTTCTCCTTGGCAGTAACGTTGAGTAAGATGAACTTAAATTTGTATATGATTTTATTATACATATTAATAAATGTTTTTGTACTTGTGTTTAGTATGACATAATCTTTCTCCAATGCAATATTAATTACTGGGTCTAGAAGCATTAACCAAGGT
>NC_026155.1:9635283-9637288 GCF_000512975.1 Sesamum indicum | reverse complement strand
TTTGCCTTTTGTTTTGGTTCTTATTGTTAAGAAGGAGCAAGGCGTTCCTGCTTGTTGTAATTTAATTTCATAATATTCTTGATGTTAAAAAGAGGCATATCATTTATTTAGTACCAAAATTGCAGAGTCGAACATTATACCAGTTGTCCAAGACATTCTTTGGATATTATTCCCCTCAGGGTGTGAATGATTTTGAACTTCCATATAAATATTCAAACTCTTGTTTCATACTTAGGTCACTTTTCAGAAGATCATGGTCGGATGGGAACATTCTTCGTGAACGTCGTTCTCCCACATCTACGCCAGATATCAATAAAGGTTTCCCTAGTGCGAATTTCTCCAACGATTCAGGAGGAAGCAAAATGCATTCTGAGTCAACACCAGAAATGTCTACTCCCACAAGCGAGTTAGCATATTCAAGGTGATATACTTTCGTCATTATTGTATGGTTTATTAATTTCTCTAAGGCTGAATACCAGGGTACTAAATTTTCATTAAATGTGATGCGGCAGAACTAATAAGTGGAGGTATAAACTGGATAGAATGGGGAATAAAGTAATAATATCAAAGCACTTCATTTTTCTCTGTCCTGTAGAGAAGAGAGACGTAGGACAAATGAGCTCTTGACATTAAAGTGATTTTAAATGGTACTTACCCAGGAGTGCTGGTTTGATTTTTTTCAATAAAAACCTGATATAATCACGCTCAGGTTGATCGAGTCCACTAAAACAAGCATAGGTTTGAGTCCTGCCTACAAGACTAAATTTGAAAATTTTGTCTAGGGTCTTTGTATATCTTAACACCTGATACCCACCCTTTGGAGACAAATGTGGGATTGCGAATTAGGCACCTAAGGCAGTAACCCCCCAATCCCTCATTTCCGGTTCTTCTATTTCTCAAGATATCCTCCAGCCTTTACTTTGTCTAAGCACCTTCACGCTCCCATAGCTCCACTAGTCACTCACCTCCAGTATCTCCACTTTCCTCTTCCAGCAACTCAGCCACCTGTAATTGTCACTATCAGTCCATTCCTGGTTCCTGTCTCTCCTCGGTCCTCACTCTTCCAAGGCTGTTATGACTAAGTTGAAGCTTGGTGCAAGCATCAAGCATTTACTTCAAACAAGGTCTAGACGTCTAATTTTCTGTAGATGATATGACATCCTCCTAGAGGTCCTGGTCATACCAAACCGATACAAGGGTGACTTCAGATCCAGGTTATGTAACTGGTATCTCATGTGGTCTATGCTGTAGTGCATTCTGATAATATGCTAGATAATATAACATTGATCAAGTGTTATGGATTCTGACTTTTCAGATTGTGTTTAGGGTGACATTTTGGTGGAACATGAGCATAACCACTAGGATTTGTGTTCTGATTTTGTTGAAGAATTTTAATATTCTTTATGTTCCCTTCAAATTTATCGTCCTCAAATCATATAAGTTTTTTACTCCAAGTGCACATGATTGATTCATTTCTTGCCCCATGAAGGATGAATATTTCTATATGCGGTTCTTTAATTCCAACTGAAGGTTGAATTCCTATCTTTTCTTGAGTATGGAGGTGTGGGGCTGTTGAATTGTTGCAGATGCGTTTTTGGTGAGACTGGCTACTCTGTTTCCTAATCACCCTCATAGTTCTAGTGATTACTTATGTCAATGGATTCCATGACCTGGAAATAGATGTCTTGCTTTAGCATAATCAGGAACCAGGACTTCCAGGTTCTTGCTTCATTTGTAGGATCAAGCAGCTGGTTTGCATTGAAATTTGCCATCAATTGAGAGCATAAATGTACATGCTGAAGGATATATTTTTTTTTAATTTAGATTTTTGGCCTTTTACTAGATTAAATTTCCATAGCTAGGCAAACAAGCTTAACTGAGCGGTAGGCTTCAGGTGAGAGGATAGCAAAATTGCTATATTGGGGGCTAGGATAACTAAAATGCATTTGGGTACTTTGGGTGGCTCTCATTCTGTTCTCTAAGGGAGCTGCTACAGTTATCATTG
>NC_026155.1:9604012-9635273 GCF_000512975.1 Sesamum indicum | reverse complement strand
ATTTTTCTTGTAGTGGATATTGGTTATTGTCGAACATGGGTGTGTTTGCTAGTTCCCGCTCTGGTGATAAGGTCTATTGTTGATATCATTGTAATGTGGTTTTGCATTTGGTTCAATGTCTATATATCAAAATTTGTTGGTCCGTCATATCAGGAGAATTCTACAATGCCATTTGAAGGATTTTATTCATCAACTGGTTTTCCTTTGTTGATAGAAAATTATTCCTCTGTCTTATCTATCTCACCATTTGCTATCTGCAGATATACTTCTTCAATGCCTGCTAGGGAGCTATTTGCTGAAATACAACAAAGAGACCTTGAGCATGAAAATGGGGATGTAATTGACTGTTCAAACTTTGTTGACTTAGATTGGCTTTCTTCCTCTGGAAATTCTTGCGAGGAGGAGTTGTTGGAAAGGTAGTTCTTCTACTGCATGTTACTTGAATTCTTTACTAATATTATTTTTCTATGGTGGAACGGCTGAACTCCCTTATGCATAAGAAATAAACACCAGGACATTCTTTATATCGCAAATGGTGTTTAGTTTTCAACCTCCAGAGCTGTTGACACCTGGGTGCATCAAGCAACATTTTATTTTTATATCAAGATAAATGGACATTCTGGTTGTATTCTCTTCTATTGAGCTCAGTGAAAAACATAAGGTTGTTATTGCACTTTTTAGGCTTGCATTTGTCTTGTTTCTTGGCTTGCTGATTCAACAAGTTAAGTACAAATCGATTAAAAGGTCTTTAGTGAATATGGTAAGTATTCAACAGTACCATTTTCATAGGTATCGTGATGGAACAGTTTCCTGGTCGTGGCCTTTTCATTGCTCAGACTACTTTTGGGTTTTTTTACTTGGATGTGAGCATGAGTCTTATAAGTTATAACCGTTTCCTATAATTTCCATGTACGATAAGATTCTTGTGGAATTTGCCAACACATTCCCTCGTACAATTTGTTGCACATAGCAAGCCTGGATGAAGAAAATATTTTGTATATGTAGACTCTTGGATATCATTTTGACTACACTACAGTCATACTTTGGTAACTATTTTAGAATTTATTTCTAATGTTTGGAGCTAAAACTTGTTAGTCGTTTATCTATGAATCAATTTGTACCATATTCAATATCCTAGGTGGAGGCCTCATACTGTTCTTGATTCTTAAATTATGGATAATGCTATCACTTAAGTTTTGAGCTCGTTGCTCTTTGCTCAAATCAGAAATTGATACCATTTTCCTGTTGAATATTTTAGTTCTCTGCTTCAATACTTTGGGATATGGACTTGTAACGTAATGTAAATGTTATAGTGGCAATTCAGTGAAGGTGCAGAGTTTTCTCTAGCTATATACTGTTCTATAATTGTATAGAACAGCTTGCCAGAAGTTTCATATGTATCTTTTGCAATAAATTCTAGTGAAGTAGTTCTCTGGGATTTTTAGCCATTCCTGTGATATTCATATTCATTGTCTTTTATCCTGGAGTTATACTGTTGGAGAAAGGATAAAATAAAGTTTACCCTTGGTGGAGGTGGAAAATGGGGTTAAGGATGATTACTTGAAAGAGTTTTGTTTGTGTGAGGAGCTAAATATTCCTACTCCTTTTCATGCCCAGGACACTGCTGACAGTCTCTCCAACTGCTATGCTGTCATCAGAAAATGTCGTCAATGAACTGGTTGGGGAAACAACTCCATCCACCAGTGAATGTGGGTCTAGCATGAGGGTTAGTATATATTTCCAAATCTATTTTGTTTCCAAAAATACAAATTAAAGTGCATACTGTCAGTAATGTGTAAAACCATACCAATGGACAATGTTTATTTATTAAGAAGTCACACCTAGCAGCAGTGAGGTGCAACTTTTAAAATCTTTCGTCTAGTTAATTCACTTCTACCAGATTACTATAAATTTGTTTGTACAAACTGGTGGATTAGTGAAAACCAACAAAAGAATTTTCCCCACATGTAGACATGTGTCTATTGTGATGCCCTTAAGGTTTGCCTTTGCTGCAAATCTTTTTGATGTCTGTCACACTACTAATTTTGAAATACTGTCCTTAAATTCCTTGCGCACTGAGTCGTATTTTTGGATTTTGCGAGTCCAGTTTTTGAGTGGTGGTTGCCACATAATTGGGTCACTAGAGTAGAAATTTTTTTAGTTACTCCTGTTTTTTCTTCACCAGATAAGTTTGCTTCGTCCATTTGCTTGTAAACCTGCATAGAGTTCCAAAACATTTGTAGATTGTTAGGTGGCATGGAACATAATATAAATGTCTTGTTTTGGTAATAATATTTGATGCATTCTTGGACTTGTTCTGTATTTACAGGAAATGGAAAACACTGGAACCAACACATGCTATGGCGAAATCCGTAATTATGAAGTTCTTGAAGATTTCTCAGATAGTTTTGTGCGCTGGGTAACCTATGGAGAAACACTCTGCCATTGAGGTGGTTAGATTTGTCCCAAGCACTTTTAGCTGTAGGCTCAAGATCCTCTTGTGGTGCCCATCCATAGAGGAGGGATGTTAGTTCAAGGGAGATGTTGTCAATGAGGAGAAAGAAAAATGTACCAGCATTCTGGTCCAAAAGTCATGTGGAGCATCGCCCTCCTATTCTGCTATGTGGTTTGCAACAGTTCGATCGTGGAAACCTTGGTCGGACCCTGATAACGTAGTTTTAAAGAGTAAATAGACTACAGTTTTAAGATTCTTTCTCGAGCTCTTTTTCCTTTTCCCCCCTCATTTCTTTTGTTTGTTTTTTCTTTTTCCTGTGTTGATATTTAGTCCTTTTTCGTCTGTCTACTAGTAAATGGATGCCAGTGGGTCCTATATGTGTATATATAAACAAGTCCAGGAGCTCCACGTTTGTAGCCCTAGGCCATTGATTCTTTTACATTTATTTGTGGTTTTAACTTCCTGAAACAATTCAGATTGCCAATAAGTTTATGAACGTGACACTGTCATTTCTGTCACAATGAGTTGACCTACTTTAGGATTAGGTTTCTATTCAAATCTACTTCACTGTAAGCGAGCTTACCAAAATTAGCTGAATTCCCTTTTCGAGTTTTACTAAAATGGCTGGCTCAGGATCAATTACCCAGTTCCTTCGCCTATCTTCTTCCTTACTGCTTTCTGGATTTTGATATGTGGCTACCTTTCGAGCACAGCCTCTTGGGCACTATTTCTCATATGGTTATAATTTAATTTCTTGTTTCATCAGCGCTGGACTGCATTTGTTGATTATTGCAAGAGTTCTTAAATTATTTGGTACACGAATATTTTCATGCTAGTGGAAGAGATCAGGGGATATGTGCATGCATACAAGGGCTGCCGACGGCTTTGCAGCCATTATATTGTCAAGTATTTCAGTTTGTTTCATGAATCGGGGGTATGTTTGAACCTGATGATTCTCTGGAGGAAGAGAATCGCCAAAGGGTAGCTATCAGGATTTGTTTGAGGTATATGCTCTACAAAGAGAGGGTAAACTGCAACTTGGTAGGTATTAGGATTGTTTTCACGGATGGTTCACTCAAAAAGGTGAGGTATTTAAATTACCTTTTATGGGTTCAAATAAGATGGTTCATGCTAATTGTAAGTACAAAGGAAATTGAGCTGTTACAAGACAGTTTAGCAGCCCCAACTCGAGTATGTCACAATTCAACCCTAGACCAAATTTCTGAAAGAACAGGCAGAAATGATAAGGGGAAGGTGTGAGGTGAGCTCAGGCTCAGGGGCCAAGGCAGAAGTGTATGACCGGATCACATGTGCAGCGTGTTCCATAGCAAGGGTAAACCTCCCACACACAGAAAATGACACAAAAGCAGGAATACTTTTGACTTGCCCCGTTGTTTATTGCGTCTCAATGAAGTACATGCCAAAATACCAATACATAAATCAGCATATAATAATTTGTAAATCCTGCAATTTCTCTTTGGCAATTCTAATTGTGCATCCACTAGTACAAACACAAGTGAGAATAAAAGGCTTTTGCATCCAATTCAGAGGACTTCATAAATGTTGCTACAACCAAAACAGCTCTGAAAGGCTGCAGCCTGACAAAACACTGCATTTCCAGATCAAAATTTCTAGCATGAAGTTTACACTCTTGACAATGAGAATCTGAACATGCACTCCATCATGAGATAAAAATGTAATTCAATTCCATGATTTGCTGAATCTCTGCAGCTGGAGTTTGAATCTCCATAAAACAAGTCAGCCAAGAATTGGGAGAATTCGGGTAATATGCTCCAATGGGATACCATCTGCAGTACTTTTCTTAAGTTCAGGATGGTTAAATTCATTGCAGGGCAGGATGATGAGTTGGCCATTGTTCTGATTCTTCTCTATAGCCCAACCAGAGTTAGCAACATGGTGCTCAATAACCTTGTCTAGAGATAGACCTTCAATGTTGATGGACTGTAATATAATCCATCACTTAGAATGCTAATAAGTCAAAATCAAATTTCTTAGAATGGGAAATAAACATTTCGTCTGGGCACCTACACTGGCAAAGAGTTTTTAAATTGGCCTAAAGACACTCCAGTCAGAGAACCATACCTCAGCGAGAATGGACCGTGGAACTTTTTGGTAAGTTAGCGAAAGAACGTGAATTGCATATGCTTGAATTGCTTGCTCAAAACCTGATTAAGATAATCATCTTAGCTACAAGTCAAGTTCATTGAGCATACAGACTGGAGGGAGAAGCTAAAAATGAGACTGTAGAGGCTGTCTAGCATATAGATACAACAAAGGGAGCAAAGTTATACTCTTTCATAAGGGAACAGAAGATAAAGTAGAGCATTACAAATTAAGTTGTAAGAGAACTTCTCAGATGGCCCATGGATGTAATTGAATTCAAAATGAAAAATGGCCTTCCAAGCTACGAAAGAAGTTGAACGAAGACAATACTGTAATGTGGTGCGCATGGAAAAAGGATTTCGTCCTAACTTATGATTATCTGCCTAGACATCGTAATTCATACTCAGGCATACACTGCAAATCCTTGTCAAAATTTATCACGGCAGATGCAGCCAAAACTTGCATCATGAACAATTGGGAAAACAAATTCTACGTACATGCAATGAATACAAGTAGTACTCTAAGGTGTGCATGGACACATTACTTCATAAATACAGTGTTCTTTTTCATGTTTAAATCATATTAAATTATAACCTACCATCAACTATTTAACATATACATGGACAAATACTTCATTGATAATAGAAAATGTAAATTATATGTAGCATACAATTCACTCAAAAAGTACAAGTTCATCAAGTCCAAACGCATAGGGAAAATGGGTGTATTTTTAAATACACCACCAAGTACTGTACATGTATGTTTTCCACACTTACTAACTTGGCAAATACCAATTCCCATTACCAGACTGGACAGCCTCCAGTGGGTTGATTCTCTCAAGGGCAGGTTACACGCAAATATGGTGTGATCAAGATGATAATTGGTTAGTGGGTACCATAACAGTCTATGGAACTAGTCTTCCTTCCAACATCCTAAACCATCTAGGCTCCTCACATGAGCATACATGTTAAAATTACAAAATGTTTAATACTAATTAAACTATACTCTTTCTCCCCCAGGAGTCATAGTGCACACACACACATACATGAGAGAACGCATATGAATAACATAAATCCATAATCGCTGTTTAGCAGTGAAAAGGAAAAGGCAACAGTGGCCAACTTTGTACCTGGTACGACCTCTAATATGTGACGGCTTTTGGCAGCTTCATCCCAAAACTGACGGAATCTGGCAGTCTGTACATGAAGATACACACACTCTGAGATGTATTATATGCAACTGTATGCCAATTAAGGCACTGAACTGAAGAGACTGGTTCATAGCATCAATGAGAGAGAAGATGATCAAAGCCTAAAAATACCTCCAGGTAGTGCGAGAGAACAATGAGAGTCTTGAATTGTTCCTCCATTTGCTGATGGTTGCAATGAGAGAGATGCAATAGTCAATTAGACTAATCAACAAGTCTACTAATTCTCAGCAGTTTACCCAAACAAACAATAATGATATGAAGAGCTCATGAAAATTGTGAGCAGAAATAGAGGAAGCCCCTCATGTCTACAGTAACTGTCAGAAACGAAAAATAGGTGAATGAAACAAAAATATACAAGCACATGCATATCTTCTTAACAGCCAACACAAAAACAGAGTCCTGTTTTACACAGAGAACATAATCAAAAGGAGAAAAAGTTGTCAATTATCTGAATCAACTAAAAGCTGAACTATAGCATACAAAAAACATACATGGTAATAGCTTTGAGCCCACAAAACGAGGCAAGAGTTGCACGCAACTGTGATTAACAGTTAAGCAAATAAATGTATAGTAAAAATACCACTCTTTCAGGAATTAGGAAGAGGCACAGGCTGAAGTCAGGGGCTGGCATTGCCATCAGAGCCTGCAGAAAGTAATAGAATTTATAAATCAACAGACAAACTGAATTAACGCAAAAACTCAGAACAAAGACTTTTCTGTTAATGTGTGACTCCACTTACCTTGATCAAAATGCGAGCTACAATCTGAGTACTCATTCTCTCTGGTTCAAACTGTAATTTTGGTTTTTTCAAAAGAACAAATTGATTATTAACTAAAATATCACAAATTGAGCAAAAAAGAGATGCTGCCGAACAAAAAATTAAGCTAGTGAAAAAAAGAAAAGAGAAACACCTGGTAGAGACGCAGAAGGCAAAGATTTGCATTCAAACTATACGTTTGCGACGAGACCTACAATTACATTCACAAAGCAACACAAACGAAAGAATAGTCATTCATCAGCAAACATAGACAATCTCTCATTAGCAAACGAACTCGAATCCATAAACGAATCTCGTAAGCCTAAAAAACAAAAATAATTACAAAACATGCGAATAAAGGGCTGCTACTTGTTCGTTGACGTAGTTTTCAAGATCGGGGAGGATGTCGGGGTTGTAGGGATTGACGGCGACAAGCTGTTCCACCGTGTGCGACATGGCCGACTGCTGCGTCTGATTCGTTGTCGAATTGCTCATCTCTCTTCCCATTTCTCCTGCAATTTGAGAATTCAAGAACACTGCTCTGATGGACAAAGGATGGGATGGATATGGAAGAAAGCTCGACGGGTTAGGGCTTTCAACAGACTACACACCAAATTACCAATATACCCAATTTATATTATGTTATGACTTATGAACCCCTCATATTTTATTATATACTTTATGGGCCTATTACTTTTGATAAGAAACAAATAAATGATTAAATATGAAATAAGATTATTTAATAATTATTATATGGTTTGTTTGCTTGAATTGAAAGATAGATATAAGTGTGGAGGATTAAAGGAAAAATGTGTAAATATCACTTTCATTCCTTAATACTCTGCATCAAATATAGAGATAATTACACCATTTTTTTATAAGTTTGGGGGTAACTATACGTAACGTAAATCTTTTATAATTTGAAAATTTATATCTAACGTTATTAATATTTATTTTTTTCTAACTAATAAATTCTTTTGTTAGTCAAAATTTATCGAATTTGTTAATATTAATAAAAATATTGAATGAAAATCTATATTTAACTCCGTTATGTTTATTACCCACTTATTGCAAATCAAATATTTTTTTCTGACCAAAATACATTTATAAGGATGTAAATCTTACATCCTTATACGCATTAGCCTCACCTTTATAAGAATGTAAGATATACATTCTTATATGCATTAGTATCTAAAAATGGTTTGATCAGAAAATATTTATTAACCAACAATAGGTTAATAATAAGTCAATTGGGGATAAATATATACTTTTTCTTCTTGTTCTTCTTTTTTTTTTTTTTGGCTAATATCAATAGAGTTGATGAATTTTTTACTAACTAATGGTCTATTTAGACAGAAATAAATTTTAAGTGTATTAGATGCTATTTTTTAATTTACAAATAATCTATATGTAATTGTACCGAACTTGATAAGAGGTAGCATGAAAGAGTATTTGCAAAAATATTTGTTTTCAAATAAGTTTTTTTTTGTAAAAGACAAAAATAAAAAAATTAAAAGTTGTAGCAGTATTAAAAATTTGTTATATTTATAAAAAAAAATGTATAGTAAATAAAAGCTAAATTGTGTAGTTTTTGAAGCGGAAAAATACTTCTAAAATAAATCTAATTGATTAAATACCATTTGTTTACCTGTGTTATAAAGATATTAATTCTGCTAAAATTTACACTTGCCATTTGTCAAGATAATTATTTTTGTCAAAAAATAATAAAATTTATTTCAGTTAGTATATATTTATTTGTAAATATTTATCGTTTACATTATTAAAATATTGGATACTAATAAAAAGGTTTAATATTGAATTAAATAATGCTCCATCAAATAATATAATTATTTATTGATACGCAATAAGTAAACTCGTAAAATTGAAAAATCTACATACTTTTATTAATTAACCATAACAACTTAATCTATACGTTTCTTTTTTCTAATATAGGAATCATATTTAAAAATTCTAAACACCAACTTTAAATGTGCAAATTTGATGAAAAAATTAAAGAATTAAAATTCAATTAAAATTATTATGATAAAGATCAAGTATTACAAAACGAATTGAATGTACCTAAAAAATAGCCAAAGCAGTTACAAGTGCTCTTTTTGGCAGCTCAGGAAATTATTTATTTTTATAGTTTTAGCTTAAATTAGTTTAAACATAAAATTTGTACGTTAAAAATACTATTTTTTGACTTGTTTAAACTATTGTAAAGACCCTCTAAGTAATGGGCTTGAAGCTTGTGAGGAAAATAAAAGAAAGAAAACAAAGACAAAAAGGGCAAATTCATAACCATATTGTGGAGCATTGGGCCAAGCTACTTGGGCTGCCAATTGTTAATGGACTTGCTGATATTCCTGACATGGGCTTTGTGCCTCTATAAGAATATTTTGATCAGTTCACTATAAAAACTAGATGAAAATTTAACGAAAATTATCGAATTTGGTTAATTGTTAGATGCAAGCTAAAATTAGAGGGTATTGATAATTTTTCAAATAACGAAAAAATATTCATAATTATGCCAAATTTGATAAAAAAATAATTATGATTTACCCATCATTTTAACATACTTAAAATGTGTGACATACTCAAATTTGTATATAATAATTTTAACTTTAAAAAATATTATTTTGTTAAATATATATGTTAAATAAAAAACATTAGAAAAACTAAAAGAAACACATTAAAATAAATAAATAAATAAATTGGTGTTGGTTCTCGTCTTCCCATTTTATTTCCTGCCCAGCACATACCCAAAGTCCATGTGGCCATTTTCTCTTCTTTGACTCAAAGTCGTGGTTTAGAAAAGTCAGAAACTCCGACAACGATTTCCGAGGAGTAGGAACAAAATCACTGTTGAAAGCCTCCAAAATTGAAATCTATGTCAAGCTTCACAAAACGGCATATTAGAGTTGGCCAATCAAATTTAATAGACTTATTATATCATTAATTATTATTATTTTACTGTACATTAATTACATAAATTTATAATATAATTGACTTAGATTGAATCCAAACCTAATTTAAATTAGATTTTTCATACATCAATAAAAGAAATAAAGTCTAATGAATTCAGTTAACTCATGATGAATATACAATGAAGGACCAATGAAGCTTTGTTTGAATAGTGAGGTGGAAGCTTTACAATTAAGAGGTTGTGAGTTTGAATTTTGCACATCTACATGTAGTCAATTTTTTTTGGTGTACTTTAAATACATTTGTTTATTTGAGAATATCAATATATTTGATTAATCGAAAATTGTACATCCTGGTATTTAAATTTAATAGTAATGAATGATGTACTAATGATGTACCAACCTCTTAACCTTAAAACATTGCGATTCACGCAAAGGGAACATCAAGGAGACAAGATCAAAATTTGTAGGACTCAGCAGTTGCAATTTTGAGATTCACTCACATTTCTGATCTCAACCCTTTTAGCAAATTCTTGGAGGATGACTTGAAACATAAACCATCAAACTGTCTGTTGTTTCTTCATATTCACACTAATTGGTGGATGTAATTGAAAATTTGATTTCTGTCTAAAAATGGTAGAGTCATTATGCTTAAAATAATGACATTGCATGCTTTCCTTCACACAATTTGCATTGCCTCAACCTCAAATATGTCCTGCATTTGGTGTTTTTTGTGCATTGACTATGTATGTGTATAATATATAATTTTAAAAAAATTGAATATGTGTCTGTCATTTATTTAAATGATGTATTGTCCACTGGATATAACATATGCAGGACCTAAGCCCTAGATGCACATTAGCTACTTTTGTGCTGCATATCTGTATATTATCTAAACATTTGTTGCCTATCAATCATTATTGTGGTTTAGTCATCCAAATCAAATGTTGCCAAATCTACAGTATGATTTTGAATCTTGCTAAGATAATTGGTAGGACTGATCTGATTAGTATATTGATTCCTATGTGATTAAATCTGAATTTTTTGCAAACAATAAGCCAGTCCTGATGGGTCTGTGGGTGCTACTATTGTTTTTCTAAAAAAAAAATACTTATTGTATATATTTATATGTATATATTATTTAGCAATTATTTTCTTCTCTTAAAATGGTATGTTATTTGCTTAAGATAATTCGTATTAGCAACCATAAAAACACATCATAATCATTTGACGTTGTCTCAAAGAATTGGTTCAAATTGCTTTCCTAAAATACCCTTTAATTATGGTTGATGATGATGCTGGTTGTACCATCACATCCCCATCAACCAAATGATAAAGAAACCAATGAGTTATTCATTACCCTCAATATCCTTGTAATTCTTTTTTCTTTTTTCTTTTTTTAAAAATATTTTTTTTCATTAAATCAATCATGCGATTCATTGCAACAATCCTAATCAAAACAAACAATATCTTCTTAAAACAAACATTTTTGTATTGAAAATGCATGTCCGACACCATGTCATTGCTATTGTGTGTGGGTCCCATGCTAGCAATTAGCGAGTTATTTAGTGAAATATTATTTAAAAAAATTACAAATTTACCGTAAAAGCAGTAGAATTGCAAATTTAATAAAAATTGCTAGTGCTATTATTTTTTTCTTAAGAAAAAATTGGCATGTCACGAGTAGCACTAATGATACTACTAACGACTTGGTACTTTTTTCTTTTTTTTTTCTTTTTTGTTAATTATATTTATATGTTTTTTTCATTAATTGTATATATATTGATACTATTTATATAAGTAGGACACGATATTGATTAATTAATTAACATTTATTTTTTATAATATCTTGAATTTATATAAAAGTTTACAACATTAAAATATAATAATAAAGAACATGTTAATACTCAATTAATTTTTAACAACATAATAACATTTGGAAACTACATACAAATAAAATAATAAAAGAATATATTGAAGTATTAGATCAATTATTTTGGCGTCTGTAGCCTGTGATTGGCACATTATTTGGCTGCTATGGAGCTTGACTTTGTCGAATTTGTTGTCTTGCACGTGATTAGGGCTAGTCCATCTCATTAGCAATTCTAGTAGACAGTTGTCGGGCCGGACTAGTGGAGGTGCATATAGTAGTGTCATGGACCAATTAAAATTTTAGGACATCCCAATACTCTTTCAACATTATAGGTTGGAAAGGCATAGAATCCATTCTGTAAGGCATTAAATTATAATATTGCTTAATTGTTGCCGCGGCGTTAAGCTTATATACAGTGCATACCCTTTGAACATGAGAGCAAGAGATTCCAAATAGACTCCACTTGTCACATGAACATTCCCGTGTGGCAATTTTGACAGCATGTGTGTTATATCCCTATCCATGATATCGTCTTGTAACCATTGAGGCAGATTGTTCAAATTGATTAAATTTGGTTACAGAATACTCGAACCAATATTGAAATAACTCTTATGCATAGTCTGTCCATGATTGATTGTTGTTTATCATGACATCACTTTTCTTCATCCTCTAATTAAAATAATGAACAGTACGATCAAAAGTCATTTCGACGATTGCTGTCACGCGTAGGCGGCGTGCTCCTTCTAAAATCTATTAATGCATTCCGACATATTAATTGTCAGAATACCGCACCTCCATCTACCATCTTCAGAAGCCGTCCACTTTTCTTTCTCATTTTGCTCTAGATAGTGGTATGCTTCTGAATTTATATTTCGTATCTCGTCCATAATGCGATTAACTTTTCTAATTGATGTTTCGACCCGGCTCTCCAACAAAGGTCCTTTAATTGTACGTTTTTGAAACGCTTGTTGAAGTTTGAACATACATGCTGCAAGCAAAGTCGATGCACACCGCGAGGAGGAACAAAGTCAGGTTTATCATCTATGGCTCCCATGAACCATGCATGGCGGTTAGAAATAATACAAATACCAGTCACCCCTCTCACAATATATTTGCTCACCATATGTAGAAACAATTTCCAAGATAGATATGATTCTTCGTTAACATTAGCAAATGCAAGATGAAGTATCTGTTGATTCCCATCCATCACCGCCGCAATTAGCATTTTATGTTTGTATTTGGTGTACAAGTGAATTCCATCTACACTGATAATTTTTCGACAAATTGGAACCTTTCAAGATATGGTTTGAATGCCCAAAATACGTATTTGATTACGTATGCTCCACGTAAACGCTGGAATATTTTATGCTCTCATTCAACTACTGTTTCTTGATTCCATTTCCGAAGAGCACCCAAGTAACTGGGTAGACTTACTTTTCACGAGCTACCTTCAAACTTTAAAGAATTTTGATATAATTTTGCAAATATAATGTAAAAAGTAGTTGAGATATTAGCAGCATCAATACCTATTTCTTACGCACAACCTCAAGTTTGATATTTTTAAATCAATCAACATATTATGATTGCAATATATAGTTTGTAATAGATTAATACTTTTAAATTAATCGGGACAATACAAACTAAACAAAAAATAATATATTATTATTAAAAATAAATTAAATACTCATACTTATAAAATTTGAACTTACAACTTCTTGATTTTTACCCGCAACCTCAAGTTGAAGTCAAAACTTTTGCAATGTGGCCCACCAACACTTGGATTAAAGCAACAAGTTTTTGTCCCCACCCACACCACAATAGTCAACAAAATTTATTTTTCGGATATCCCATGAAAACTGTACCATCCATTACATTTTTTTTTTATTGTTTTTACGATTTGCATTTCGTTCCAATTTTAAAGGGGGAAATGGATATTCCAAAAGAACATTCTACTAATAAGTATTAATGATTGAGATGCTTTAATTACTTTCCTTTTTATTTTCTTTTTACAATTTGTTTTGTTCGACAAGAAAAAATAAAGTGGAAGCGACAGTATAAACTGAATTTACTTTATATAAAAAAACGTGCTGTGTTTTTAGTTTTTGTAAGGCCTTTTAACATGAATAGTTAAATTACAAATAATAATGAAATAATACATTATAACAAAGTTATACATCTATACTATTTATAAAAAAAAAAACTCTATTTCTACTTATATATAGCGGTTACTTACACTACGATACTAATTTTTTTAAATTACTAAAAATATCTTTTATGTATTTTTCAATCATCCTTACTCAAATTCGTCTTTCCATCTTATTTATATAAATATATATGTAGGATATTGGGTTAGGTTAGTGGACCCGTACCATGATATGCATCTATATTTGATATAAAGTTTGAGTCTCCCAAATACATGTTGGGATAAGTACTTCTCTGGCACAAATTCTATCTAAAATAGAGTTTGTAGTCTTCGAATTATATATTAAGGTATAAACTTTTCTTAGGGATAGAGTTATGTACACCTATAAATAGGGTACATACTTGTGATTAAATTACAACACAAAAACACAAAAAAGTTGATTATAATACTCTCTCCAAATCTCTCTCTCTCTAAGTTCTTCCTTGAACCATCATCATATGTTTCTTGGATTTAAGGTGTGTAAATGAGTAGATTACTTTAGTAGTGATCCACCATGGCGAGTAAGATATGCTCATGGTGTACACAAGATTTGGAGTAAGCTCCAATGTTGGGGTAGATCTTGAAGATGTTCGTGGGATAACCTCGAATCAACGAGAAAGACCATGTATTTGTGATCCATAAAAAGTATGGGCTTGTAGATGAGGCTGATCCATACACATAGATCGACATGCTTCCGTTATTTAAGGTTAATTTGATTCGCAATTATGTGCTTATATGATTAGTATCTATGTGCACATAATCGTCTAATTACATGTGAGATTTATTATGAGATAATATATGAATTATTTATTGTTATTTTCCAACAATATATATATATATATATAAATCTTTTTCACTCACAAATGACAATTTGTGACACTACAATATTAATTTTTTTTATATAGATAATATGCAAAAGTTATTTTTCTTTTATTTATTTTTTAAAATATGATATGTTGATTTACATATCTTATTTTTATATATAATATATTTTAAACATAAAAATTTATTTATTTTATACATGTAGAAAAAGCGTGCTTGCTGGTTGGTTAACAAGAACCATGTCGTTATACTTATTTATGAAACAAGCTGTTTGCGTCAGATCTTAAAACGTTGATTTTATAATTAAATATGAACCATAGATTTGACTTGATAAGTTATATCATTTAAGATATAGAGCATTAATTTATATTAAAAGGATCCAATATTGTATGATAAAGGGTATCTAAATATAATTTAACAGATAAAAAGTCAGAAATATTCACACAAACAGCCCGTGCAAGCACTGCCAGCCTCAAGGGATTTTTTGCTTTTTTTTTTTAAACAAAAATATATGTGGCACTTTTTGTTTTTTTTCACATGAAGGTGTTCTACACTTTCACTTAGGTATGATATATATATATATATATAAGTAAAACCTTTCTATATAAATTAATAATATTAATTAGAACCACATAATTTTATTAATTTAAAAAGATATTAATTAATTGATATAATGTTACATGAGGGGCAACAACTTTTTGTAATTTTTGTTGCAGTATGAGAATGCAACATCGGAACTTTTGGATGTAATAAGGAAAGTTAAAGATGAAATACAGGTAGACTTAAATTTTAAGAAGAAACAAACAACATTAGAATCATATGTTATTAAGTTGTGTTAGTTATATTTGTAATTTTATAAAATTATTAATTTATAATATTGAAACGACCATAAATTTGTATTAGGGTCTTTCAAAAAATTGTTATTTTATTAAAATTTATTAAATTATTAATTTAGACCTTGGGTCAAGTCAGAATCGAGAAAAAATATTATTTTATAGAAGTTATTAAATTAGCAAGAATTAATTTATAGGTGTTTATTGTATATGTATTTACGCACACACTCAAAATTTGAATACGAAATTTCATAAAAAATTGTTTTGAACTAGAACCATTGAGCTGGCGTGAGGTAAAAGTATGATACGAAGTCCAGAAAATTTTTTGCCTCAATCAAGTTTTGTCGAATCAAATCAATTACAACGCAAGTGTATTATACTTATTATGTGATTGATTATTATTTCTAAATTAACACTCATCACATAAAAAATATATTATACTTATCAAATAATTAAGTAAAATTTAATTAAATCAAATTCGAAGAAAAATTTTCCATAAAATCCATTGGATGCAAGAACTCTCGGAACCGAAAAGTGGTCTTTTTCGGGGAAAAAGCGAATTCGAGTTGGATAATAATGTAAGAATAGACAATATAATTATTAGGCATATGATGCTCTGAGATTCGGATAGCCAGAAGCCAGAACCCGTGCATCAATTTCCAATGTTACATAAAATCATAAATATTATTCCAATTGTGCAACATGCAAGCTAGAATTAGAATATATATGCATGCAAAATTAGGTTGGAAAAGAACAACAAGATTCGAACATTTGAAAAAAATAGGAAAGAAAAAGTTTTAGGGTTTGGTTCCAAGAATTAGAACATTCTGGTATATATATATCTATATGCATGTTTGATTCAAAGGAGAGAATAGTTTTTCTTTTCTTATTTTTTCTTATCAAGAAAGGATATATAAAATATTAAATAATGATTCTTTTTAACTAATAAGTTAAAATTTTTATATGAAGCGACCGTTTGATAGAACTAGTCAGGCAAACAAGAGGTTTTGTTTTCGAACTAACATTGTTACTCATTTATAAAAAAAAAAAAAATTATGTGCAAGACGGCGTGTTAAGATATTAAATGTTAAATGATTCTCCTTTTTAACAGTTTAAATTATTAAATAATTTAGTTGTTCCACATCCATAACTAATCTTCAGTGGGAAAAAGAATTAATTGCCTAATGTTGTCGTATGTTTTAGGTTTGGTACATATTTTATATAGTTATCCGTCGATGATCAAATATATTGAAAAAAATTTCATTTTTTTTTAATTTTAGTCTATGTTTATCATCGTTTTACTCAGATCAAGCTCGTCTCGACCCGCCTAACCTATCACGTCAGTTGTTGATCCTCAACACATCTAAAGGCCCGTTGTGAAATCTATACAAATCTTGACATAATACATATATGCATTTATGAATGAGAGATATAATTCTGCGATGTTTATATAACTCTAAGCAAATAGAGTTAATAACTGTGTTGCAGGTCAACCCACAATAAGAAAGTTATCTTACCTCGACTCGAATCAATATGATTTTTGGTTTCATTAATACCTTTTGTGTTTTTCCTAAATAAATAATTGGTGGCCGATGAGAAGGTTGGGCGAATTCGAAAGAGAAGCAATAATTGAAACTTTCAGAGTTAATAAAGCATTGCACAGTGTTGTTGAAAACTACACAACTCTTTTTATAGGTAATTTCTACTTTTCGGAAAGTGGAGAGCAGAAAATAGTGGCAATGTAAAGATTTCTTGTTGTTATTCTTTATATCTTGATAGGATTTTAGTTTTTTTTATTTGTTCACAAACGACAGGGTTTTGGATCATTTGCAATTTTACCTCGTGTAAAAAGCATTAGTGCGCATCAATTTTTTCTAAATAATTAAAAAAAATCACTCTTGCATTTGGACGGGGGCTCATTGTCTTCTGCATCAGAGCCACGTTCTCCCATTTTTGAAAGTTCATGGGATGCATTACATTTTCTTTTCTTCAAGAAACTTTTCAATCTATTAGTATTTTATAGTGGGATTTATTGCTATATTTATTTATTTACTTTTAATTATAAAAAATGAGAAAATAAGGGTGGCGTTCTCATGGGTTCGCTAAAAAAATTGTACCTATTTCATGGGTATTAGTAAGGGTCTTCGTAATTGATCTATTATCATATAAAAATAATATTTTATTATATAAAAATTAATACACAAAAATCATGACGTAGGCTTAATCCCGCCAACACCTAAATTCGAAGACAAATGTTGGAAGAGAGTGTGGGAGATGTCCGATTAGGGAAAAGGGATGATAAGATACGCTATTGGAATAAAGTCCACATCAAATGTGTCGGTTTGCCTCAGTCCTTGACGGTCCTATCATCACATGCCACGTTTACGTAAAACACCTTACAATCACCGATATCTCCCCCCTGCTGCCAACTGTGCGTATCTGATGTTTGAATTTATAATAATACTACACCTTTTTTAATTAATTATAAAATAAGTATTGACGCAAAAATTAGATTTATCTATAATAAATTTCATAAATTGTTCCTCAGATTTTATCTAAAATCATTTTAATTTCTTATTTTTATTTTCTAATTTTTTATCATCTTTAAAATTTATATATGATGTTAGTTCAATCTTTCAATCAAATTTTCTGTCAAAAAAATATCGAGAATTTGATCACATGACATAAATATGCAAAATTTTTAAACGTAAACGTGTTATTCTATATATATAGATATATCATTAAAGTAAAAATATTTCATGTTGATCTTATAATTTTGATTAAAAAGTTACCTTTTTTCTAAATTTTCTGTCAAAGCGTGTTTTAAAGCAAGTTATTTTCACTTAATTTTTTTCGTGTGTTAATAGGTAAAGAATGACGCATTTACCCTTCAAAATTCAGCATATGCTCACCACATGACCAAATTTCAATAATTTATTTTACCATAAAATTGATCGAGAATTAAAATTACACTAAATGCGAACTCAATGAGGATTTAAGTGATTTAGATATAAATTTTAAGAGGTCATTTACATTTACCCTCTATATATATGTTGTTCATTTCTCTTAATTTTTTTTCTTTGTTTGTCAAGTTGTTATTTTATTTTAAATATAATAAAAGAGTCTAATGTCTTTTTTAATTGTTCCTTTTTGAATTAAAAAAAGGATTATCCGAATCACGATTTTGATGTTTCCAAAGTATTTTTTACGATGAATTATTATGCTTTTTTTTACTTAGATATTTATTTCGTAATAACTTTTCCCAAACTTGCTTTAAATTTCTTTTTTTCTTTATTTTTTAATATTACTCAAGTATTTAAAATTATTAAATTACAAAATTTATGAGGCATATGACCCACGTCACGGGACCTACGCCTCCTTGCAAAAGAGGCGAGCATCCCATGCAACGCCATACACTTTTTCAGGTGTTTTTTTTACGAGCTAATTGATTTTTTTTAATAGCTGATATGATACGTTGTTTTTGTGTATATAATATATATTTTTTAATATTTTAAAATATATTATAAATAAAAATAAAAATTATCAAAATAAAAACGTAAGAAGTTGAATATTTTAGTTATCTTATCAGCAATGTCAACATCAATTACTTTATTTATAATATTTCTTTTTTTTTTATAATAGTATAGATATCCATTCATATAAATTATTAAATAACCAAACACAATAAATGAATTAATCAACTATCAAAATGCAGCCAACGAGGCCTTGCGCGATTGGTATGGTTTGAGGTCACACAATAAAAAATTGTGAATTCAAGCCCCAAGAAGGTGGATATATGTCTACTCGTGTAATATATACTTTTATCCCTTTGTCTCATTTGAATGTATTCAATGATTTGAATTATTGATGTATTGAATCAGTTTGTCAAAACTTTAATTAATTGAACGGTATAATAAATAATATACTATATTAAAAGAACCCTACAAAAATTCAAAAGATTCCAAGTATCTAAAAACGTGTAATTTTGTTGTATTTGAGTTTTTCTTTTTTGTTTTTGAAATTTTGAATGTTGTTGGTATTTGAGTTTATGTGGAACAAGTAAGGCATAATCAATCCAAAGAAATATTAAAGTAGCTTCTTTTGTTTTTGTATCAATAATCTTAAAGCAGCTTCATTTACACGCATATTATTTTGTAACCAACATTATTATTTGTTATGGGAAAAAAAATGCAATTTACCTCTTGCAATATGAAAAAACGAGCAAAAGATTCCCTGTAAAAAATAAAATAATAAATTATCTCTGTATTTTGGAAAAAGAAGCAAATTACCCCCCTATCTAAATCATTGATAGGCGGGAATTTGTTTTATTTTTAAAACACGGAGAGGTGTTTGCTCATTTTACATATCACAAGGGATTAAATGGCATATAGCCCTTTGTTATAGATGTCATATTATTATGTAGAGTGTTGTCTGGTTATTGATGCCACATAAACTTTTTTATATAATTAAATGTTGTTATTATATTATATATCTATATATAATAAAATAGAATCATTGAAACTATTCATCTAAGTGATATATAAATTGATCTGGATAATCTCAATGAGCTCCATTATGTCAAATGAAAATTAATAAGTTTTTAGATAAATAAAAAAATTAGTACTTATCCAAAAGAATCTAAATTAACATTTTATTTATTGAATGAATAAAAAATTTCTGATTGATATTATCATTAATATAAATGTCAATTATTGTACATTATATCCAATAATACGAAACATTATCTGAATTGTTTATTTGCTATAGCTCTTATAATATAGTCATAATATTCGTAGAAGATACTATATATAACTGATATGATTACTTAATATTTGATGAATGATGAACTACAATATCTGAATATTATGTACCTAAATATACATAAACAATAAGAAAAAATATTAATTAGTATATATTAAAAATATATTTATTTTCTTCTTTTATAATTATTAGTTTTTATTCAAGAGAAATATAATCATCATGGATAGAATCACTTCATAATTAAGTTAGCAAAGTTAAATAATTTTAAAATTTTTATTAATGATAAATATATATATGTCAATTTTATCAACTTATCTACTATTATTATTTACAATTCAAAATTATAACGATAAGAAGTTTATAACATTATGAATTATAAATATAGATATTGCACCAAAGAAATAGATTAAAATAATTATTAACCAAGGATGTTGTCATGGTATTTAAAAAATAACGAGTCCCTTCTATTTTTCCTCTTCTTTTAATTAATTTAATTTAATTTTTTTAAAATTTAAATTATTTATAACTTTTTACTTATTTATCCTTAAAGCACATATTTACTTTATGATAGTCTTAGTTGAATTTTATTTTATCATATAATGAAATAAAATTAGTTTTATTGTTCATACTTCTTTAATTTTGTTTTTATATAATTAATTAAAAATATTTTGACATAAATAATTTAAATTTATATAATATAAAATTAAGCACATATATCAAGTATCTAATGATAATAATGATCAGGCTGCGGTGAAATTTTGATTGGATTTTTGTGCATTGAAATTTCAATTGCATTTTTTTATCACATTTTAAATATATATGTCAAATTTTTGATTGGATTTTTGTGCATTGAAATTTCAATTGCATTTTTTTATCACATTTTACATATATACGTCACATATATCAAATATTTTTTTAAATAAAATTATTAATGTAATCTTTATATATATTTTCTTAAATAAAACTAATAATGTAACTTTATACAGATGATGCGTAGGTTTAAAGTGAAATAAAAAATCCAATCCTAGCGATATGGTGGGGTGGGGATTTTTTTCATGAAAGCTCACATCATGCAATTACTAGTTTACTCTTTTTATAATGAATTATGAAAATTTTTTATTCAAATCATATTCGTTCGAAAAGTAATTACATAATAAGTGTATTTTATTTTATTATATAATTAATTTATATTTGATAAAATTTAATTTGAATTAGAATTCGTCGATAAATCAAAATACACGGGAGCGAGTGAGGAGGTTGTTGGAGGTAGCCTAAAACCAGCAGAAGCTGCAACAAAGTCAAAGACAACATAAAACTCTGCAAACTCCCACACCCACAGCACACCACATTTTCCTCTCAAAATACTGAAAGTAGTATTAACCCCAACCCCTCGCATGTGCGTCTTCAGGGATTGTATGTAACACTGTTTGTATATATATATATATAATATACTTCCCTGTTCTTCCAACGTAGTGAGTGACTGACGCGAATAAACTAATAACATTACCGTACCTTTCTTGAAATCAAAAACTATTCCATGTTGACGATAAATGTGCCATTATAATATAAACAAAAGGGCGATGAAGAAGAAGAAGAAGAAGCAAAGTGGATAAAAAGTCATCATTAAACAAATGGGTCCACCGGATTAGTCACTGTTGATTACCAGCACTGAAACAGGGGTTTGCTAATGATGATCGTCAGTGGTTTTAGGTGAGAAATTAGAATAAAAGATTTTATCTTTTTTGATAGAGAGGAAGGTGAAATGAAGGAGAATTTTCTCTTTCACGAAATGCGAAGTGCCACCGGCCACCAGCCACCAGCTTTACCGCTCTACTAAAAAACCATCATTCACATAACCCATTTGTGTGTATAGTTTTGGGAGATAGTGGTTTTGGAATATGGCCCCCTTTTTTTTGGTGTATATAAGGAGGGTTCTTGGTTTCCATTCTCCACCATCACAGGCAAAACTCTTTCATTTGCTCCTTCTGTAGCGTCCCTCTTTCTTGCGTTTGTTTGCTATACTCCTTTTTCAATTTCTCTGTCCCATACTTTTCTTCTTTTCTTCCCATTAGTTCATTGATTCTGAGCCCTGATTGGCTCTTTTTGCTGAGTTATTGTTTCTATAAGGTAAGAAAAGAGAGTACGTCTCCACATTTTGGTTTTCTTGCACTTTTCTCGGTGTGTTTCTCAAATGGAGAAAGGGGAACTTGGGCTTTCCTTGATTTCTCTTTTCATTGGATTCTGTGTTATAGAATGAATATGCAATTCTGTTCTAGTAACTTGGGAGTATCGAATGAGTTTTCTTTAACTTGGCTTCTTGATTTTTCTTGTAACTACGCAAGATGATCAAGGACTCTGCTTTTCTTTCAATGCTGCAACTTCTTGTTGTCTTCTTGTCCCTATCTTTGAGATGGGCAGGTGAAAAAATGGTATCTTGCTGCTGTAACTTAGACTTGTAACTTACATTCTCGGACTCAGTACTTTCCCTGCAAACCTCGGTTCGAATGCTGATTAGTTTCTTGTTATGTATTTGCAATTATGGTGCATTTTACCTATGATGACCATTAAGGTTGGAAGGAAGAACATAGTATTTTTTGCATTTCTGGGCTCTGTTCTGTTCTTAATTGCTAATATTCAGAAAGGTGTCATCCTCTCTAGTGTCCCTGGACTTTGTTTGTTTATCTTAAGACACATGTTTGTGTCCTATCTGATTCAGAGTTCTCTAACAGTTTAGTCAATATCTAACCTTGGAATACTAGATGTTGAATTCTTGCTGGATGGATAGAAGTATTTGTTTATGAACAGACAAGATCAGTTTGGTATCTATACTGTATTGTTTACTTACTCGCTGGATTTGTTTAAATCATGCAATTTTCTTGTTTGTCACGTAATGCTTCCTTATTCAGTTAGGTGATGATGTCTAATAAATTTCTTCTTCTGGGTAATAGTGAGGTGTCAGGTTTGGAAATTTCAGCTATTCTAGATTGAACTAAATAGGTGGCTCATTGACTAAACTCTGGTTGTTTATTCTATTTAATAAGCTGCTCTTCCGGATAAGCATATGTAACCAATTTCTAACCTTTAATTGTCTTACAGTTGAAAGTTTGTCCAAGAATTTGTTAGCTGAATCGATCATCGCCAATGGCGGAACGTGTTCTGACTCGTGTTCACAGCCTGCGCGAGCGCCTGGATGCCACCCTTGCTGCTCATCGCAATGAGATTTTACTGTTTCTATCAAGGTAAATTATGTTCATATGTTTAACTTGTTTCTCTGTTCTTGATCAAGTTTTGTAAATAATTCGAAGATCGATCAGTTCATGGCATAAGCTTTGCTGAATGAATTGCGGTTTGTTGCAGGATTGAAGCCCACGGGAAAGGAATTCTGAAACCTCATCAGCTTATGGCTGAGTTTGAAGCAATTTGCGCAGCCGACAAGGAAAAACTGCAGGATCATGCCTTCAAAGAAGTCCTGAAGAGCACACAAGTAAGTTTGAGCCATTTGATCCCTTTGGTTGGAATTCTTGATTGTAATCAATACTGTACTCTTAAAACACCATCTCGTTTCTCTTCTGCCAGGAAGCAATTGTGTTCCCTCCATGGGTTGCACTTGCTATTCGACTGAGGCCCGGTGTTTGGGAATATGTCCGAGTCAATGTTAACGCACTAGTTGTCGAGGAACTCACCGTGCCAGAGTATCTGCAGTTCAAAGAAGTGCTTGTCAATGGAACGTAGGTTTTGAGCCCTTTATTATTTCTGCTTCTTTCATGCTGTTTATCTCTTATCTTATTTGTTTTTTTGAGAAATACACTCTGTTTTGCTGCAGTGCTAATGGCAACTTTGTTCTTGAGCTGGATTTTGAACCATTCACCGCATCTTTTCCCAAGCCGACTCTCACCAAGTCCATTGGTAATGGAGTTGAGTTCCTCAACCGGCACCTCTCGGCCAAAATGTTCCATGACAAAGAGAGCATGACCCCTCTTCTCGATTTTCTCCGTATGCACCATTACAAGGGAAAGGTGAATTTTGATACCATATTCCGATTTTTCTTTCATATCATTGTATAACTTATTGTATTGAATGGTGTGATTTGGTTTTCTTGCACAGACGATGATGCTGAATGATAGAATACGGAACCTTAATTCTCTGCAAGCTGTTCTGCGGAAGGCAGAGGAGTACCTCTCAACACTGCCTCCGGAGACGCCATATGCAGATTTTGAGCATAAGTTCCAAGAGATCGGATTGGAGAGAGGATGGGGTGATACTGCAGCGCGAGTCTCGGAGATGATCTCGATGCTTCTCGACCTTCTTGAAGCTCCTGACTCCTGCACTCTTGAGAAATTCCTCGGCAGAATTCCAATGGTTTTCAATGTCGTTATTCTTTCCCCACATGGTTACTTTGCTCAAGAAAATGTCTTGGGCTACCCTGATACTGGTGGCCAGGTATGTAGGAGATAGAGATCCCTGTTTTCGTTGAATTTAGTTCTGCACGTTTTGAGCATCCCATTCTTTACTCTTTCAGGTTGTCTACATTTTGGATCAAGTCCCTGCATTGGAGCGCGAGATGCTTAAACGTATCAAGGAGCAAGGACTTGATATCAAACCACGAATTCTCATTGTAAATTTCCACGAACATCTATAGTTCTTGATGGAAGTTGTTTATGTTTCTTTCTGTAATGCTCAATCTTGTTGTGGTATGTAGGTAACTCGGTTGCTCCCAGATGCAGTGGGGACTACCTGCGGCCAACGGCTTGAGAAAGTGTTTGGAACCGAGCACTCACATATTCTTCGAGTTCCGTTTAGAACTGAGAAGGGAATTTTACGCAAATGGATCTCCCGCTTTGAGGTTTGGCCATACATGGAAACTTTTACTGAGGTGAGAAGACAGCTTTCGTCTACACGTTCATGCTTTATGTGTTCGTCGGCAAATGCTAAAGTTCTAGCCTTCTAATTTCTTAGGACGTCGCCAAGGAAATTACCGCAGAATTGCAAGCCAAGCCAGATTTGATCATTGGAAACTATAGTGAGGGAAATCTTGCAGCCTCCTTGCTGGCTCACAAGTTAGGGGTAACACAGGTATGTGCTATATGAAGTCTGCAATTTTCTTAACGATGGTACTACTTTTGCTGGGTTAACTGCCGGAAGACTGATTCTTGCTTTTCTTTGTTCCTTTCTGATTTTTATACAGTGTACCATTGCTCATGCACTGGAGAAAACCAAATATCCTGATTCTGACATTTACCTGAAAAATTTCGATGAGAAGTATCACTTCTCATGCCAGTTTACTGCTGATCTCTATGCAATGAATCACACTGACTTCATCATCACCAGCACATTCCAAGAAATTGCCGGAAGGTTCGAATTTTCAGCCTGCTGAAATATTTGTAGTTAAATTAGTACTATACGGGAGTCTAAAACTTTTGTTATTTTCGTGTTTTCAGTAAGGACACCGTTGGACAATACGAGAGCCACATGGCATTCACAATGCCTGGATTGTACCGTGTTGTCCACGGAATTGATGTGTTCGACCCAAAATTCAACATTGTCTCTCCAGGAGCCGATATGAACCTCTACTTCCCGTATACAGAGAAGGAAAAGAGACTTACAGCTTTCCACCCTGAAATCGAGGAGCTTCTCTATAGCGATGTTGAAAATGAGGAGCATCTGTAAGTCGCCATCTTCGCTCTGCAACTGATACTCAATTTCTCTCTTATATCTGTGGATAAATAGAACTGATTATTGTGGGATAGGTGTGTGCTGAAAGACAAGAAAAAGCCCATTTTATTCACCATGGCAAGATTGGATCGCGTGAAGAACTTGACGGGACTGGTGGAATTGTATGCCAAGAGTCCAAAACTCAGGGAATTAGTTAACCTTGTCGTAGTTGGTGGTGACAGAAGAAAAGAATCTAAGGACTTGGAAGAACAAGCGGAGATGAAAAAGATGTACAGCCTCATAGAAACCTACAAGCTGAATGGCCAATTCAGATGGATTTCATCCCAAATGAACCGTGTGAGGAATGGTGAACTCTACCGCTACATTGCTGACACACGAGGTGCTTTTGTGCAACCAGCATTCTACGAGGCCTTCGGTCTGACCGTTGTCGAGGCCATGACTTGTGGTCTGCCGACTTTTGCAACTCTCCACGGTGGTCCAGCTGAGATCATTGTCCATGGAAAATCTGGGTTCCACATCGATCCATACAACGGTGAACAGGTTGCTGAGGTTCTTGTTGATTTCTTTGAGAAGTGCAAGCATGACCCTTCTCATTGGGAAACCATTTCAGCGGGCGGCCTGAAACGTATCCAGGAGAAGTAAGAAAATCTTGTTTAACAATACACAATTTGGTAGAGTAAACCTCATCCAGAACTGATCTTTGTTCACTTTTTTTCTGCAGGTACACATGGCAGATTTATTCAGACAGGTTGTTGACATTGGCCGGAGTCTATGGATTCTGGAAATACGTTTCCAAGCTCGATCGTCGTGAGATCAGACGCTACCTTGAAATGTTTTACGCGCTCAAGTTCCGTAAGTTGGTAAGTCTTAAGTCCCGCTTCTGCAATTTTCTTGAGATTTATTCCGAGTAAAACCAAAAGTTTTGTAAATTTGACTAAAATTGTGCTAATTCTGTTTCAGGCCGAAGCTGTTCCACTTGCAGTTGAGTAAAAGAAACAAAATGATGCTTCTGCTGCTGCCAAATAAAAGAGAATTGAAATTGCTGGAAGAAGCCTTCCAAAGGCTTCTGCCTTATTTTCCTTCTTGGTTTTCAATTGAATGTCTTATGGGGCTATGACCCATAAGATGATGCTATTTGTATCTTTTTATCCTTTCCAACTTTCCTCAAAATTTTGTACCTTCTTCTTTGTCCCATTGAAGCAAAATATGTAACTTTGACATTCTGCGACGTGAGTATATAATATAATAAAGATCAAAAGATTCGGTCTCTCTTCTCCTTTCTGTTGAGAATTTTCAAGAGAATTAAATTTGCCTCATCGTTTTAAACAGAATTTAGGACATGCTTTTAGAATGCAAATTGTTGTCATTCTAGGTGAATTTTATACATAATTAGAGCTATGCAAGTTTAGTTCAAATAGTCCAAGTTTCAAATCAATTGAAAATTTCTGCCCAGAGTTATGACTGTGTTGCCAAGGACTAAAAGAAACATAATTTAATGTATAGGATTTTGTTTTTGTATTTATTCTATGTATGAAATTATATGATTATTGTCAGGTATTTAGGCATATAAAAGTACTTGTAATATGATGTTATTCAAGTGAATAAAGAGGAACAATTCGTCTCTTCATTCAAAACATAGAAATACAATTGAACCCATCAACTTCCAACACTTTTGAAATATAATCTGAAAACAAGAGTTGTTTGTTGGCAATGTTTATGTTTAACTTCACCTACATACATTTTTCCTAAACCAACTGATTGATCTCATAATCACGTTTACTTCCAACTTATAAAACTCAAGAATTGCACGAGAAACTAATATCCTAGTCTGAGATGAAAACCCTGAAATTTCCTGGAAAAACAAAAAAAGAAGTTACTATTGTTAGTTTTCCCTTTGGCAGTTGAAGGCATTGTCTCTATTCTGGTTTCTATTTCAGTCTCTCTATCGTTCCCACTTCTGATACTGAAAGCTTCCGTTCCAAAGTTTAGGAATGGAGTCAAGAAACATCATCAAGAACTCTATATTCTCCAAGAAACTATCAAAAACCCACAGAAAACTGATCGTACTCATTGTTCTTCTTCCCCTTGCTGCGGTTCTTGTTTCATTATTACTGAAGAATTCGACTTCTTCCTCACATTCAAGAAACCATCTTCCTCCGTTGACCCCTTCTCTGGCCTTTCCCCTGCATTCATTCATCAAGAAAGCCTGCCCAGAAACTCTGTATTCGTCTTTATGTCGTTCCACTTTATCCACCCTGCCCAAGTCCAAGAACTTCACAAGCTTCCTCAAGATTCTGGAGTTCACAATTAACCGAACGGCAAGCCATGTGAAGGGTGCCCGATATAGCATCGTTGCTCATTTCACTAAGCAAGATTTAAACTTACATGAGAAGAATGCCCTGAGGGATTGCATGGAAATGCTTGATCAGACGTTATACGAACTACAACAAGCCACCAACGAGTTGAGGTCTTTTGCTTCTTTGACAGGTTATCGTCTTGACAGATTGTATGGTAACATCAAGAACCTTTTGAGCGCGGCCATGACTAATGAGAATACTTGCATTAATGGGTTTCTAGACTTGGAAGAACTGGATTCGGATACTCGAAAGGGTCACAGAGAACATCTTCAGAATTTCTTAACTCCAATTTCCCACATGATCAGCAATAGCTTGGCCCTGATAAAGCATGTGGAGAAGAAAAGCATCCAAGAAATGGTCAAGAAACCAAAGATGATGATCACCAAAGGGCTGCAGGAAGAACTTCCTGATTATAAGAGAATTGTTCGTGGACGAAAGAAGAATACACTGAGGAAGTTAAGGCCATATGCGACTGTAGCTTCTGACGGCAGCGGAAACTACAGTACCATAAGAGATGCGATTGCAGCAGCACCGAATATGAGCACGAGCATATATAAGATCAAAATAATGGCAGGGATTTACAAAGAAAATGTCCTGATTCCAAGAGAGAAGATCAATATAATGTTGATTGGAGATGGGATGAACTCAACAATAATCACAGGGTCCAGAAATTTTGTTGATGGATTTTCCACCTTTGAATCTGCTACACTAAGTACGCTATCACATTATAATTTTTATCATATAACATGTTCAAATTGGAACTAACTTTCTTGCATAATGTCCAGCTGTGTTGGGAGACAAATTCTTGGCCAGGGACTTAACCATAAAAAACACTGCACCTCCAGAAAAGCACCAGGCAGTGGCTCTCAGGGTGACTTCCAATGCTGCATTTTATCGTTGTGAGATCGTTTCCCATCAAGACACTCTGTATGCACATTCTCTGCGTCAGTACTATCAGGACTGCTTGATTCAAGGAACAATAGATTTCATCTTTGGAAATGCAGCAGCAGTCTTCCAGAACTGCACAATACTCGTACGCAAACCGATCCCAGGTCAGAGCAACATGATCACTGCTCAAGGGAGAGAAGATCCTAACCAGAATACAGGGATCAGCCTACAGAATTGCACCATAGAGGCTGCAAAAGAATTTAACCTGACACAAAGGAGAAACATTTCGACGTATTTGGGCAGGCCCTGGAGAAACTACTCAAGGACCATTGTCGTCAACAGCTATCTGGGAGATTTAATACATCCTCGAGGATGGTTTGAGTGGGATGAGTACAGCAATCTAGATACCGTTGAGTACATAGAGTACATGAATTCTGGACCTGGAGCAGATACGAGACGTAGAATTTCATGGGCAGGGTATAGAAAGAACTGCACAGAAGACATGGTCAGGCAGTTTACAGCTGAAGAATTCTTGCATGGAGCAGATGACTGGTTAGAGTCCACTGTATTCCCACTCTTCGCTGTTTTGTACCACCAGGAAACTTAGTTCACTCAGCTGTGAATAGGATTTCTGTAAACATTGATGCCTGAAATTATATTGCAAAGGGATTTCAGACACTGTAGGTTTATAGCATGCCATAGCAGACAAGTAATTGACAAGAAATATGACAATTTTCTTGACAAGATCCAGAAGAAAATAAAGTAACAATGCACAATTGTACATTATAGGCTGTACCAGAAAAAAAAAAAAAAAAAAAAAAAAAAAAAAAAAAAAAACACTTTAAGAACTGATGATGCATGCGATGTGGTTGAAGATATCTGAATTGGAAGTTAGACAAGTTTCTTGGCACTTATCCACTTTAAAAATGCCAAGTTATATATATAATTTTATTTTTTACAAAAAAATTTTGAAATTAAATTTGCACCTTCTTAAAAAATTCTCTATTTACACCTGACCTCCTTACGTTATGATTTGAAAAAAAAATGAAGACTTTAACAAAAGAAATTACATAAATTCTTAATTTTTCCAGTCACTTAATATTTTCATAAATTCTTAGTTACGTCAGGATTTTTTGTTTAAATTCTAATGAAAAGAGGTCATGTGTCAATGTTAATTTTCAGAAAGAACGTAAGTATAGTTTTAAATTTTTTTTTGAGGGAAAGTGTAATTCTATATTTTTAAGAGGGGTTTGAACCCTAAAAATAATTGTTATATATCCAAAGATACAAAAAAGTATTGGACTTTCATAAGTGTTTATTCTTTATTCCTTTAAGCAAATATAGAGATGATTTCTTCTCTTTAAATTGCAAACCAACATTCTTTCTTTTTTTTTTTTGGTGACCTCAAAGACATAATTGTCTATATATCCCAATAATAAAATATTACAAATAAAAAAGATAACTGCTATTGAAAAATTGACAGTTCAAATCAAGAAAAGATGTTATAGAGCACATGCATATTTAATATATAGTATATTTGTGTCTATGCAATAACCATACATATAATATATGTTATAAAAGTCGACATGAATAAATAAAAAAGTAATGTTGAAAAATTAAAAAGAAACTAATATCTTTCGTGTAAATCTAATTTATTATCAATGGATTATGCAATTTATTCATGCACTAGAAGGACAAAATTATGCCTTATGAAATTATAAATAATGTTGTTACAATTAAAAGCATTCAATATAATATTAATGAATTTATTTACTCTTAGTTGTTCTTTCCATATAAGTAGCTTTATATATATTTCGAAAGATTTATGGTCCCGTTGGTTCCTTTTTTGACACCAAAAGAAAAAAAGCCGAGCAGCAGTCATAAATTTACAAGTAATTCTTACCCTCCCCAACCACCTACTGAACAGTGGATCTATTCTACCATACAACACTGAAATTTACATACAACAGCTATCTATGCTACAACTTAAAACCATAGAGCAGCATTGTTAGTGTTCTGCACATAGTATGACATTTTTTGTTTATATGGTGTACATAGTATGACTTATTTACATTCTTTAGCGCTCAAAACTGGCTGCATTCTGATTTTTCAAAAATCCCAGCTTCCCATGGGAACGACATCAGGCAAGGCACAAGAAAAATAGGAGCAGTTTCAGATAATCCGGTCGAGTGCGTTTCAAGTCTGTCTGATCCCTCCTTTAGTCATTGTTCTCTCTCTACTATATTGTCAAGTCCAGGTGTTCACAATATGTGAAGGCCGACAGACGTGCAGCCTCTATTCAGCTCCATTTGCTCAATGGGCCAACGCTAGAGTGCAGCATACATTGAGAAAGAGCTTGTGCCTGAGTAAGAGTACAGTATTCACTCTCTGATGACTCTGG
>NC_026155.1:9586280-9603981 GCF_000512975.1 Sesamum indicum | reverse complement strand
TGCCTTGGATAGAGAATAACTGCCAAAACCAAAGAAAACGCGAGACCGACCACTCCACTGAATGGCTGAAAAGGGTGGCCACCAGTAAGCCAAAGAGGAAAATTGGGCTGATAGGTCAAAAAGCCACCCGTTCTCAAAATGAAATTAGAAACTAGTATCCCTGTGCGGAGTCCAATTGGTAGCGACAGACTACCTTGGCTTCTTTGACGAGCTCCAGATAAACTTAGAGATAATAACCACAGGCCAGGAATTTCCCATATTGACCTAAGAACCAAGTCATTAAGGATAAACAAGTTTATAAGTGCATAGGAAACATTCACTTGGAGAGTAGATATCAATGTAAGTTGCCTTCCAGAATGTGCATCTTTGGTCGGATGGCTGAGTGGATGGATGTGTATGTGAGACACAGAGAGAGAGAGTCATGCACATGCAGGTTAATAATCCCATTCACTTAATTCCTTTTTCTTTTTGTGTTGTGATTTTTGGGCTCAGGGCTGGCGGATGGGATGCTATAGGGAGATATTTCTACAAGTAGCTCAGGGCCTCACTCTATAGAAATAACATACTTCTCTATTCATAAGCACAATAAAATCCACACTTGCAGAAAAAAATCTAACAGAGAAGCAGAAAGCATAACTACCTTTGAGATAAAGCAAATGCAAGTCCTGAGATAACTATTCCACGATGATATCCAAAGTCAGCAGCAATTTCCTGAGGCAACCATGACCGGAAGAGCAATTCCTCCACAACTGAAACACCAGTTGCTGTGGCAATTCCTTGAACAATCAGCATAAGCATCCACCCGTACGATTTAATCAATGACACAGGTTCCGAAGATGATGAAGATAGAGCGGTTGGCCAACATAGGTGGGCACAGCCAAGTGAGGTATTCACTGCATGTATCAGTATAACAAGGACAACTCCTCCTACCAAACCCTTCAGAAAACTCTGGAACTGAAGGCACAGCAATTACCATTTATGCTAAGTCAGATTACAGTGCAGTAAAAAATAATCATGTACGAAGTTCTAATTTAAAAAAGAAGGCAGATAGGAGGAAGCACAATAAAGCAAGCACTCAAGCACGGCTTGAAATTAACTCTGTCCTTTACCCATCTCTTCCCTCCACTCCCATCCCTTTGGGGCACATGAGATGTGATTGTGGTGGGTGAGAGAAATCTGCATGGGCCAGGGTTCAGACAGAGTAATCCAAGCTGCACATTTTTCATGTGTGGCGTCAACAAAATTTACCAAGAACTGTCCCAAGGATACAAAATTGATCACAGGATCTTTTCTCTCAATAACAAGATTAATAACTAATAAGACATCAATGAGATCTGCAGCACTCTCATTCAATCAGGACCAAGATAGCAGACAAACTAAAATATTAACTGTACAAAAATAGTGAAAAAGGTTCCACTTCCTTTATGAGTTGTCCAAAATATCGTGAGAAACATTTCACTCTCCTAACCAGGTAACCCAGTGAAGAAAGCATAAGAATTGGAAGCTGAGGACTTCTAGCTTGAGACTTTATAGCAAACACTAAGACCTACTCACCAAAATTCCACCATAAGCTCCTAAAACAGAACAGTTCTTTGACCTCTGCACATCTAACCCAAAGACATAGGGGTAATTTTCATCCCCATCCTCAACAATCCATAAATTCAGAGAGCGATGAGCACATTGAGCTGCAGTGCAGCATGTATTCAATGTATTAATAATATAGGGGCACATTTGCATTATTAGTCAAATCCATACCTTTGAAACTGAAGCCAAGTCCAGGCCATATTGCACTAGAGGATCATCATACTTGCGAATTCTTTTGCCCCACAGTGTAATCATAATCATAATAGAGACGTAAAGCCCAGAAATGCAAGCAAACTCAGCAATTTTAAAGGGATTACGTGTTGTCCAGCTCTGCATTAGGGTTGGAAGCAATGGAAGAACAACGGGTGACCATAGAAGCAGCACCATGAAGACAAACCCAAGGATCCTGTATTTACAGGATGGAATTGTCAATTAACCTGTTAAGTCAACTAGCTCTTTTAATGTGTAAATATGGTGTGCGAAGAAAGACAAGGTCCTATTATTATCTAGTTATGAAACACACATGCTACATATCATACAGCTCTTAGTCGGGAAGACTTGTGAAATTCTAAGTGATCACTTCTTCTAACTAGCAGTAAAGGGATCCTGTATATGTGCGACTTCAGGCAGCTAGCTTTTCCTATATGTGATACCAAACAGCTACGAGCTAAGATATTATTTGTTGAAATTATCATTATAGTCACACTGCATGCAGATTTCAATGATATATGCAAGTAACTCAACCTTGTGTGAAAAAATTATTAAATGATGAGGCACGGTTACCAGGATTCAGACAGTTTAGCACTTCTGCGGAGAAGCAAATTAATTAAGTATAAAATGCAAAAAAGGGGTCATTCTCCAAAATAAGTACTTTTTCATTCTAGTTCCATCCTTTTTCTCTCTTTCATATTCCAGTTCGCAGTAGATGTAGCAGGCAGTAGAAGAAGCAGATAGATATATGATAGGAGAAGTAATTCTAATCGAATATGAGGTCTTGTAATTCCTTTCCATGGATGATTCTCAGAAATCAGTCCACCTGGACATTGTTCGGAACCAGAAAATATTGTAACCAATGTCCATCTACAGGCTCGATTTTAGGAAAAAAGAACAGCAGTTAAATTTGGAATAATCTTTCACATATAACTTCAGTAGTATTGAATATTGATTAATATTCAGGGGATTCATATACAATTTAGTTAAGGTCAAATTATTAAGAAAATATGAGGTCATGCTCTATTGAATTGAACTAAGTCTAGGGATAGATCATAAAAGGCAGTTCAGGACGTAATTCAGTTCACCTCTGGAAAAATGGACGTTCGGCAATACGCAGAAATGAGATGAGCTTATCAGTTAAACTCATAGCACCACGTATCCCTCCCCAGAGTAAAGCAACTTTGCCAACAAGTCTCAAAATCCCTCCCTTCTGTCCCAGTTCTGCGAGCATCGCTACCAGCCTATTTCAGAGAGCCAAAAGTTCAACATCTTCTCAAGTTAGGAAAAAAAAATTGAAAAATAGAAAAGATATAGGGGAAAATAATAAATATATCTATCCAACCTTTCATGATCCACTTCCCCATCTTCCTTTACAGGTACCACAGGGCTAGCAACAGACATCGCCTTTTCTGCAAGGCTTGTGACTATATTGTTCTGGGTTTTTTCAGACGTTTCATCCAGCTTCGAGGGCTCTTTACTGTTTTCTTGCTCTTTGAGGGGCTCATTTCGAGTTCCATCAGTTTCAGTATTCTACAAGCATATTGATTGAAAATTTTATGCAGCTTCGAGGATAATAGCAACTCAGTATATTTACAGACGGAAAAGGCATCGAATAGGTATAGTCACCCATAAACCAATAATATTTGCATCATGATAAGCCTTGCACCTTTAATAAGAAAAGCAATGCTATTCAGGTCTTTCCTTAACAATGAACAAGTCAGAGTTGGAGAATTTGGAACTAATAACTATGATGCACAGGGGAGCAACATAAATCCAATGGAAATAGGACCATCTGATGGTCTTATTTCTTTCTAAATAGATTGCATCTGGGACATAAGATTTTCCCTTTTAGTGATCACATTGGGGATCATTTGAGGAAAGGCCTCCGCAAACTTCTGTCCTATTGTTGCTCCTCATCAAGAGATATAGGCGAGGGTACACACACATTGGACATGATAGTCTGATATGAAACATATATTAAATGCTGAAGTAGAGAATATGGGAAAGTTCAACCAGCCTCCACTAGGTGAAAGGTTACTGATGCGGAGCTGGGTGAAACTGATGGTATGCAATTCAAAAAGGAAAACAAAACCCCATGATTGCCTTGAAACAAGGAACTCCATGACATGTAACTGAAACATTAATGAAAAAAAACTAATAGTCAGGATTTTATTTACCGGCTGATGAGCAAGTAAAGCAGATGCCCCAAGAGCAGCCGTAACAGCACCAACCATAAGTTCTTTTTTCTTAGACTTTTCAAGATCAGTATTATCCTCTTTTTCACCAACCGAACTAGTGAAATTATCTTTTTCTTCTCCTTTCATTAAAAGCATTTCACTACTCTCTTTTTCACCAACTTCAACAAGTCTCTTCGTGGATTTACCAACCTGATCAAGGGCTATATCTTTTTCATCATTACCATCCAATGTAGCAACATTGAAGAATTTTCTGAGTGCAGCTAAACTAGAACCTACAACAACACCGACAGGCAGTACTCTTCTTAAATATTCGGTCTCCTGGACAGCAGATGAAATAGCTTTCACTATACTCTCCCCATCAAGGGTTCCAAGCTTGTGCATATTTTCATTCCCTTTATGCATATGCAATTTTCCTTGACCTGCTGGCATGGATACAGCATTTGCAATACACTCTATTTCTCTGGTCAGTTTGAGTTCCAATTCTTCCATGTCAGCAGCACTGGCCCTACGGCCAACTTCAACATTTAAACATTCGATTATGAGACTTTTCATGAAAAGTATAGTCTCCTCAAGTTCGGCCTCACCAAATTCAATATTGTCATTGACAACACGCATTTCCTTGAGTTCTTCATTTTGGTCTTGTTGTTGATCAGAATCCAATATTACATAAGAGGGTTCAATTATATTATCAGGATGTTTAGATCTGTGTGACGTCTTGGTCTGGTCTTCTTTATAACCATCTCTCCAAGTTGCATATTCATCAAGACGGGCATCATTCTCTTCTACCTGTTCTCGAAGCTTCCACTGACCTTCTTCTGGAATGTAGTCCAGATACAACGCTGACATTTTATCTAGATCCCGTAGCATTGCATTTCTCATCCTCATATACAGATATGTCTTGAGGTATTCCTTGTAAAGTGGATCTCTGTACGGAAAAGTAGTTAGATAACTTGGAACCTTATCTAAACTGCTATTTACACATTTCACAAAATCCGCTGCAGGTTCTCCAGAAGGTACAAAACTGTTTTTATTTCCCAAACCAAACTGCCTCCTTGTATGATTTTTATCAGAACTATTACTGTTGTGGTCACCACGTGCATAATGCTGTTGGTTATATTTGTTGCCAGAGCCTAATGAATCATACAAAAGAGTACCATTGGAATTACCTGACTGTCTGCTTGTATTACTCCTTGCATCTACTCTCCTTCCAGATTTATGCTCATTTTTCTGCAGATGAGTCTTAGATACAGAGCCTTCAGTCAATTCCTTTACCTCTTCTATTCCATTTACTTCACTTGCATTATTTTCACTGTCAGCTTCATTTTTGTTGTCCTTTTCCACCTCCAACTGATTAATCATGTCCTCTATTACATGGAACACACTGTTAACAGCAACTTGGGTGGAATCATCAAATCCTGTTAATGCATCTAATGCCTGAGAGACGCTGAATCCTGGGGGATCACCACTATTTTGGCTTGGATTGGAGATTTGACCTTTTTCTTCCTTACTAGGATGGTTTTCTGCTTCATTTTCCATCACTTGAGTCCCAGAAGCAGGGGATGGTGCTGAAGATTTATCCTCTATGAAATTGGCTTCAGACATCTTCTGATCAGTTGGAAAATTATCTTTGTGCATCTTATTCTCCTCTATCGGGTCTGATTCTCCTTTACCAATTTCTCTTTCCATTTTCTTTTGGTCTGCAACCATATCCTGATTAGCATTTGATTCTGTCACATTTTCCTCATCAGAACTTTGGGCTTTACTAACCGTTAACACCTGTTCAGTTTCAAGAGAATTTCCCATATCATTCAGGTTCACATTTTCTACATTGTGACTGTTGCTTCCATGGTTACCGCTAGACTCGTACATGCTTGTATCATTGGGTTTCTCTATAATCTCTAATGACTGTTCTTCTAATTCTATTTCTGCAGGAGGCTTGTCAGAGTTACGATCAACTTCCATGGAACCATCTACAGGGTCATTAATCTCCTTCTTTTGATCCAAAGAGTGAACATCCTCATCACATTTTGCTTTCTTCAATCCAACTTTTTCTAGCCCTTTTGAGTTCAATCCTGGTGCCACATCAGGCATGTGCTCTAGACCTAAGAGTTTATCAAATTTTAGATTAGACCCGTGAGTCTGCACAATTCCTGAAACAGCAGTTGTAAGCTTTCCACGAACATCATTGGGCACAGCATCTTGCAAAGCTTTAATTAGTGTCTCCCCTTGACCAACAGCAGTGAGGACCTGCCAAGGACCAACATCATTCTAGGTCATTCATATTTCAAAATAAATCCTTGGGTCACCGTTCGCACATATCAAGCCGGCATAGTGTCAAGTTCGGAAACCACACTTAAAAGCTTTACAACTTCGAAAAATAAATATGTAAATGAGGTAGTATTTATAGATGATTAAGAACAGTACTATTTATGTGCAGAGGGTCCAAGTGTAGTGTATATACCAATGCTTAATAGATACACCTCCCAGCATAGCCTTTGCAAACTAGACAAAAATGCCATACCCATACAATACATTTAAATAAATCAACCTAACTGATGCAATCAATTTAGGAGCATTACCTTCTTCTTCTGTTCCTCTGACAGAGTATCAGGCATAGTCATATCAAGCATATTCATAACCACTTCTGCAGTCTGTAATACTTGTCCTCTTTCATCAAACGAGTTGATTCCTTCCTCTATAACTTCTTCAGTAGTAGCATTAGATTGGTTGTCTACGTCACTGTCATCTTGTTGCACTCCTTTGACAATAGGAGGAGTTTCTCCTATATCCTTTGTATGTCTTGCATCATTTTCCTGAAATACATCCACCGGAGGAGTTGTAGAACTCCCATTGGTAACACTCAAGAGCTTTTCAACTCTTTCCTGTTTACTAGAAGCTCTACTTTCCACCAATGCTAGCCCCTTTGAAGGATTTATAGAGAAATCAACATCTTTCAAAAGCGGATGGCGACCTTTTAGAAGTCCAAGCTCCACAGCGATAAGCCACTGTGAGCAATTTGGTTGTCAGAGACTCGTATTAATGGACATCAAACACATTTGACATCATATAGTATACATTAGCAATAAGAACATAGTTACCTCCAAAGTGAGGTGCTGACACCAAGAGAACGTCAATCTAGTACCCATTGTCTTGCTAGATGGCAAATAAGAACACAGAAGTAAACTTGTATATGGGTTCGCTGCTATGGAACTCCGTGGAATAGAAAACAAAGGAACTTTTCCATCATCATTCTGGATGAGTCAAAGAAAAAGGCAACTATCAAGTTTCAAAACACATCGACTGGGTTCTTTTTACAGAACCAATTTAGGGCATGAGCGGACATATGTTGATAATTAGGAATTCCTTTTTGAATAGGGCTATTATCAATTATGCTACTTGGATTCAAGAAATGGCCTAGGTTGTAAGCAAGTCAAAAATACTAGATTCATCAAATTCTGCCTGACAGTCATAATACGAATCATATGATTCAAGAATACATGGTGACTGTAACAAATAGTAGTTTCTCATTTCTTAGACAAGTAACAGGTGTCCAGTGAAGGTGCTTTATGCCTTACAAAAATTCAGAATACATAACTCCCAGGCAACAAGTGTCAGAAGTGAACAGAGATAGTAATTAATGAAATAACTAAAAAGTTCAGTAGATTGTTAGCCAAGAGATATGACTATGTCAAATAACAGAAACAATCAAGTCAAACAGTCGGTTTATCATGGTAAGATTTAAGTTTAATCAAATTAGCACCAGCAGAAGGGGGTTCAAAAAGTCCATTTAACCAGTATTCTGCTAAACAGGAGACGGAAAAGAAACTAACAGCAGCACATCATCATTAGTGCTGACAATCAAGTCATTGCTAGCTTTCTCTCTAGAGCTTAATTTTTAAGCAAGGGAATAAATGGAAGCAATGCTAATAGCAGTAAGTCATTTCTCTTAATCTACTAGGACTACTGCACCCAAATCCTTGGCATCCAAGATAACCAGGCTAGAAGAACAAACCCATCCTGTGTATTATCGATTGGTAGTATGTAATGGATTATCATTAGAGCAAACCTTCAAAGAGCAATCATTAGCAACATGGAGGTCTCACAGCATCATAGAGAGGAAACAAACCTGTATAAAAAGCACAGGAATTTTCACTTTGCCAATGACATCTCGTGTGCTAGATTTTGCATAAAAATCTTCTATTGTGTCAAATCCGTGAGACACTATGGAAATTGCTCCATCAAAATCCCGAGTGGATGATGCCGACAAAGCCCTTTCAACATCAAATCCTTTCCCTCGACCTTGAAACAATTCCTGATAGTATAAAGAGTTACAGCAGCAAAATATGAAAAAGATCAGTTTGATTGTGATTTACACATACTGTCCACCTCCTGGAGACCAAAAATAATCCTCCCTTTCCAAATTGCAATTTACTTTTTCCACAGCTATATTATAGCATGTGAATACTTTTAATGTTAAAAAAGAAAAGCATTAAAGGTTTGATAATTTGAAGTCTGAAAAACTTTGCGCCTATCTCAACTGACACAGTATGACACTTAAAAGTTTCTCATCAACAGACAAAAAAAAATGCTCTGTGACAAGCATGATTATTTGTTAGCATTCATGGGGAAAAGGACATGAGAGACTGCTAGCAGAAATACCAAACCTTGTTACATTGAAGTATGTTGATCAAGCCATCTGTATGCCTCTGATCAAAATCCATATGATGGACAGCAGACCTCGTGGCCTCCTCTAAGTCGAAAGGATTGTCTATGCATGTCGCAGCTGTAAGAGGTGTTCGCTCTCCAAATTCTGCCAAGTACTTTGTCAACATATTTGCACCATATTCCCAGCCAACGCCCATTAATGTTGTCCATGGTCTTTTCTTGCTTATAAACTGTACAGCTGTTGAGATATCATCGCTGTCAGCAGCTGTAAATAACCTACATAAATGAAGTTATTATAGCGTCCTACTATCAGCTTGTTTTGCCAGTCCAGGAAAGAAAGAATCTTCTCAATCAGGACCTGAGCATGCAACTAAAAACGATTAAAAATTCTCTTTTGGCTTTACCCAATTGCATCCATCAAAAGCATCTAATTCACTTAGATTCTTGGTAACTTAGGAACTAAATAGGACATCACTTCAACATTTAGCTTTTCGGAGTCCATAATAGCGCAGATACTCTAGCAAGCCAAAGAAAGTCAGGCATACAGCTACATAAGCTAAACAAAAGAAGACAATGCTTAAAAGAAAAAGGGAAAGGAACTAAACTCAAAATGGTAATACAGACAGCTAAATAAGCATGCATGTATCTCTGATACAATCTGGCTCTGTCACAACAGTTTAACCAGAAAAAGGTGCAAGGATAAAATAATCAAACTGTTTATCTGATATGAGAATCAGCCCATAAGGGAAAATCTTAATGCAACAAAATTACAAATGAAATATCAGATCTTGAAAAGACTGTTTTAAGTCCCCCAAGAATTAGAAATAAACAGTGACCAGAATCATCTAACCCCTCACCAATCTGAAGGCAAAGATAACACATCAAAGGCTGCCCAAAGAAAAACTGTCTCATACAATATGCGTCAGGAAAAGAATTCAAGCATGGGCAAAGAAATTTATTTGAATTTATGGTGCCAAGACCACAAACCGATCAGCACTGCCAATCATCGTTTACTGTTTTTAAGTCATGAACACAAGGAAATCACCAGTCAAAACAGCCTTATAAAAAATGGGATTCGTAAACATTTTTTGCTATCCCAACATAAACGAATATCCATATCATCCATCTCTCATTTGCAATCATATATAAAAGATGGAGAGAACTGATTGACAGCTCAGACTGACCCAAGACTTAGAAACTCTTGAAAAATGGATTTGAAAAAAAAAATTGTCATCCCAACATAAACAAATATCCATAGTTCTCATCCACCTCTCATTTGCAATCATGTATAAAAGACGGCCAGAACTGGTTGACAGCTCAGACAGACCAAAGCCTTAAAAACTCTAGATGTTCTTGTCATTACTTGGAATAAAATTGACGTAATGAAAACATACTCAAAATTAAGTCTTGCAAAATACGCAAATGATACTATGGTAAGTTTGAGAGTTTCTTTCTAGGTTTGTTTGAATTCTCCACCGTTTTGTTTTCTTCTATAATCTTTTTTAGCGGAAATTAGAGCCCAGCCTCACACGCTCACCATGATGGAAACAGAAGAGATGTAGAATGGCGCCTGAATCCTGTCTTTTAACTTTTTCGTTTCTTAAGAATGTCCATCAAGATATTTGTACAGTAATTATCAAGGAAAAAACTCATGCAATTTGCATTGATTCTTAACAGCAATAAATTCTAGTATAGAGAAACAGCAGAGTACAAATGGAAATAAACATCAAAGTTACGCTGCTTGAGCATCATCTACGGATTGTAGCTCAAGGCTCAGAACCAGCACAGGAAAGAGAACAAAAAGGAATAGGAAGAAAGAACGAATCCAAATTTCCTATACAACCAACACATTTGATCTTAAACTACTAAGATATGCCCTCTAAATTCGTATTAATGCAAAGACATAAACCAGGAAGATACAAGTAATGTAAAGATTATAAGTTGAAATGGAATTGGACGATACTAACCGTGCAGTTGTCAATGGTGAGCCCGCACATCCTCTCGGATTCATGACAACTGGGAAAACTCCTCTTCTCAGACACTCGCACACAAATACCCTAATTTTCCTTTCATTACTCCCTTCCGCAGTCCCTGGAACAATCAACACCGTAGTATCCAACCCACGTTCCTCCTCCAAGTCCAAATTTGATGGCCAATCAAGTGATAAGACTCCACCATCAGCCGTGGCCACGCAAATTCTCTGATACACCATGTTCTCATCAACATCACCACCACTCTTCACCGGCTGAATCATTCTCCCATTGTTCAGCTTCACATAATGCCTCGCTTCTTTTATTAGCTTTTCATTCACATCCTCCAAAAATTCGTTTCCGGGGAAAAAGATTGAAGGGCATCGCAACGTCACGAAGCGATTAAAGGGTGTCGGACTGGTGAACAAGATCCACTCCCCAATATCGGAATTAGAATCTCGGGTAGTTTCAGGATCGAGAAGCAATTTACGGGAACTAGAAGAGATAAAGAGGGCGAGACCGGAGGCGAGGCCGAGGGTTGGAGCAATGTAATTGAGCGAGTTCAGAGAAGGAAAGTGGGATAGTAAGCTGTGGAATAGGTCATCAAACGGTGAGGATGGAGGGTTTAAGCGGTTATGAACAGTGAGGGGCTTGAGACGACGGCGCTTCCATGCAGAGTGGTGGTGGCGGGAAGGGATAGCCCGTCTGTGGAGAACTGAAGGTGGGAGCAAGAACTGAGTTTGTCCGAACGCCAGGCTCATTTCACTGCGGCGGCTGCGGGTGGCTCGTCGGCGGCGTACTCTGTGTCTCCGCGGTGGAGAATGGTGGGGGGGAGGGGAGCCAATCCCTGAGTGGTTTTGTATGACGGTTGAGAATTGAAAATGCCATACGTGTATGGTTTGAAAAGTAGGTGGGGGCAGAATCTAGCTGTTCCATTCTGTGCAGTTCGTGCGTTTCCATTTGCTATACTGTCCTGTCCTTACAAAATCGTGTTTGTTTCGAACAGAACGTCGGAAGATTGGAGAAGACGCAAAATGAGTGTGGGGCAGGATGGAGCTTCGGATCTCCCACCAGAACATTCGGTTGCGTGTAAAGCGAAACAACGCTTGGTTGTCGCTCCGGCCCAAGCCCAATATAATTATCATTTTGGCGAACCCATAATTAACTCCAAAAATGATATCCAATGGACCTATGATACTTTAGAACTGAGGTTTGGACCAACTCTTGGACTACACTAGAAGCATGGCCTGTTACGATTTATTATCATGGTTAATGTAAAAAAAATTTCATAGCAAATACTGATTAACATCGTTAATAATAGTTTTTTTTTTTCTAATTGATGTCAAAATATTAGTTATATTTAAAGATTATGATAAATATTTTGGCAATAACCAAACTGTAGCAAATATTGATTAATCGAGATCACAATTTAAATTTCACATTGATTTTATCTAGCGGTGGTAGATAATATTAGTTTTTCACGGCTTTTTAATTTATCGTGATTTGTAATATAGGGAATAATTAACTTTTTTTTTATGTAAAGGTTGATTATTATCCAAGTATTACCACAGTAATTCCTCATGTACATACTAAAACCTAACCCTAACCAACAATTTTTACTTATTAATAACAATCCACACAGTGTTGGCGGTAGCTAGCAGAAATATAATATTAAAAATAAATTACTATAATAAATTAAATAATCATTGATCACTATCAGACAACAGTTATTGACCGTAACTTTTATGAGTATGGTTAAGATATTTGTTATGGCTCATAATTATATATTAAAAAATATTTAACATGGTGGATAAGTTAAATTTTTTCATCAATTTTATACAATCGTGATTAATAATAGTTGGTTACCACGGCGTTTAATCTAATGTGGAACGAAGAGCACCACGATACCAATCAATTAAAGAAAACCCTAATTCATAATTAAACATTAATTTTAATGACATTGGTAGAGTAGTATTAATGCACATGACAGAATCCTTCGTAATCCCTAACAAAATTTCCTTTAATCAGGAGCTGAAAACTCATCACATGCATGCCCATGATCAGCTACCATAGCTAAGCTACAACCATACTAATTAAGTGCTAATTGTATATTTAATTAAAATTAATCATGGATAAATGATTGTTCATAATAATAAATATATATATATAATTAAGGGCAAAGCTGAGGAGTGGTGTTTAATTGGTCCGAATCAGCAGCAAAATCCTGATACGATTGCGTGATCTGCTTCCTGTCCTCTAAATCAAGAATCATATCTCTGCAAAATACAAACCCTAAACTGTTCATCACTAGCTACTACTCATACTAGACAAAAACCCTAAAACTATTCTGTCTTCTTTATATATATATATAATTGCATGGGGTCATGGGTAAAATTATTGACAACAGTTTACTACATGTAACGAATGAATTACGTGTACACCAATACTCATACATCTTTTAATGATGAAATTTTAATTTCGCCAACTGAACTTATGCTCATGGGTATCATGGACTTATCAATAATTTGTGTGGGGGGCAGGGGGAACAAGGCGTCCGCGTTTGAGGAAATTTATTTTGGCTAAGTGAAATCATGTTTTTGACGTTTTCCTAAACATGATTTAGTGAGAGGGATTAATTCAATCTAGACGTATCGTGCACCTAATCGTCTTTCTGATAATTCGTTTAACATATACGTACTATGCATGGACTTAATTCAAAAGTACTTTACACTTTGAAATATCAATAATTGATTTTGGAGGAGATAATTAGGATCATTTGGTTCTGGTCTTTCAGATTTAATGGTAATTAGATTGGTAATTTATTTTCATAGTAATTATCCTTATATTTGAATAGTAAGTATTGATAAATAAATAAATATAGATATATATATTTGGTATTAAAAATTAGTATATTGATTGTTATAATTATCAGTAATTTAAATCACAATATGGTTATAATAGACTTGCTAAAAAAAATTAGTGGGCAATGATAGAAAACTCATTTTTTGAATAATAATTATAAATCAATTTAAATATATTAAATCGACGGCTACCAGAAAATTCCTATAGTCGGTCTATAAAATATCTGTCTGGGTAAACCAAAAAAAATAAGAAATAAAAATCTTTAATTAGATAAATAAAATAAAATAAAAACCAAATACAATCAGGTTACACAGATATAGGTACAAACTTGGAAATGTGGGGTACATATTTTAATAGCAGAGATGGTGTAGAAAAACAGTAAATAAATAAATAATCCCATCAAATATATATGTAATTTGGCTTCACATATGAATTAATTAACATATGGTTTGGTGATTACTTATGGAAATCACATGGGATGGTATGGGCAGCTTTTATTTTTTATTTATTTTTTATGTTTTATGTTTTATTTTGCAATTGTCCATGTTTTACTCACATGGCTTTGCCCATGTATATATTCACAATTTGTAATGTTTTATTAAAGAACAATTTAATACTATAATGCTTTCTTAACCTAAAAATAGTTGAGCATTTGATCCATATCAGGGACGAGCTGTCTTGATCAAAGTCGTTTCTCTCTTAACATTTTGTTCTTGGCTATATTAATAATTTTATTCATCATCGAGTACGATCAAGTTAGTTTAACGAATAAGATAAGATTGTTTTAAATTTTTTTTGCCAGTCTTAAATAAAATTAATTTTATTTTCAATGTAAAATGAGGACATTTCTGGTTGGGAAACAAAAAAAGAAGAGAAAAAATCAAGTGAAATCAACGAAGCTGCTTAAATTGATTTTTGGAACATCTATATACAATGGATTCTTACAACTACATTTTGGTTCATTGCATGTAAGAGAAACGCCCAAATTCTCCCGACACTTTTTGCCCAACACAACTATAAATATCTGCACTTTCTGCTCTCTGGAACTTTCTGGTTGATTCGTGGGATATAACTTATGTCACATAATTTACAAGAATTTGGGCCATTTCCCAACTCTTAATTTTGGACTTATTACATGATTTCATTATTTAGAACTCTCTATTTATTAATTTAATCATGACGAAAAATTAGTTTTCTTCTATACATTTTATTCCGTCATAGAATATTTTGACGAGTTTATAAGTTTTAAAACATTTTATAAGTTTCATAATTTTATTTTATATAAATAGTCACAAATATTTAAGATAAATTTAGCCAAACACCCTCGAAATACAGCGTCCTTCGTTCCTGATTTTTCAGACGACGCAGTTTAGACATCGTTCAATAATAATTTAGGTTGTATGAATTTGGATAATGAGACGCAACACAAATAATTAAACAAGTCATGTCCCGTTGATTCATGCTGCATGATTCTCTTCAGTGTTTTTTTCTTAAAATTCTCTTACAAAATCCGACGGTGTATACGTTAATAACGAACCAACAGACATAGGAAAAATATACAATTATTCAATTAAACAAATATTATTATAGTATTATGTGAATAATTAAAGTTTGGGAGAAATAGAATAAAATATGATGAGGTGCAGAATAAGGTAGACTTCCGTCGCACATGTCTGTCCCTTTCGTTCAAAATGTTCGATTCGGGAGCTAAAATAAACTGCATATGTGTTTGACTGCGCATTATATAAAATATTAAGTAAATATCAAATATTTAATAAAATTTGTAGTTGGGACTATAATTGCAAATTTTTGTAATATATGAGACTAAATTTAGTGAGCGCAACACAATGGAAACAAAATCGCAACGAGGATAAGTTATGGGGATGCAATTTTTCGACTATACGTACATCCTAACTGTATTGTTGATCTACACGTAGTTAAATTTTAGTTATTGATGACAATTATTCAAAAATAATGATCTTGGCAAACATATGTGATGCAGACTGAATATTTTTTGACGGGTTTTGAGCTTCCACCCTGCTTAATTCTCCATTTCTATAAACTGAAAAAAAAAAAAAAAAAGAAGAAAGAAAGAGGGGTCGAGGTCATGAGTCTCGGACATATTGATCCCAAATGAGCACCGAAATTTGTATTATTAAATATTTGAATTAGGTTTTCTATTAAATAAATTAGTTGAAAACTTTTGGAATTTGGACCTACCTAAATAATTAGGTTAGATGCTGCGGAATTTAATAATTTATAGTGCAATCCCACCAGTGACGTGGCAAGGCAGGAAGAACAGATCTTGATCCAGAAATCCCACAAGAAGTTGTGAATTAATTTAAAAAAATCAATCATTCCTCGCCTGAGTGATGAGGGCTAGTGTCTCACGATTAAAAAGTCATGAATTCGAGTAGTATTTGTCTGCTTCAAAATTATTGATCAAGTTAGAAATATTTATGTATTGTATATTAAATATTGTAATAGTATATTGGTTGCTTTTGAAATATTGATGTATTTCTTTTAAAAAAATCGATTATTAACAAACAAAACCGATAACATTATTGGCTTTGGATTGAATTAATTTAAATAATTAATTAATTAGCAAGCGAAACAGATAACATTATTGGATCATGCTTATTAATAATTCAGCATCGAGTCAAGAAATTTTTGTTGTTAGGAAATTTATTAGTAAAATATATAATCCTTCTACGTATTTAAATAAATATAAATAATTTTTTTTAAATCATTATTAATTATCATGATCACCAATGATGTCTTAGTCTAATGGATAAAGTTGAGGTCCTACGAATAAGTTCGAGATCATGGGTTCAAATTTCAGCGAACGTATGGGTGTTTGTTTCATTTTATGTGGGTGTTTGTCCCACTTTATATGAGTTTATTGTAATTTATTTCATAATTCTTAGTTATATTGATATGTATAAATCAGGTTAGTATACTGTTCAATTGATTGCTTTGCTTATTAAAATATTAACGTAATTATGTAAATATTATATTTTATTATAATTAAAAGTAAAAAAAAAATTATAACGAATACTAAATAAACAAGAAAGGTTTGTATACTCCATGAATCCATGAGAAATGGACGCATGCGCATGTGTGGTTCACGGATTTTGTGATTGGATGACGTTAGATGTATGTGTTTATTACAATGAAATGTAATGCTTCGAACAGCCAATGACGCAAGGAAATGTAATTACCATGTCTCAAAATGAGTGTTATCCAGCTGAAAAACCCAACACAACAACATTCGACTAGTCATCAATTAAAGGGGTGATGGTGCATCCATGCTCGCATCAAATCCCTCTTCTTTAAACTTAAGCAATCTACTTACTTTGAAAACATAGTCATGACAACCCCACCATCATGCATCAATTTTGCCCACAATATTCAATCCCAAAATTATTATATTGGCTTCCATTCAAAGATGATTTTTTTTTTACACAAATTAAATTAATTACACAACCTTTATGTGATTGATTATAATCACATAGAAAATATATTATACTTGTCATATAATTGATTGAGATTCCACCGAGCCCCGTCTGGATTAGAATTTCCTGTTGAAAGACTAAGAAGGTGTTTGGCTAAACTTTTTTAAAATATCTTATAAGCTCCTACATCTTATAAGATGTTGGATCTTATTTTAAAACTAAACTCCTGAAGTGTTTGGATAAAATAAGATGTTGAAACTTATAAGATGCAAAAACATCTTATAAGACGTTAGGGTATTTGGCATAATAAGGTCTTTTATTGGTAAAATGACTAAAATGGACATGATACCATTAGAATCAAACAAGTTGTTATTCTTGACATATTTTGTTCTGAAATTGTTTAAAAATATTTTTGTAAATAATACACATTAGCTTAATTCTAAATATAAATTTAATAGATAATCTTTTTACAATAAAAAAAAGATGAATTATTACCTAAACTTTTGAATAAAAATAATATATATGTACATTTATACTAGTCGAATATTAATATAGATATATAGTTTATGTTTTCTTTGCTAATGCAACAATTATTTCTAGTCGTATAATTTATAATGTATTGAATTTATATTTTTCAGTAAATATAATACCAATACTAATTTTATTTTTATTTAACTATAATAATTTATTATAAATGATTGAGTATTTTTTTTTTAATGTTAGAAAAATTAAATAGTAAAAAAGAATTGAATTT
>NC_026155.1:9583627-9586232 GCF_000512975.1 Sesamum indicum | reverse complement strand
TGTTTGAGTGAGTGAGTGTATGAATCTATTTTTGTCTTATGACATATTAATTTTATATAGTTTATAAGATCTTATAAAAAAAGTTAAGAAAGTTAACTGTTTTTAAAGAGCTTGTAAGATCCAAAATATCTTATTTTGAGATCTTATGTATTTTTTTAAAAAAAAAATTATTAAACACTTTATTGAAATTTATAAGCTCTATAACATCTTATAAGATATTTTCATGAGCTTATAAGCTTAGCCAAACACCCTCTAAGTCTGCTCACTCTGGTAACATAAATTTCTTATTTGGTTTTCTCAATTAATACGTTCGAATGAGACAAACAAACACACATACAACTATACAAATAAATATATGCTGGCATTTGTGGGACCCAATCTCACAATCTTTAGTCATGAAGCCTTAATTTCACCAATTTAAATAAGTTATAATTGACTAATTTGGATTTTTCCGAAGGGAAGCTATATATATATATATATATATATATATATGAATTCCATAATAATTATTCAGATATTTATCTACATCCGCATATTAATATCAATAAAATAAAACATTGTTTTTTTTTTAATATGCGTAATGTGCTTGAAAATTTAACTGAAAATCATTAGTATCTCATTTAATGGATTTTGTGAGTGACAAGAGATTTACGATTGAAATCCAAGGGCCTACATGTCTTGATCACCTCATGTAGGTCAAATCATGTCCTTAAATTATGATGATTTAAAATTTATCTAAATTAATAAATAAAATATATAATCCATCAACAAAGATTACAAGAAACAAAAGAATATCACTGACAACAAGGCAAGTGATAAAATTGAAGTTGTCTCATAATTTTATGCATTAAGTGACAAATATCTTTTTGCTGTCATAATAATGACTTTTACGATTTTAATAACAATAAGGCTTGTGTAAATTTAATTTATCACTATATGATGTGGGGTAATCTCCTTAAAACTCGTACGTAAATTGGCTAAATGCTTCCAACACTTTTAGTTGGGGAAAAATGCAAGTAGCTCCTTTGTGATATCGCAAATGAGCAAATCATCCCTTTGTGAAAAATAAATAGTGATTTATTTTTCTATATTTTTTAAAATACAAAACTTTACTTCCCTATATTTTTTAAAATAAAGCAATTTACCTCCCTATATAAGGAGGTAAATTGCTTCATTTTAAAAAGTATAGGAGGGTAAATTGCTATATTTTTTTTCATAGAGGGTAATATGCTCATTTTCAATATTATATGAGAATAAATGATTATTCATCCTTTTTAGTAATCACAAAATATGTCAAAGATTCGTATTATTTTTTATATAGACATTCCATTTCGATTTAGATATGAATATGCATGAACTTATAGTGATCATACAATCATTTATGGACATATAGTTCACATAAAATCGTGTAGTTAGAAAAATTTATGATTATTATCAGTCTTCCATGCCCTAGATGCACTTTTGCTATCCAGGTATTTCTTGCCATAATTTTAATTTTTTATTCTCTAAGAGCGTTCTAATTTAAGTATCAAGAACTATTATTGGGTCTTTCCAAGCATACCTAATTAAACCGACGTGATGTAAACAAATTTAAGGATAAGCACATCACTATCAATAATTACGCACAAAAAAAATATTATATAAATGTATTACTATGCCGACACAATTTTTATTACTATTGAATATTTAAATAGTGATAATTATATTTATATTCCTTTATATATGGTTTATTTACACAAAATATCTCTATTTTTTGCGTAATTATAGAAATAATTCCCAGCAGTCAAGAAATTAGGCTACTTTACACAATAAAGTTGACTCTTTTAAAGGCTGTACGTATAATTTTTTCAAATTTATGAATTATGTGTAAATAATGTTGAAATTTTAATGAATATATTTATATTTTTTAAAAAAAATGAGTAATTTGTATAAATATAGCATAGATAGAAGGATGAAAATGTAACCATCCTTATTAAATATTGCATCAAAACATCAAACATTGTGTCGCATAATACTTTATTTAATATTAGCATTTATTATGTTGTTTTTTTGTTGTAGTGAAAATGAATACAAGTGGTGTCGAATTCTTGAAGTTTGATTGGTTAATGGGAGAGTTGGAAGGCAAATTGGTGGAAAGCCGCATATGGTTTTGCTCCAACCAGACCAGAACAAACCAAATGGGTCCAAAGGCTCCGACCTGTTCACAACGGGCCCCGCCCGTTCGACTCATTTAATGTAACAGTAACCCGTTTCCTTCTCTTTCACAGTTTTACTCCGACCCGCACCCGCTCCACCCCTTTATATACCGAACCTTCCTCCCCATTTCTCAAACCCCAAAGCAAAACCCCCAAAGGAAAAATATACTGTCACCCAAACACGTCCTTAAGAAAACACTCTCTCCATCCACACGCAATGGCCAAAGGAGGCAAGCTAACCAAGATCAAGTCTGTTCTCAAGAAAATGCAGTCCTTCAAGCTCGGCCGAGCCACCGCCAGCCCCAGCTCCATCGCCGCCGCCAATAGTTCCTCCGATGATGACTCCTACGACCCCGCCTCAGCCGCCAAGGACCTCCACCCTGTCTACGTCGGGAAGTCACGGCGGCGCT
>NC_026155.1:9578182-9583613 GCF_000512975.1 Sesamum indicum | reverse complement strand
GGTCACCGTCGCTTGTGAGGTGGTGATGTTCGAGCACCTGCTATGGATGCTGGAAAATGCCGATCCTCAGCCGGAGTCGTTGGACGAGCTCGTCGAGTTTTACGCCTGCTGACGGCGGCGAGCGGCTGATAACTGCTGAGTAACTGAAAACGTAACGGAAAGGGGGGTGATTGTGTGTGGTCATCCCCATATATGGCGCATAACTGTATATTTTTGAATTTTTTTCGGCTGTTAATAATGTGATGATTAGCGGTGTAGAATACATACTTTGAAGAAGGAGATCAGAGGACGGATTTACCCATATTTACACGGCTAATCTTGAATTAAGGAAGGGCCTAATGGGTACTGTACTAATATTTTTTCACTACTGTTGTAATTCATGCTATTCATTCTTTTCCTACTTATAATACAATTTGTATAATTTTTCACTGCTACTAATTAAAGATTTTATCTATTTTCAACCATCTCGAATAATTTAAATTATTATCTAAATTGAGCATACAAGAACAAGCAGTAAAAAATCATATTGTATCAGCACAATATTACTGAATTACGAACATAAGTTAAATTTTACCTATTAATATATATATGAAAACATCCTATATAGATAAGTGATATGAGACACCTCTCTCTTCGACTTTTTCTTTTCTTTTTTTTTTTAAAAAATTTTGAATGATTTCAACTCCAATCAATCACTGTAACAGATCAAAACTTTTTTGTGTGGAAACGTTTGATTAGAAAAGATTTATTTAACCTGTAAAAAATGAGTAATAAGTCAATTAAAGATAAATATGGATTTTGATTCAATTTTTTTTGCTAATATCAACAAATTTATTAAATTTTGACCAACATATAAATTATTTATTAAATAAAAATAAATGTTATTGATATTAAATATAATTTTATAAACTATAGAAGTTTATGTGTAATTATACAAAATTACATAAGAGGGCGGTGTAATTATCCAAAATAATAATGTTGGTGATGTTGAGTTTGGGTGAAGATACTATATGTAGACTTGGAGATAAAGGATGCATAATATGGAACATAATTATTATTAATGAAACCACATTAGTTTGCTAAGTCTAAATAATGACAGGTATCAATGTCTCCCTTACATGTATCCTTAAGCTTTTACTTATTTGCTCTTTAAATTTAATGCAAAAATAATTTAGATAACAGAAAGTTTTATAAGTCTGAATATCAATTTTAGATATTTTATAATCCTTTTTTTTATTATTTTGAATTTAAAAATAACAAATATTAACCCCTCCTATCTTACAAGCTGACCAGGTTGGCAAACAATATTATGGTAATAATCTGATGTTCAAATTTAATTTATGTATAGATGTTTTTCTTCTTGATCTTAGGTTCAAAGCCCTCGATTTCACCAACACTTACAACCTTGGTGAGAACAACATCAAGAAAATCAGTAAGTATAAAATTCTATAAAGATAAGATTCAAGAGAACAGTAGTAGTATTAAAAATCATACCTAACATATGAAAAGTGTATATTTATAGAGCTGATAGAGTTTTACTGACTCACCATAAACCATTAGCCCAAATTTTATCGAACAAGCAAGGAGATCAAGTATATTATCATATTTGATTTGAATAGTATTAACCCGGACGAAAAAATAACTGATTTAGGACTAAAAAAAAGTTACTTGAACATAATACATAAATATAAATATTAAATTAGAGGTTTAAAAAACAAAAAAAAAAAAGATGGCATTACTTTTTTGTTGATGTCCTAACTCCGACAGAAGAAGTCAAACAAGAACTTGAGAATCATAATAAACATATAGTAATGTTATTTTTTTCACTGTCTTTATTATATTAGATTAATATAAAAGCGCATTTTACGATACTAATGATTGGGTTGTTAGAGCAACCTTTAGAAGTAGCTCTGTTTGTTGTTGGACACAACCTCCCTTTTCCTTTAATAAATAATTAAATTAATATAATTAATTGGGCTAAGTGGAAGACAAAAAGATTTGTTAAGTAGCGCATTTGGTAACAAGACTATCTGTAACGCGTTTATTCCAAGCTGCCTCTCCCCCACAACTAAAGGCGTGTGTGGGTAACTACTTATGTTTTTTTTTTTTTTCATTTTTAATGTTTCTTAGTTATTACAAATTTCTTATTCCAATTAAATATTTTCTAAATTTATATTACCATTCATTTGTCGTTGTCTGTGGTAACATTGATATTTTCTGAAATACTTTACAAAAGAACCACAAAAATAAAAATAGAAACGTCAGTTCAACAATAGCTCGAAAAATTTTTACACGCCATAGGGCTCTAACACGGGCTTTCCACTAAATAAATTGACTCCATACATATAATGGGATCTTACGCTTTTTTTATTTAAATCGTTAATCTGTAAAATATTTTATTTGCTTTATTATATTATTTATCACATAACATCATCATACCATATTAAAAATTAATAAGTTTAAATTTTATGTGAACTATTCATCCAACTATAATCTATAAATAAATAAATAGATAAGATATTGATTGATTCATTAGATGAATTTATAATTAAAAATATGCGACAAAATTTTCAATGGAGAAACGTGAAAATTTAAAGTCGTGGGTGTGAGTTATGACGAGTTTAGGGAAAAGACAAAATAAATGATATGAAGAAGACAAGCGCGTTTTCCGGCTTTGTGAAGACGGAGACCAGACACACCCAATCATGCCCATTTACATTTTATTATTTTGTTGCTTTCCTTTCTTTGACCGCAACTACCTCCTCGGGAAATTCTAATTTAGAGCGTGTTCAACTAAATAGAAATTATAGAATGTGTAATATATTTATAATGCGGTTAGCGCATTGTTTAAGAAAAGTGTTCAATCACATAATTTGTTTCGCTTGAAAATTTTTAATTTAGATTGATTTTAGCTTGACAGAAATCAATTATTTGAGCAAATTTAATACACTTATCTAAAAAAAATGATCAATCACATGACCAATGTATCACATTTACTATGCGATTAATTTGATTCGACAGACTTAATTTGGATAAAAAAATTTCCTACTTCCCCTTCTTTTTAATTTTCTTATATTTTTCTTTTTTCTTCTGATTTTTTCTTTTTTCCATCCTCTTTTATCTTCTCCCCCCCCTCCCCAGATTCAAAATTTAAAATTCGGGAAGGTTGTGTTTGGATTGATAAATTTAGAAATGAGGATTTTGATCCACAATAACAAATCCTTTCGTCTTGTTTGACTCATTTCATATTATAAAAGATTTCAAATCATAAATTGTTATATAGAACAGTATTTTTTAACGTGTGATAATAACTGCATGCTCCTAAACAATAAAGTCATTTGAATTTTTTTCTCCAAATGCTTCAATTCTATATATTTCATCTGGATTTTCAAGAAAATGAAACAAATTAGTAAAAAAAAAAAGTAAACAAAACCCAATCAAATAATATAACAATTCAATTAAAATGCTTATTAGAAAAAGAAAAAATGATAATGTATAATCCAAAGTTATGCTTAATTATAGGATAAGTTACAAATTATATTCTCCTGAAATTTGTTATAATTATAAATATTTTTTTATTATATAAAAAATTACAAATATTTCAATATGATTAGCGTCCGTCTAACAAATACTCCCATACAGTAGGCTGTCACGAGAGGTTATTTGTTAGACGACTAAATGAGTTTATAATTTTTCAAATAATAAAAAAATATTTATAATTATAATGATTTTATAAAAAAAATGGTATATTCAAATTGTATGTGTAATAAAAAGGGAGGCAGGGGGCATGTGTGTGTGGGGGCAAGAAAGGGCAACAGCCGAACAGGGCCCCTTTCACCAAAAGCTGATGCCGCCTCGTGCGGCTTACAATTTCTAAATTTCATGTACTCACAACTCACAACACCCCCAACACCTGACTACGCACACTAACACTACCTACCATCAATCCATAACCTATGCAAAAAAATTCCCTTATTCAAAAGTATTTCCACCGTTAAAATACATGTTAATTTAATTATTTTTATTACTTTAATTTGACTGGATTATAAATTTGGATCGATACCCGGCCCTACGCGCACTCTATTTGGGACGGGTTTGGGATCAAGGAATCGAGGTAAAAAAACGGGTTTATGTTTGATTGTACAGACTCGATAGGGTTCGGGATGAATTTTTGAATATTATTATAATTCTAAGTTAAATGAACGGTGGTGGAGGAGGGCATGATATGAGTACGAGTCTGGTAGATTAGATTTTGGACTCGAGCAGGGTGAAACGTGATGGAGTATGAAGGATAGATTTTAAATCTTGTCAAGAGTAGGCGGGACAAGTTTAACAGCCTGCTTATTTATGTTTTGTATTTTTAATTTTCAACTAAAAGTATGTGTTTTTAAAATTTGATACTGCGATGTTACAAAACATCAATTATGAGTAAAAAAAATATATTTATTTTTAATATTAACTAACTATTGTAGTAGGGCCTCCCTGTATTTGTATAATAAATAATATTTTACGTTTTAAAATATATCATAAGTAAAATTAAAATATATAAATTAATACATCATATTTTTCAAAAAAAAATGATATAATAAAATCACAAATCATGGTTTATAAATAAATATTGAATAAAAAATGTATATGTATATAGGGTGGAGGCCAACAGAAAGAAGAAGCAATGGTCGGCCCACAGGTTGGTTAAGGGAAGCCAATGGGTCCATCAGCTGCAACTTTGAGGACCACTTGCACTCCCAATCTATCTACGCTGGAACTAATAAATTTACACCTCATCACTCTCACTACAACCAATCACTCACTAATGCTCCTTCCTTCAATCGCCAAGAACCAATCAATTTCAGCCAAATGATTATAAGATACAATTTCCTCCACTGATATAAGGACTACGTTGTTGATGAGTAATTTATAAATATTTACAAAAATAAATTATAATTTTGGAGGCATGTTCTCGTCGATGATGGCGACTGCAGCTAATCGAGGCTAGTCCAAATTTTATTTGTGCCCACAGAAAAAAGAAAGAAAAAGAAATTTATTTAGTATATTTATATATTTACACATATATAAGATGAAAACTTCCAAATATAATGATAATTTTGAAAACTAACCCATATGATTAATAATGAGAATTTTATAAAATAGGGGGAGTAGTTTTGAGTGGGTTGAAAAGACATCGGGATCTGAAACTCTAAAAGTCATCCTTATGTTTGTTTTCGGTTTTGGGCCATCTCAGAGATGGCCCAAAACAGAAGCAATGTTTGCCATTGTTTGTTTTGCCATATTTTTATCTTGTTTCTAAGTATCTTATCTTGTTTCTAAATATTTGATTTTTAAATACAAATATATTTTATTTTAACCACTTAATATTTTATACGTAATATTTTCTACATCATTGGAATAATTAAAAATTTTAAAAAATATA
>NC_026155.1:9542888-9577930 GCF_000512975.1 Sesamum indicum | reverse complement strand
CATACTTATTTTATATTATCTCCAAAAACAAATCCAAACATACACACTATCTCTAACTTATTTTTATTTATCTTTGTTTTTCTCTCTCTATCTCCACAAAATACCCAAAAACAAGTTAAAAACAAAACCAAACATAATGCATATGTCTGATTGAAATAAATAATATTGTTACGGTGGATTTCTAGTTGGAGATCTGCACTTTTATAGACCTGCCAATCGGTGGGTTTTACTTTATCCAAATTTTTAGGCTAAAATGTATAAAATTTTCAAATGTTTTAAAAAATCAATTAAAAATTATTAAAAATTTCTTTCTATTTTAAGAGCAGGCTAAAAATTGTTCTGTGTTTTTTAAATATAACTCAATCACCCTTCTCGTTAAATCTTACTAACGGCGTTAATTTTTTTATTAAATGATCATTATACCCGTATATTATTTCTTATTTTAACGACGTTGGATCTCTTTTGATCAAATATTGATCGTTAGAGATAATAAATTAATCTCAATTATTAAATTTTTAAAAAATAAAAGGTTTAGATTTAATATATTATTTAACTTATATAATATATAAATAATTTAAAATTAAATAAATATATTGTTATTATATATATATATATATATAAATTAACTACCCCACCTGCTACACCCCACCGCTGCTGGCAGCGCAAATATTCAAATTGTCGGATCTCTGCGAATGCGTTATCAAAATGAGTGAGACCGCTCTCGTTAGAATCGTCTTGAATAGACAAGTCTGATTGTGGTGGTTTGCAATCAAGATTTATCCGGATAGCGACGAATCGACGGCAAACAGGTTCAACAGTCGTGGCTTGAGCCCAATCTCTCCGATTGACAAAAATTCAAATTGAAGGTATAAAAATGTTCATCTTGAAGAGAGCATTCGACTGGTATCACTAGCGGTCAGAAATTCGTCGAGATGGCGCTAGAAATTTAAAGATAAGTTTTCGGCGAGAAAGGAGCTAAAAATGCATTTAAGGCTTAATTTTAATTAACTTATTTATTAATTATAGTTAGTTTATTTTTTTAATTGACTTAATTATTAGATATTTAACTTTAATTTTGTTTGATTTATATATTGGATTTTTTTTCTTTTAAATATATACAATACTAATTTAAATATAAATATCATTTATAAAAAAATAATATAATTAATAAAATATTTAACCTAAATAATAATTTAAATTAATATATTATTTAAAATATTTTTTGTAATTAATATATAAATATTTTTTTATAAAATTTATCATATTATTTAAAATATTCATTTTTCTTTTAAATACACCCATTAAAACTATTTAACCTAAATTTGCAAAATAAAATTTAGTGTATTAAAATTATTTTTTTATAAGATTAATTACATTTTTATTTTTTTGGTATTTTATATTTATAAATATATTTTTCAGAAATTTTGAAATAAAAAAATAATGTATATAAATATGTATAAAAAAATATATTTTTATCTTTTTGGTATTCTTAAAATTTTTTGAAATAAAAAATAATAAGGTATAATTTTTATAATGTAATAAATTTAAATATAATTTATTTAATATTTTATTAAATGGCAAAAAAATGCACACAAAACAAGTCAAAAAAAACTTTATTTTATTATATAGACATATAAAGGATATTTTAGTCCAAAATAATTTAAAACATTGACTAAAACGGCAGAAACAGACAACTAAGCGCACCACCCTTGGGTTAAAATGATATGTTAAGCTCAACTAATAAATGATATTAATAAAATTTGTTTGAATGTGAATTGTAAAAAACTCACAAAATGAAAGTCAAACACAATTTTAATTCAATATTAAAAAAAAAAAAAAAGAAATCATTGTAAAAGTTAAAATATGATATTCATAGTTATTTTCTTACTAGTTCTTTAACTTTTTTTCCTATGTGGATTCTATTATTGATTAATAATGATCCATTATTTGAATAAAGTGAAGATTATTATCTATATTTCAACAATATTCAATTCAGGCATGTTAAAAATACAAATTATTTTTAAATTTATTTTATCGATTGCAAGCTCATAAAATATTTTTCATAAATTAATTTAGTAATATGTTTTGGTGATATCAGTAAGAAAAATATGTATAATTATTTCATTCATTTTAATATGTATAAGACGCATACCGAATTCAATTATTTTGGGTATAGAATGGGAAGACCCAACGGATATTCTACACTACAGGTAAGACTCGAGTAAAACATACAAGTAACAAGTACATGTATTTATTAGGACATGACTGAATTTGAGTCCGAATAGAGTGAATACTCATTGGGTTTAATCATGTCAAGTTTCATATTTCTTTTTTCGTAAAAAAGTTTTTAAAAACAAAAGTTTCTCAATGAATTTATCTGAAAAATCAAATAATATTTTTCTTGAAAATATAAATCAAATAACTTAAATGTTTTTAATAAGAATTCCACAAATATATATATTACTAATAAAATAAATTTATTAGTAATATTTTGATGGGTCAATCAACTAGATTGTGTTGCACATGGATTGTGTTTGGATGTGAAAGGCATGATTTATAGAAGTGTCTAATTCTAAAGATATTCATGTTTCTCATGTATGTCCTTCTCCCATTCCCACTTAATTATCATAAACACCTATTCTTTTCTTAATTAATTTCCCCAAATCATCAAATGCTTTGACCTATGAGTATTACCATGTTTACCCATCATATTTTAGTTCACTAGATAATATTGAAATTTCATAATCAAATACCATGTCATGGGTTCGAATTTTATTGGATATGTGGGCATTTATTTTATTTTATTATAATTTATTTTATTGTTCTTAATTGTTGATATGTTTATTGAATCAATATACTGCTCAATTTATTAATATATTAATATAATTATATAATTACTGCTTAGAAGAAAAGTATTATCATATTCCACCGATAATTTTTCAGTTCTCTAATAATTACCATTTTGTATTAGATAGTTATAAAATATACTCATACTATAATAACAAGTATTTAATAGAGTCGGAGTAAGTATATGATTGGTTGGTTCAATCAGATCAAATTTGATTTGAATAATTTTTTTCATCTTATTATTATTTACGGAATATCATTTACGTATATGTTAATTTAATATTGAAGAGTTCTTAGATCAAAGTTTAGTATATTTATTCGACAAGCAAAATTTTCATGCTCATACCACACTAAGCAAACTCGGCTATATTAAATTGATATAAGAATTTTAGTTCAAATTAAATTTGATCAAATTTAAATTAATTATATAATTTATTATGAAACTAATTAATTTAATTGAATGAAATCTAATTTATATAAGAATTTTTGAACGGAAACCTTCGAAGGATGATTTTGATGCAACGTAGAGATGTTGATTCGAAATCCTAAGGAAATCTCATATTTTTGTCAAGTGTCTCAACATTGTGTTGGTACAATGTAATGGAGCCATTTTGATTATGTCCGGTCTCCATCATGAGCCCCTCTAGGGATCAACATCAACAATTTCATGTACAATTAGTTATTTGCACATACTATACCAATAATGTCTTAATTTAGCAGTTAGCGTTGAGATTTTACAAATAAATTTGAAATCATGAGTTTAAGTCCCACAAGCTTTATGGGTATTTGTATCACTTTATGTAAATCATTGTAATTGATTCGTTGTTTTTAGTCATATTAATGTATTGATATATTATATATCATTATTTAAAAAAAGTAATGAATAATAGAACTCAGAAACGTGTGATATTATTGTTGAAATAGTAGTTCAAGTGGAATGAATTGTGCATTTTTAGAAGGTACATAGGTCATGAAATCGAATCGATTTGAATACGAATCTACTTACGCTACTGTATCCATTATTTTATTGATACATATGCAGAATGTTCTGATCTACTTAAAAATAATTATGGCTTAAAGCAGATGTTAATCCATAGCGATGGAGGACGGATACGATCCTACTGAAGGATGCTTGCGTGGCTGGTCGTCCCTCTTTGAGAAGTAGCCGGTGTCGTAGCTCAAAATAGACATTCTACAGCGGAAAATGATCATATGATCTTGAATTTATTCATATCCCACCTCTCAAATTACCAAAAAAAGAATAAATAATGAAATGCAAATATTAAATTTCCTTATTTTCCTCGCAAAAGTTGATGTAACGATTCTGTCCTTTTATTTTAAGAACCAAAAAAAAAAAAAAAAAGTGAAAATGAGGAAAGTAAAATGAATGCATGTAGTGGAATTACACTACTGCAGAACAAAAAACATGACATGTGACGGATGGAAATTGGAATGACTGTCCCCATATATACATATATGTATATATAATTATGTGGGCACTTTTTTGACTCCCTCGAAAACACACACACATTGATGATTAAAGACTATACATAGTCAATCACCTTCACTCAAAGTTGGTGATTTTTTTTTTTTTTTTGTAAATGATTTCTAGTGAAAATTTAAATCACGGCCACAAAAAATGAGATCAACATTATTATAGAATCTAGCCCAAATCCCCCCCCCCCCTCCTTTCCTATCTCATGTAAGCAATTAGTCTTCTTGTAAGTAGTTTTACGCACTCACACATTCAAGATTCAAACACGAGATCTCTAATAAAAAAGTTTGATGCTCAAAGATCCTGAACCATTGAGTTTGAGTTGTCCCCGTGGGGACAGTCATTTATTTTTGCATTGAAGAGCAAGTTCAGTTATGCTGCATTGTCTCCTTAAATCTAGGTTTTTTCTATATGAGTCACTATGTTAGTATACATGTTTATAGATTTTGTACATTATGCCCTTGAACCTAGACTGAAATCTAGATTTCATGCATTATCCATTTGAACCTGGATCGATTTCTATGTTCCATACATTAGGATAATCATACTACTTCTTATATAATTCACTTAATAACTTAATAATAAAAACAGCCATTTAATATCAATTATATAATCTACTAGTTTCAAGAATATCAACCTTTCTTTTGTAGGTTGATTTTTTCTTCATTATAAGTCATCACAACTTTTATCTAATTTTAAATATTAAATACATATATATATTTATATAGAAAGAGAAAGAGAGAGAAGGTGTGGGGTGGGGGGCAACAGAAATAGCAAGATAGCAAAGAAGCAAGCATGTGCTCTCGCCGCTTGTTTCGGGATATGACATTTTGCTCGGAAATTTGAAGAGTTAAATAAAATTTATCCATATAATACGTGAAATGAGCAAATAAATTTTTGTAAAAAAAAATAATAAATTTAAGCTCTTGTATTTTAAAAAATAAAATAAATTACTGTCTATCTAAAATATTAATAGGAAGTAATTTACTTTATTTTTTAAAATATAGGGAGTAATTTATTATTTTATTTTTCAGAGGAATTTTTTTGTTGATTTTTCACATGATAGGGGATACATTGCATTTTTTCGAAATTTGAGTTCAAATCTAATAAGTTGTGATTTAGAAAGAGGGATGAATGAGATGAAAAATAGTATGCAGAAAGTTGGAGTGAGCAGAGGTGAGCTGTGGGTTGGTGTGAAGATAAAGTGTGGAGTGTGCGCAATTAGCGGTGGGACATATTTCAGATGGAGTTGAAGGCATAAGACACATCAAATGGTAATAATACTTTTTAATTAAAAAGAATTAATGTTGAACAACCCAAAACAAAAAGTATTATAAAATTGAACTGAAATAATGCCACATCCCTACCTTTGCCAATTCTGCATCACGTTTACTGTTTATTTGCTTGTATTCTCTTGTTAATTATTTGTTTGGGCCTTAGGCTTTGACATGGAACAAGTCCACTCCATCTGAGCCCAATTCGAGAAAGTAAGACTAAGAAGTGATACCTCATGGATTTTCTTGAAAACTACGGATTTGAATTTTTTATTGTAATTCCTATTACATCTTTTGTTCAGTTTTATATATATATATATATATGTCATGTAAAAATTATGTCTATCAATTTTATCTAACAAAATATTATACGGGATGTGTACATGTAAAATAAAATAAAAGATATAACCGGAATTGCAATAAAAAATTTAATTCGAATATGAGGCATTCTTCAATTTCATACAATATAGTTTGTTTTAAAAAAACAACGTACCTATATATCTCATGAAGAGAAGAAATTTTAAAATTAGTGCGATCGCATGTCTTTATCTAATATAGAATAGTGATACACGCTCACATCATATATCGTACGATAAGGATTTGGTAAGGACATATGATTGTTGTGAATTACACTTGCTCGTAAATCAAATAATTCTAAATAAAAAAAAGATAAAGTTGACAATTTTAGAGTTCCATCCAAAACATCAATAGATATTTGTAATTTTTCAATAATGAAGTATTCATAATTATGTCAATTTTAGGAGAGCTCGTTGTAATTTATCTTTTTAATTTCCATAATTTTTTTTTGGGTATAGAACTGTATTTCAGGATGACTAATGTTGTGCCACCAATAGATTGAAAATTCTAAGTTCTAACTAAATTTGGACTCATCAGATTTGAATTAGATTTCCGTTGCTTCTCTGTTTACGACCACATTCGGGAAATTGCAAGGTTTAAAAATGAGGTGCATAATTAGAAATTTTTAATTTTATTAAGGTATAGAAATACAAAATCAGACGAGTTGTTCTTGGTATATACATATAAAACGTACTTATTTAAATATAAACGACTATCAATACAGAATAATTGGATTGTCCCGGAATCGACAGCCTACTCTCGCATGTTAAGTTTTATAAAGTATTGTATTTTAAACTATAATCATATGATGCAGAGAATCTCTACATATCATTATGTAAAGAGAAAAACTGCTAAGAATTGTAATTGCACATGATGCGTGCACTGATCCCATTTCTCCATTCAACTAACCATATTGATTCTGAGAGTAAAACAAATTATCAAAGAAAGTTTTGCCCAAATTAGATCTAGCCAAATCAAATCAAACCTATCATATAGCAAATGTGATACACTTGTTATATGATTGGTTACTCTCATTGAATTATATACTGATCACATGACAAGTGTAATACGATTAGTTCAAATTTAGCCAAACCCGATCTTGGTTAGAATTTTCTCGTTAACAAAGAGGCAGATATTTCTAAGTAATCAAGTAAGTTGAGTGATTAATGTGCATGGCTCAGTACAATAGCATGTGAATTAAGTTACAAGACGAAAGAGATACACAGGAGGTCTTAAACAGATCAGAGGATCATAATCATCAAAGTCCAAATGAACATCAACTCTAAGACATTTGTAGTTGATTGAGGGAAGAGAGGGAAGTCTTTGATAAATGCAACAGTACAAGCAAATAGTAAAGAACTATATCCAAATTTGTATAAATCAAAGGGGAAAAACAATGGAATAGATGGTGTTATGTAACATCATCACAAGAGAGACTTTCTTTACACTGTGAAACCAGTTCTAATCTTGGACCCTTAGACCGAGACCTTTCATTCTATAACTCCACAATTGATAATGAATTTTCAGCAGCACAATTCCCAGATCTATCAAGTTCAGTCAAATTTAAGTAACAGTCCCTTGTAAACAAGAATCGTTTAGCCAATAATTAACTGACGTATATACGATCCTCATAGATAAGATTGCAGAATTTAATAAAAATCAAGGTTCAGTTTTTGCGATGAGATTGTACCGGTCATCATAGACAAAAATGAAAGAAAGATGTTTCTTGGGCTTGATCAGGAATGTGAAAATAAGAGCCTTTTCATTTCCAACTTTCAGTCATTGCGAAGATCACAGCAGGGTAACAATTTCCATTACAATTATCAAATGATCTGTTGGCTACTACATATGCACATATTATGCCTTTAAAGAGAGCAGATATTGCAAGAAAATTGAGAAAAGGGGAAGGCGATTTTAACCTGCATTGCTGTCAGCTTGCTCTTTCTGGTGATTTTCAATGCACTGGATTAGATACTTGAAGGTCTCAGTTTCACATGGGATTGTGAGCCCCCCACTTTGATCGAATCCAAACTCCTCTTCAACCTTTTCTAGGAGCACCTTGAAAAGTGGATCAGTAAGGTAGCTGGTTGGGATGATGAACCTCCGAAGCTCTGGGCCGACATATACAGCAAGGTAACCTCTGGGGACATCATGTGGTGGCTCAGGGCTCTGGCAACTATCCTCATCTGAATCGCAGTAGACATTTGAACTTCTCAGCCGCCTACTAACTGCAGGTGAAATACCTCCACAGGCTCGGCCAGATCGAGGGGCCTTGGGGCCGAGTGTGACATGTTGCCATTTCTGAAGAAGCCCTTTAAGCCTAACAATTTGCCTGATGCCTATCACCCTGCTTCCTCCATTTTCATCCATTGGTCTAAGCTTTACCTCAGGAATGACGAGAATGCCAAACTTTATGTCTAAGGCTGCCGATTCTCTTCGCACGAGTACGTCTCATCAGATCTGCTCCACTACAACTTATAGATCCATAACAAGCGTTCAGATTAAAAATCAGATACTACACTTTGGTCAAAATTTGTGCTCTGACATATATATCCACATTTTATTGCAAGCAGAAAACCAAATGATTACTTCAAAAGAAACAGTTTTGAGTGCTTAGCAAAATCAATACAGAGGTTTGCCATCTATATATATGCTCTATTTGCTGTTGATCAGCATGCTTTGATAATAAATATTCCATGTGAATGCAACTTTGACGATTTGGTAGTGGGCAATTGCCAAAGAGGCCCTCACATGGTGAGAGGTTTTATAAAAACATTACTCATTACATGCAATCACGATTGATAATTACAAGCATCAGGCGGCCATCTCTTTCTTTTTCTGTTTTACGAAGTCAAAAGCAATTAAACAAACATGACCAGACATTTCGTCAAACACCTGATTTTCACGTAATATACACCCATTAGGGCCATAACAGCTCTACATATCCATAATATTTTCATGTTTATGGATGTTCCAACAACCAATCATAAAACTTGCGGGGTTTTACATATATCCTTCTAATCACTTGAACAAACAACCAAAACATGGATAAAAAAAATATAGAACACAAAAACCAGAATTAAAATACAGCGAATAATCCATCTATTCATTGGTGTTAAATTCCTAAAAAAATCTGCAAACAGATTCGGATCGAGCATTCTTCGCAGGATCCACATGCATTATACATATATATATTATATTACTCAAACTTGCATCACTCACGGAACATAACATCCACGTGCAGAAATAGAACCCGATCAAAACACAAACATGCAGAAATTACATAAGACACTCATACATGAAAACCAATAACACCCAACAAATACAAACACAAACACATACCATACAGTGGTGGTGGAGACGCGGCGGCGGAACGGAGGAGACGGCCCGTGCTCAGGAATGAATGATCAGACGAGGAGAAATCATGATGGTCAGTAGTATTAGATCATATCAGGCCCAGCTTCGTCGGAGGAGTGGAGAGAGGGTGTCGGGCCTAAATATGGAAAAGGCTCTTTTTCCTACGTCATGTATTTATTTAATTTATTCTATTTCTGTATATATATATATATATATATATATATATTTCCCCTTAGGGAAAAATTAAAAAAGATAAAATTAAAATGGGTAATATTTAGGTATAATATTAAATGTAATTTTTTAATACCCCTTAAATTTGTTTTCTTCCAACAAAAAACTCATAAAATTCGATGATATTAGTAAAAATATTAAATAAAAATTTAAAGTAAACCCTTTCCTAATTGAATTATTATACATTTATTGTAAGTCGTACAAATATTTTTTGATTAAACTATTCTTGTAAGGATAGAGAAGTATTTACTCACAAATATTAGCATGTAAAGATATATATGAATAATTTGGTCATAAAGAGATTTGGCTGACGTATAATAACTCTGTAATAAGTGATTAATAGAGGAAAAATATAAATTTTTCTTCAATCTTTTTGCTGAATGTAAATGAATTTCATAATCTTTACTAATAAATAAATATATTTATTGAATATAAAAAATATGAAAAATATTAATTATTATTTTTTAAATTATAAAAAAATTATATATAATTACATGAGTGAAATTATCCCTAACATTTATATAAAGGAATGTGTAGAGTTTGGATTGGATTAATAGTCAAAAGAGGGCGGGCTTAGAGTTAGGGGCCCGGCCCGGCCCGCTATTGCTCATATACTCCTGCGTTTTATTGTCGTACCGAATTTCTCGCTGCCTTTCCCCTAACTTCTCGGCCCCAATCTTAATTTCCACATTAAAAAAAAAATGTTTTTTCTCGTTTATTTAATTTATTTTTTAGTAAAAATATTAGTCTAATTATGTGTAATTATTAAAGAAATCGAATTTTTTTAAATAATGTTACTATTCTGATATCGTAACTATTCTTTTTTGGGAAATATTTGGTATTTAATATGCTATTTTACGTTATAGTTCTTTTTAATGGAAAAATCACATAAAAAATACGGAAACGGTGTGGTGTATTTGTGAAATATATTACAGGAAAAACAATTTATTTTAATATTATTATTATGGATGTATATTGTTTTTTACAATTATGCAAAAAAATATTTTCATTGTATCACTATATCTTTTTGTATTTACTTTAATTATTTGACATTTGTTAGAATTACATAATAAATTTTCATTTGAATTGGGATTTACAAAAATTTGAATTATGTGTTTATCTGTTTATTATTGAGAAAAAAGTTGAAAAATATGGATATCTTAGTGGACAAGTTATAATAATTCGATGATTAGTTGTACTAATGCACATGCAGACCAGCAAATCTTATGTCTCTCTATCGTACAATGATTTTAAGTAATTATTTTTTTTTAAGGATAAACACATGATTATATTAATATTTTAATAAATTAAATAGTATTTTAATTTTTCATCAGTATAATTAAAAATAATAAAACAAATCATAATAAATTCGTAAAAAGTAAAAAAATACGTATATGTATGGTAGGATTAGAATTTGTCTATTAAATTTCAATTTAAATCATTAAATTAGGACATTATTGGTATTTTAAGTAATTGTTTATACAAACTATGGTATGCCATACATCATATATATATATATTTATATATCTTTTTAGGTAAGAAATTTAATATTAATTCCCGTTGAAGGTATTGCAATTTCGACACATCTTCACATGTAAAATCAAGTGAATAGCTTCCCCACTTGTATCATATAATTTTAATGATATAAAAGTTTCGGTATTTAAAAATTCAACATTTTTTTACATATAATATATATATATATATGTATATATACTTAAAATTAAGAGTGCATCATTGTGGGCATTATATGTTGAAAAATCGTGAATGATAAATTAAAAATAAATTTAGTTAATAAATTTATATTAATGAGATTAAATCGTAACAAGTGATTGGTTGTAATGTGCAGCGTGAAATGATGGTTGGTGGCGCCCAATCATCCTCCAACCATATCAATCAACCGACATATGTCAAACAACAAAATGGTGTGTCCTTTGGTTGAACTGATGTATCTATTCTAGGTAAAATAATGCTTCCATTCGAATGAAAAATCATTACCTTTTGCAAGCATCTTTTCCATACCAACAAACTTATTCAATAGTAAATGGGCTCGCTATTCACTTTATGTCATCAAATCAAATTCAAAACATCCTTAGCAACAATAAGCATTCCAATGTTACTATTCGAGAGGGTCCAAAATATTAATTTGGTTCGTTATTTTCTAAGTTCATAATACTAGTATTTTAGAATTGTAAATTATTATATTTTGATAGACAAATTACCGTCATCGTTCACGTCATATCAAAGCTATAATTAAAAGATAAAGATAAAAATTTCAATTTTGACCTCGACTACCAACTACATAACTACTCTATATCCTTTAGTTATCACAACATCATATTGTTTTTGGAGTGAACAATTTATGTGGGTGTACATATGATCATCATTCGGCCACCCGCATAATTATAAATCTCCTACTACTTTTGGAAACAACAATTAAATTTCAAGAATTGATTTCAATTATTTTTTCCCAAGTGAAGTTGTCGCATATATTATTTTATAAGTTATATTAATTATAAATAATTAATTAATATCAACAATCATCATTACTGAAACACCAACGTCGATAGAGCCAAAATTCTTCTTGTTCTAAAAAAATTTCCCCCTTTAGAAATTCCAAATCCTTATGTTTTTCTCTTTGCAATTTTCATTTGAATTTTTATTTTATTTTAAGGTCCATCATATTTTATTTGTAGTTGTTTAGGTATTTCACCATCGACTTTTAAGAGTTGTATATATTCCTTTGGCTTCAGTCCAAACCATTGAAATAAAATATTATTGACATAAATTGATTAGATTTTAAGGGGCGTAAATAACTGAAGTTGATTCAACTTATAAAATTTGAAATAAGTAAAGCAAAATATAATAATTCCATAATGCTCCAAGAGATTCATTCGATTTATAGAAACTTTAAGTTAACAAATATCTAAGTAAATCTATCCGAGAGAGGAAGGCTGAACAGGGGATGTAGCTCAAATGGTAGAGCGCTCGCTTTGCATGCGAGAGGCACGGGGTTCGATCCCCCGCATCTCCATTCTTCTCTCCTTTTCCTTCACTGTCCTTAGCTGCCACAGTAAAAGTCAAATATACGCAAACAAACTGGATTAAGAGCTGTTCACTATTCTCCAAAGCTTAAGATTTCCGGCTTTATAGTTTAATAATTCAAATCATATCTTAGTGATTAAATAAAACAAACACTAATCAGATCATATCATTTACTCGGGTTAAATATATTTTATCCCATATTAATGAAAAAGTGCAAAAAATCTCATGTGAAAAAATAAAATTGCAAAATTGCATCATTTTTTAAATTATAGGAATCCTCCTCCACTTGCCCACTCAATTCACTTTTGAAAGACATGGCTCTTTAGTAGCTTATTTCACTTTATATTACAATAATAAAGGAGGCGTGGGTTCGAATTTTTGTGAGAGAGGAGAGAAATCCCCTTTCTTTGCTCTAATTTCCTTCAATTTTTATTTTTGTCCCTCGATAGTAGTTATATTTCCCCAAATAATATTATCAAGCTGGAAAATGCGCCAATTTTCTTTCAACAAAAAAATATTTAGCTGACACGTGCTGGGCACGTGGCTATTGCCGTTAAATAACTAATGAAAAACTGAAAGAGGATGAAAAGTGCTAATTTTTATAAGTTACGGGATTAAAAGTGCTAATTCCATAATAAATGGGTCCAAAAGTTAAATGAGCCTAATTTATGGGATAAAAAATGCTATTTTTCGATAAATAACAACGATCTTATATGAATTTTGACATAATTATGGATACTCAATATTATTTGAAAAATTATTAATATCTACTGATAATTGATAAAATTATATAATTCTTGAAGGATCAGTTTTGTTTTCATTGTATTTTTTGTCTAATGTTTTTTTCAACAGTTGTAAAAAGTTGGAAAAGATGGATAATTTTTTTTTTAAAATCGTCCACTTAGTCCATATCTTTTTAAAAAAATAAAATAAAATTATAATTTATAATATACAAAGGCGTTTTGTCCCGTTCGCCATAAAAAAAAAAGACAGAAACCTACTAAAAAACTAGGCTAGTTATTAATTGGATAACTGTTAAGATGAAGAAAGTATTTATAATTTTTTAAATAACAAAAAAATACTAATTGGTAAATATGTCTAATTTAAGGAGAAAGCAATTAGAATGCATGCTTTATTGCTTGCAACTGAAGCACACTCGATTAATTGTCCTCCTCCAATCCTCATTTGAGTCATTTCAATTCCATTCCTTGTAATTATATAGCTTCCCGTTTATGATCGATCATTCTGGTTTTCGTCTTTTACACTATAGAAACAAAATTAGTTAGCACACCTACTTCCACAATTGAGAACACCGCAGCTGCTACTGCTGATCACTATTTCATCATCGCAATTTTAATTTCCACTATTTTTATTTTCTCTGAGGAAATTGTGATGATGGTGAGAACGTCGTCGTTGGGAAGCTGCAGCACCTGGTATAGCCGGTCGTTTGACTTGCCGGGGGACTCGAGTGAGCCGACCGCGGTTGGAGGTGCAATGCTGCCGATTTTTCTTAATGACTTGAGAAGACACGGTAATGGGGAGGGGAGGGAGTCGGTTGAAGTCGTCACCGTCGATCTTATGGATAATGCTGCCGCAGGATTACCCGCAAACCAGCCCCTGGCAAACGGTTTTCTAGCACGGAGTACGTCAGCGGCGTCGAGGCTCCGAAGGATGTTCTCCTGGCGGTCGACGAGGAAGTCGACTTCGGACGGGGAGGATCAGCACCAGGCGGCCGTTGCAGCCGCTCGTGAGATGATGAGGATGAAGACGAAGATGATGAGGAATAAATCTAGCGCTCAGAGAGCGCTCGGCGGCCTGAGATTCATCAACAAAAGCACCGGCGGCGGATCGGACGCTAACGTGATGTGGAAACAAGTGGAGGCTAGGTTCGATGTATTGGCTAAGGACGGATTGCTCTCCAGACACGATTTCGGCGAATGCATAGGTAAAACTTTACAGATCAATCGTAAAGATACAGATTGAGTTGGATTAATTAATGGGTGGTTAATTTGAAGTGTTGGGAGAATTATAGGGATGGGAGATTCGAAGGAGTTCGCGGTGGGGGTGTTCGACGCGGTGGCAAGGAGGCGGCGGCAGAAGATAGGGGGAATAACGAAGGCGGAGCTGCATGAGTTTTGGCTCCAAATATCTGACCACAGTTTCGACGCCCGTCTCCAGATATTCTTCGACATGTGAGCATGCACTTTCATCTTTCTTTTTCTTTCTTTCTATTTTTGTTCAAGCTCCTAATATTTTATTTATAAAATTTATAAATTTTCTTAAAAAAATTATCAAATATCTTGTAATATTTTATAAAATATTCTAAAAAATTTATAAATTCAGCCAAATATCTTCTTACTCTCGTTAAATTGAACTAAGCCATAATTCAAGTCCGTACACTTGTTGTCCTTGGGATACAAATTCGATTGAATTGAGTCTATTTAGAAATTTTTTTAAAATTGACACCAATTTAGAATTGAAAAATTAAAATCATAGATAAAATTTCTATACAATTTATTACTAACAAAGAGCATATATATTTTTTATGTCTTGTACTTTTTTGACATGTCATTAGTACTTTTTTTAATATTTAATTAATTTTCATTTATTTATCCAACTTCATATTCTTCCAATGTCATTTGGTGGGGTTTTTTATGCATCCTTTTTCTCTCTTTAATATTATATCATTATCTTTTATGTTATTTTTCTTTATCATCACCTCCTTATAAATCTAATTGTAATTTACTATCTCGTGTATATTTTATTAAATAATAAAAATTTCATTTATAGTAATATTAAAGAATTGAGCAAACATGTATAATGTGCCAAAAATTACTAGTAAACATAGAATTAGTTAAGGGTAAATTATATTTTAACGCTTTTAAGGTTAAGTTTATATGTACAAATATTTTATGTTTTTCGTAAAATTACAAATACACATTCTAAGGAGGGTCCAATGTAATTTACCTAATGGGATATCACTTTAGTCCCTAAAAGGGTGTCGTGCACACTGTAATATGTAATTTTGCCAAGAGTAGCGGATATTTATATAATAAAATATGATCTCAGAAGGTATAAATGTTATTTACTTTTAGTTAAAATATAACTCATAATTAGTATTTTCTTTCTTCTTTTTAATGGATCAGTTTATAATTACAATATAAATTTCAATTATCAGTGACGGACATTACTATTACGTAGACACCAACATATTAGTTGAGATGTGAATCTATAACTTCATGGTCCTGAAATCTCAACTTAATTAAACTAATCTTCCTTAACAATTGCACAATTTTAGAAACAGTAGTTAAAAGTGAAAATATGACTGTTTATGTTTTTTTATTCTCATTGAAAATATATTAATTTGACACTATATTTCAAATCTCAGAATTTTGAAAATTAAAATTTAAACAAACTGAGTTCCTTTCATGGATTGCTTAAAATTAAGAATCAATCTTTTATCAAATAATTGAGTTGCTGATATATGCAGGGTGGACAGCAATGGCGACGGAAAAATCACGAGAGATGAAGTGCAAGAGGTAAAGAAATACTAGGTGAAGTTCTCAAAGCAAAACTAACTTTGGGAAAAATTTAAATAAAAAATAAAGTCGGGTTATCCGATCCCATTCAAATTGAAAAATCAGTATTTCTTTAATTTCGGAATAAATTACAATAGATTTTTTAAAAATTTATTATAATCATAATTATGGTCTCATTGTTTTAAAAATTACAAATATGGATATTTATAATTTTTCAAATAACGAGAAAATATTTATAATTATGTCAAATTTCAAAAGTGTGCTGTAATTTACCCTCAATTTTTATGGGATTTAGGGCAATTTTGGAATATTGGTGTCTCGAACTCATCTTCCTATGGAAAAAAAGAAAGAGAAAAGAAAAAAACTCATCTCGGTTATGTTTCACTTGAAAGTTGCTGATCTAGTTGGCGTTTTTGGCTGCTTAAACAGCTAATAATGCTGAGTGCATCGGCGAATAGGTTGTCCCACTTGCAAGAGCGTGCGGAGGAATACGCCTCCTTAATCATGGAAGAACTTGACCCACATCATCTTCACTACATTGAGGTATCATAATTTCCTTGCTAATTCTTGAAATTATTTTGCCGCAACCATGCTTCCAGTAAATGATCAATAGGCATATTCACTATTTTTTTGTTATAATAACGATTGATTGTACCATTCAGTATATCAATATATTTACGAATTTTGAGCAGACAGTCATCTTAAATGTGTCACTCAAAATTAAAATAGAGTCTATCAAGTCGGGTCTGATTTTCTATTTCAAATCATGTTGTATATTCTATTCTAATTAACATATATATGCTATGCGAATAAAGATTAAGTCATATTTTATTTAGGAAAAGATTTTATATATATGTACAATGTAATAGAGGAGGTAATAAAATTTAAACTCGGATGTTTCACACCAAAATATCACTTTTCATTTTCAGTTGTGGCAGTTGGAAGCATTACTTCTTCAGAGAGACAATTACATCAACTACAGCAGAGCTCTGAGTACAAGCAGTATAGGCAGAGGCCAGAATGTAAGCACTACCTTTAACTTTAAGCCCACAAACCTGGTGGAGAATTGGCAAAGAACCTGGATTCCACTGCTGTGGGTTATGGCCATGGCTGGACTTTTCACCTGGAAGTTCCTTCAATACAGGAAAAGGGCAGCATTTCAGGTGATGGGTTATTGCTTGACAACAGCCAAAGGAGCTGCAGAGACGCTCAAACTCAACATGGCTCTCATCCTTCTACCCGTTTGTCGCAATATACTGACATGGCTCAGGTCCACAAAAGCCAGCCTCTTCATTCCTTTAGACGACAATATCAATTTTCACAAGGTGAGACAACTGCAGATGCCGTGTTGAATGACCACTCCATCTAAATTTTTTTTAATATTTAATTTCTCTAACGGTATTACGACCTCCTCCTGACCATTATTCTTGAATGGCTACCTCTCTTCAACTGTAGGTGATTGCATGCGCTATAGCAATTGGGACCATACTCCACGCCGGAAACCATTTAACATGTGATTTTCCACGTATAATCAGATCAACACCACAAGAATTCGCTCTTGTGGCTTCTGACTTCCATGCAGTAAAGCCCACTTATAAAAACCTTCTGACTGGAGTTGTCGGCTTAACTGGGATCGCCATGGTGACATTCATGACAATTGCATACAGCCTAGCAACACAAAGCTTCAGAAAAAATGGGGTAAAGTTGCCAAAACCTTTCAACCGACTAACTGGCTTCAATGCGTTCTGGTATTCTCATCACCTATTTGGTTTAGTATACATATTGCTTCTGATCCATGGAACCTTCTTGCTCCTCGTCCACAAATGGTACCAGAAAACAGTAAGAAATATCCAAAGTTTTTATGCATTGTGCAAGTTCCCTCACAATAAAGACTCAAAAGTTAACTATCATTATGTGACAGACATGGATGTATATATCAGTTCCATTGCTTCTTTACACTGCTGAACGAAGTCTCAGAACTTGCAGGGGTGAACTCTATGCAGTTAAGATTTTGAAGGTACGTAATTGTCTGCAGCATCATACATCTCTTACTGATTCATCTAAAGCATCGCGAGCAATTTCAGTCAATATTTTGTCAAAAGACAAAACAGGTCAAGCATAATCAGATTCATACCTAATAGCATTTAAATTACTAGGCCTTAGCATCGTAGGCCGTCCACCAATTTACAAGTGTGTTATGGACTTCATAGGTTTCTGTACTTCCAGGAGGAGTCTTCAGCCTTATCATGGCAAAGCCAAATGGATTCAAATACAAAAGTGGACAATATGTTTTCCTACAATGTCCAACCATCTCTCCATTTGAATGGTAAGACATATTATTAAAAAAGAAAGCGATAAATACTTCAACCAATTAATACTCGAAACGGGTATTTTCCAGGCATCCATTTTCACTGACTTCAGCACCGGGAGACGACTACCTCAGCGTTCACATCCGTACAGTAGGCGACTGGACGCAAGAACTTAAGCAAGTATTTACTGAAGATAATAGCTCAGCATGTGTTATTGGGCGAGCTAAGTTTGGAGCACTAGGAAATGTTCTCCAAGCAGGGTACTTAAATCAACAAATTTTACACTCTGACTAATACTTGTTTTCATATGATCCTATGGGATTAAGTCTGACAAGAACACTTCACCGGTGCAGTCAGCCTAAACTGCTAGTTGATGGACCCTATGGAGCTCCAGCACAAGACTATCGAAACTATGATGTGTTACTTCTGGTAGGACTTGGTATTGGAGCTACTCCATTCATAAGCATCCTCAAGGATCTCTTGAACAATACAAGACAAGACGACCAATTAGTCGCATACATGGTTGGGTTATTGGTTGCTTAATTACCTTTACTTGCAGCAAAATATTCAGTCCAAGTTTTCCGTTTAACTGCTAATATTGGTGGTTCAGGACTCAAATACAGAAACCAGTAGATCAGATGACAGTTCAAATAGTTTTACCTCTTCATCATCAACTGGAAAGAAGAAATCAGCACGGACAAGGAATGCACACTTCTACTGGGTTACAAGAGAACCTGCATCGTTCGAGTGGTTTAAAGGAGTGATGAATGAAGTGGCAGAGATGGATTGTAAGGTATTGCTAATCCCTCTTAAACAGCACAATTTTTTCAGTATAATAGTCAACCTTTACTGATTCAAAAGTATGGACTTTGTCTATGTTAACAGGGTCAAATTGAGATGCACAATTACCTGACCAGTGTTTATGAAGAGAGTGATGCAAGATCAACTCTCATCACCATAGTCCAAGCTCTAAACCATGCTAAACATGGAGTCGATATTCTATCTGGCACTCGAGTATGCTCTCTGTCCAAATTCTAACTCCGATGATTTCTCTTCACCAGATTCAAGTGATGACATTTTGATTTTCAGGTAAGGACACACTTTGCAAGGCCAAATTGGAGAGATGTGTTCAACAAGGTGGCTGCAAAGCATCCATGTTCCACAGTAGGTAAAACTTTTCCCAGCCTAATTCACCCATCACAAACCAGCAATTCAGCCAATGCCATTTGGTTTTTGTTGACATGAATAGCACATGAAACATGCAGGAGTTTTCTATTGTGGGACGCCCGTCTTAGCAAAGGAGCTAAGGAAACTATCGCAAGAATCGAGTTCCCAAACATCAACGAGGTTCGAATTCCACAAGGAGTACTTCTGATGAACGAAATCAGAACCTAATCAGTCAAGCGGAATTGTCATTGTTCATGTGTAAGACGATACGTCAATTTAGTAAATGTAAATGCAGATATCATGCAGCTAGCTGCACGATACTCATACTACAAAATGGAGATTTCAAAAAGAGAGCAAGATTAGAATTAGGCAGATGGGATGTGGAAAGAGAGAATGCTGCTCAATTTTGCTTTATGTCATTCAATATTAGATCACTCCTTTAAACCATGAGTAGATGGGATTTGAGTAGATGAAGACCGTACTATTGGAATTACTCCTAAATAGAAAATTATATTCCATGCATTCATGGTTGGTGAGGGGTAAAAATGATTTTAGATCCTTCACATTATAGTATGAATAACCCCTTACTATCATTGTGAAAGGGGAGAATTTTGGTAGAGCAATCGAAGAGAAAAGACTAACTGAAGAGAACTTCTAGCTTGTGCAAGAGAATGTGGTGTTTAGATCTAAAGTTACATATTTTTTTCCCATCACAAATACAAAAGATTATTTTGAAAGAGTCCCAGTAATATCTTTTAAGAAATTCATTTTTTTTTCCAAGATTTAATCTCTCAGCTATAACATATTTTTTCAAATATAACTTTATATTATGTCTTCACCAAAATTATTAACATGAAGATAATTCAAACTAGTTGTATGTAACACATTCGATGCATGTCCACAAAAAATTTAAAATATTAAGTATTATTTATTATTTTTTTTTATTGTAGAAAAAATGATGATATGAAAATGATTATGATAAAAAAAATATTTTTAAAGAGAATATTTGGAGTAGGAGAAAGAGAAAAAAATATTAACTAAAAATTAATAACTATTTTAAAAAATAAATTTTTCTAGTTATAGATAGTGGAGAAAAAATATATGAACACTAAACATTAAAATATGTTCATGATTAAAAAATTAATAAACACTAAACATTAAAATATATGAAATTGAAATTTGAACCACCATTGATTATATTTGCTCTTGCAAAGAAATCTTGATACAATGAATGATACAAAAGCAAAAGAAAACCACAGATTACGTTGGTGAAATCTTGTGGTGAATCCCTACCGTCCTAATCAAATGTTCGGTCAGCAATTATCCACATAAGTCATGAAATCCCCTTCTCTTCCCCCTCAAACCTCCTCGTCCACCATATGCTTCTTGTCTTCCTTATCTTTTGACAACCGAAAGTTCTTGAAATCCCAAGTAAAAGAAATAACAAACTCCGTTGAAGGAAGAAGAGAAGCAGCTTTGTTGCATTCTCTTTAGCTACAAATGGCTTCAATTTCTCTCCACTCAAATCACACTCTTCCTTCCTTACTGCATGCTCAAACCCCAAAACCCACATTCCCTCAGAATCTTTCACTGCTCGCAAAGTCTTCCCAATCTCAATTTCATGGCGTCAAGCTCTCCAATTCATCCCATCTCGCAATCCCTTCTTCTGTTTCTGTGAGAAGTTCCATTGTTGCCAAGGTACATTTGCCAAGATTGCTTTTTGTTTTTTATTTTTTGATGTAATGGGTTTTGGCAGCTCAAGAAATTGGTGGGACGCTTTGAAATTTCAGAATTAAACACTCGATTAGCATAATGTGTCACCCTGTTCTTGAATAATGTGTGGATTCTTTTATATTGGTGCTAGTAAAATTGTTCTGCAATACACGTTTTAGGTGATGATGATTCTTGATTCACTGTTTTGGTTGTTTCTGGGATTTTTAAAGGTAACAGAAGGGACTGTGCCACCAGCATTTACATTGAAAGATCAAAATGGGAGGCCTGTGAACCTTTCTAAATTCAAAGGCAAGCCTGTGGTGGTTTATTTCTACCCTGCTGATGAGACCCCTGGTTGCACCAAACAGGTATACTTTTTCCCTGATGTGATTCCTAGTTTCTGGTATGACTAATTTGGAATGTGAAAATTTATTCAAAAAACCAATTTCTTAAGTTTTGATTCATTGATATGTCAAACGAGTTCATTTTCTTTAAGTTTTCTATCTGTCTTTTCTTGTTTAGATTTGTTTTAGATAATAACGAACTACCATAAATTTTGTTTTCAATATAAAAATGAAATGTGATTGAAGCCCAGCTCATGTGAAAGCTTAGTAGAGATGAAAGAAACTTATAGTTACTATCTCATGTACAGTGGTCATCTTTTTTCTAAAACCTAGCATGTGAAGAATTATCATGAACGTTTGCAGTTTGAGTTGTATCTAGGACCTTGGCTTGGTTTAACTCTACTACCAGCTAAATGACTATATAACCTAAAAGCTTTGTTTGTTAGAGAGGAGAAAGACATCTAATACGGAGTGTCTTTGGAACTTATTATTGTTAGGAAATTGCACTATGTATTATGAATGCATGCAGAAACAAAAAGGAAAAAAAACACTGGAATACACAAATTTTAAGTGGTTTCGAGAAAGCTTCTATTCCACGGTAGTTCAGTTATCTTTTACTAGGATAGAACTTTTATGTAATTACAATAGATGTCTACCATCAACTACTTACCGAGGACGCTTGTAAAAATTGTGGAATTACAACTTTGGCGCATAATGTGAATTCTAATCTAGAAATCTGAGGAGTGCTTTACTTAGAAATACATTGTAGACAGTAAAAAAATCTCTTTTTTTTGAGCTAATGAAGACTAATGCTACGTGCATGTTAAGTGGAAAATCCATCTTCATCTTAGATTGGGCAATGGCAACATCAACCTCTGAATCAAATTATATGGCTTGTAGGACAGAGAACATTTGATTTACCTAGTATTTCTAATGACATGGCTGACAAACAAGAAGCTTTAGGGGGACTGTCTTGACATTTGCCTTTATGTAATCAAGTGACATGCAGCATTGAGACAAGCATGATCAAATTGAATTTTTCTGAAAAATACTATGTGCTCCTTAATGTTTCACAATGTTTACAGGCATGTGCCTTCAGGGACTCTTATGAAAAATTCAAGAAAGCAGGAGCTGAGGTTATCGGCATCAGTGGGGACGGTACGGAATCCCACAAGGTACTGGAGATTTACTTTGTTACCTTTGAAGTTCTGTTTCTCTAGTTTGGAACACCTGTCTTTTTGCTTGTTCTCAATATTTGTTCACCTTTGGACTAGAAACTAACGTCTGTTGAATTTTTACAGCACCAAAAATCAGCCTTAATGATTTTGGTTTTATTTGTGATAATATCTGGCTAAATTGTTACTGAAACAATATCATAAACTGAAATCTTGAAATTCTAGAAAATTAAAGTTGGTAAAATCAGTCATAAAAGTTCAATTGGTTGTAATCAATATGCTTAACCATCTTCCTTATCTGGCTGCTTGCTAATTAGTTGTGTGACATGTTTGGTAAATTGTGCAAATTGTGCATTGGTTTCTTATCATACTTAGTTAAATTATGGTTCTTTCACACGAATCTGACATTGGTCAGTGCTTTACAGTTTACATTTTATATTCAAATGAGTGCTTCTTTTTCTGCAAATGGTCATCTAATTTACTTAATCATTAAAATCATGTTTCACTTTCTGTGCCTGTGAATTTATCTCGATTTTGTCGATTAGGTCTAGCTTAAAGATTAATACTCAACTTAACTCTGGATCATTCGTTTCTACTCTACCAGCTCCTCTCAATTTCCAACTCGGAAGAAAAAATAAAAAAGCATTTCAATTTATTATAACATGTTTGATGCATACAAAAACTTGTGAAATTGACTGGAAGAGCTTCTATTTATGTAGGCCTTTGCTCAAAAGTATAAACTTCCATTTACGCTGCTTAGTGATGAGGGTAACAAGGTTAGAAAAGAGTGGGGCGTCCCATCAGACCTATTTGGTGCATTACCCGGAAGGCAGACTTATGTTCTCGACAAGAATGGCGTTTGTCGACTTGTATACAACAATCAGTTCCAACCCGAAAAGCATATCGATGAAACCTTGAAGTTTCTCAAGAGTGTTTGAAAGCGACCTGTATCTAACTTCCACATTTGCTTTTTATCCCCATACCGTGGAATTTATACTTCCAAGTGAATATGTTTCATAGAGAATATGCTCTAGCACCATTACAGTTGTTAGCTAAGGATTAAACTTCCATTTCAGAGATCATGAAAACGGGATGGATGGCTTTCGCTGTACGTAGTTGCTTAAATATTTTTCTGATATGCAAGTGTTAATTATTAGCCTTATACCCTTTCTAATTTTAGTTCTGTCTTGTGGAAGTCTGCCTCGGATGCTTCCTGCTGCAGGTGTTCATCAGACAACATCGAACTATAGGAATATTTTATTTCATTCAAACAAGTTTACATATTATCTGACCACTCCATGTTGGTGTATATGGACTGCACTATTACTTATTTCATGATGAAAGGAATAAATCAAACAAAAAATATAGTTAGAATATAGGCAAAAAGCTGGTATAGTTGCCAGGATAATGGCTTATTTTTCCTCTTCATAGTCTTGGCTATTGTATGGGCTAAAAGCTTCAGCAATCCAGCTCTTCTTCCTCCATGAACTCCACCCCATCTCCTTACATATCTCATCACTGTGGTTGATGCTGAAAGTCGAAATACAGCTTCTTTTGTAAAATCTGGTCGTCCGCCTCATGATCTCCATCTCCTTCATTGTTTGCTCAAGCATTTTATCCACACTTGGGAGCCTGAATTGATTGTCTACCAGTCGGGACAACCATTTGCAACGTATCTCGGCTGTGTGAAGATTGGAAACACTCTCGATGTAACCAACAAACGCCATGTTAGGAATCAGCGGATTGATTGTTCCCCTGCCATATAACAATCAGAACTACTCATTCACTACCAAAACTTGCCATCTAAACCTTTTACACTGCAAAAAATACCTGTATAAGGGCATCATGCCAGAAGGGAATTCAAGCAGACTGCGAAAGGGGTCTGGAATTATAGCTTTCAGCTTCTGTTTGCCGTCAAAACCAGTTGCAAGAACCACAACATCAGCATCCAATCTGCTTCCATCTTCAAACTGAACTCCTCCTTCCCAAAACCACCACTTTGAAGTTGATCTTTTGATGGCAATCTTTCCCTTGTCAGCCTCAGAGAAGAAGTTTTCAGGCAAGATTGCCATTTGACACGAGGCATAGTCTTCCTCAAAAGGGTGGTCAGGTTTCAGACCATACTTCTCCAATGGAAGCTTCCAAGTTAAATAGGATTCAATAATCTTTGACACCGCGCTTCTCTGGACATTATAACCAAAACTACTGATGAGCAAGAAACACTTGACACATTAAACTCTTACATTAAAAGATGTATATTTCTAGGTGTAAATTAGTTACCATTGGAGAGAGCATGTGGCACAGGAGGGTTCGGAGAAAGCCCTGATTTGGTCGTTCGTGTAGGTACTGGGAAGCCCTGGTGGAATAGAACATGTAAAACGGCAAACCCCAGACCGAGTAATGTGGGACAGTCCAGTGTAAGGTCCTTACAACCATAGTGCAGGCTTCGCCCTCCGGTCCTATGAGTCATAAATAACATGACAAGTACAATTGTTTCAGCATGCAGTGATCAAACTATGAAAATTAACGTTTAAGAAAGTTGTTCAAAGTCAATTTCAACTAAAAAATCAGTCTGAATCTTCTATTGAAATTTTTATGTCAAGGCATTCATATGTAGCACCCGGTTTAGTTGATCATGTTGCAAGAAAATTCAGTGTGCTAGTCCATGCATGCAAGAGTGAATTGATAATCTTCTCAAATCAACTCTCTCTCTCTCTCTTTCTCTCTCTACACACACACACACACTCACACTCACATATATGCTATAGAGAGTGCACTTGCATTTAATTAATGATAATGTGACACAAATCAAAAATTAATTGTTAAGATATCATCAGCAACTGAATTAAAATAGAATGGGAAAAACATCACGCATTTTCATGTGAAATGTCAAACCAACCAAAAAAGGAAAAAAACACAATCAAATATCAGAAAGAGCAGTGGTTGATCAATACACTTGACCAGAAATGGAAAAGCTGACTGATCTGTCAACCACGCTATCAAGAACACAAGCACGCATGCAGGGTTTAAGGCTAAAAAGTTTTAAATTCTTAGAATTCTTGTCTTTTTATTACACAATTGACTTTGAAGTCATACAATACCAAGTCCAAAGTTTATGTTCACATCTTCTTAAAAAATTCATGCATCAACCAACACACACTGACACACAGATATGGAAGTTTCTGCTCATGTTTCGATCGATTGATAGCTATATATAATTGATATTAATGTAATATTATATATATAAATATATATATTACCTTGGTTTGCTTCTGCACATTCAACTGCCAAATCAATAGCAGATTTCTTGTAGCCAAATATGACAACCTTCTTGCCCTTAAGCAACTGAGTTGACTCCTCCTCGTTGAGTTTGCAGTAGTCAATGGTGTGCACAACCTTTCCTTTAAATATTTCAGGCCCTTTGTTTTGTGGGAATTTGGGTATTGCCGGAATGTCGCCGTATTTTCCAGTGCATATCACCACAAACTCGAACGCGTACCACTTCAACACAAAATTATGTATATACAGAAATATTGTCAGCATAATTAATAATTATAATGCATAAAAATTTACACTAATTATTCGTAATTTGATCTCGTAAACTCACTACAGCCCATAAAAATTTGAAGATTAACTGTGTAAAATCTTGATAATTAATATTGTCTGATGTTGTATTAATTGACCATCTTAAAATAATATAACAAAGAATTTTACATGCATGCATTTCCTTTAATTACACATATATATATATCCACCACTCTTATAGATTTTTATCAATTTACGTACATCTTGTATTGCAAAATTAGTATTTTGCATTTCATATATATTTACGTATATGTCCAAAACCCAAGTTGTATAGTTGGGACCAGATTTATGTTTGACGTCTATATATGTTAGGTGCAATATGATCAAATGCATGCTATATTATAAACTCATGTTATCCGTTCCATGATCGCCAAAACCTGAAACTTTCAAAGAAACTGAAAATAAACAATACATGAAAATTACTGAGGAAGAACCTGTATGGTTTCGGATTGGGTGGTCTGAACTCCGACTTCCCAGACAGGCCGGTCAGGGAGCAAGCTCCCATATTCAGCACGGGCCGCGCTTTCAGAATCGCCAATGTAACGAATTTCGACCACTTTAGAATTGAACTTGACAAACTTGAGGACATCAAAATAGGTAGCATAAGAGTACAAATAATCCAGTATTTCTTGGTAAGAAGGGAAACTAGTGTTGTCCCTCTGAGTCCACGGAAAATCCGAGAACTCATAGTCACATCGAGGGGTCTGCAGTTTGGTAGACCTGTAAGAACAGTGCTTCCAAACCCCTCCAATGGAGTCAGTGGCCTCAAACACCACCGGCTCGAATTTCGACAGCTGCTTCGCTGCCGCTATGCCGCTAATGCCGCCACCGATTATGCCAATTTTCTTGGACTGAACAGCCATTATAATTCCTCAAAATTTCTGTGTGTAAGAAAAAACTATGTATGTGATGAATGAGGGTTTTGTTGATGGATTTTGAGCGTGGAGGGTTTGATGTATTTATAGGCAAAAAAATTGTGAAGTTGCATGGGAAATTAGAAGGGGGGATGGGGCCATGTTAGTTCCACGTGAAATGGACTATGATGGCAGCGGGAAAAGAATGGAATTCGTCTGAAGAAATTTTAGGTAACCTTTTTTTCCTTGATTTTTTTTTGGGATGCAGGTTGGACTATTTTAGATATATGCATAATTCTATGAATTATTGGTGACCATGTTCCCTGTTTTTAGTTACCTATATATTTATATTCACTCATTTCTTAGGAAATTGATTATACGTTTGCACATTAATTTTATGGAATTAGTTATAAGTGTGAACGAAGACTTTGTTTCATCTTAATTTCTATATATATATAATGATAGTTTTATATATATAGAATAAAATAGTTTGGATAACTATATATATATATATATTGATAGTTCTATGTAAATGTAAAATATAAGAAATTCGGATTGTTAAAGCAATGGAAGAAATATAACTTTTAATTATGACTATTTATTGTGATCATAAATATAAAATTATATGGTGGATACAAATTAACCACAATTGTGTATAGTCATATATACTTTATGTGAGTGAAACTAAAATATTCGCTACAACTAAGAACTGTAGTAAATATTTATACCATAACTAATGTTAAGTGATCGTGGTCGAAATTTAAGTTTTTATATTGATTTTATCTTATAATAATAAATAGTATTGGTTTATAATAATTTTTAAATTGTAGTTAATTATTTATAATATAGAAAATAAATAAAAAAATTTGTAGTGAGGGTGGTGGTTGAAATTTTGTTCATTTATAGTAAGCTTCATATGCGGATTAGATTTTCTATTTTCAGATTATATTGTACTTTCTAATTTAATATATATATATACATATTAGGTATATAAAAATGACATTATCCATTTTATTTTAAAAGAATACAAGATTTTATACATGTACGATGTATATGTTAAAAATAACACAGAAAATACAGTAATATTTGAAATAGAAACTTCGCCTTCATATGGTTAACAATTTGAAAATTAGTATCCTCCAATATGGAACAATAATTTGAATGTATTATGGTGGCGGCCTTTCTTTCTTTCTTTCTTTCTTTTTTTTTTCTTAATAAACAGAATCAATAATTACATTATTACATCAACGTTTGAATAAATTGAACAAGTAATATGTCAATTCAATAATTAATTATTACAGTTAAAAGTTAATAAATCATGACAGATAATATTTATTATGGTTGCGGTTGCTAGCCGTTATTTTTGGAAGCAATGAACAAAATATTTGCTACAGTTAAAAACTGTGGCAAATAAAAGTTTGAAGCTATAGCTTGGGTCTCACCGAATGTGTGAGTATTTTTATCTCACTTTATACGAATTTATCGCAATTTATTTTTTTTTCCAAAAGAAATAAAACTTGTGGCAAATATTTTAGCCATAGGTACAACAATGACAAATGTTGATTCATTGCAGTTAATATTTAAGTTTTCGTGTTGATTTTGTCTGAACGTAATAGGTAGTATTGATTTATTATGATTTTTAACACATATATAATAATCAATTCTTTTGTAAGAAGTGATATATCTAGCCAGAAAATTTACACATATTCATTAAGAAAAATTAAAAATAAACATGGTCTAGACATGATTTCATTTCTAAAATTAACCCCAAATTACTCTATAATTTTATTTATAATTATGGCGCACACACACACACACACACACGAAAGAGAAGAAGAAAAGTAGAGCCCAACACACACACACACACACACATACACACAGAGATGAAGCTTTCATTCTCATGGTTGGAGAAAGTTTGGCCTTAGTTGTAGTGATGCAGCCCATATGGGAAATGATGATGTGGAAAACGAAACATCCCAGAAAATTACATCTCATTCACAAGAAATAGCTAATTATGCCATTCACAGATTAATTATTTTTATTTTAAGAAAATAAAAGAGTATATTGTACATAATAATAAATTAATCATGTATATATATGTCCCAGTATATGTGTTTAGCATTGACGGTGTTGATTTCAAGATTTTCTCTCTTAACAAAACCCCATATGCACCACTTTTTCTGCAACTTCCTCTCTATTATATATTGTTATAGATTTAATTAAATATTAATTTCTACCAAATGAATATGATTAATCAATATACCTACTCATATAACTTGAGTTATATATAAATATATCAAGGCAGTCATAATGAAATTGATTAAATCAAATAATATAAAGCTTCCTATCCTACAGGGACAACCCAATGGTTCGAATCTTGGGTGTGTGAATAAAAAATAAAAAATAATATATAGCTTCTTAAAAACATCAGAGCAAAACACGATAAATTATGGTAAATAACTCGAGGGCACTTGTAAAAACTTAGGGTCAATTACAACGACTCTCCTGAAATTTGTTATAGTTATAAAATATATTTTCATTATTTAAAAAGTTATAAATACCTATTCCTAAAATTTGCGATCGTTTAACAAATATCCCTTACATTTTACTCTTTTCAATCAGTTTTTTTTCCTCAAATTTTCCCACTAAATTGTTTATTATTTATGTGTTTTCTATGTATATATACGCGTACGCATCCACGCGTATATATATGCAGCAAAAACAACTTAGAACCTTTTTCCATGAATTTATGATGAAACTGCAAACACAATAATGTGCATTGAGTTGCTTGATTCTGTAGAGATTTGACCCAAGACTTTCAATCTAAACACTTTGACTTGTAGCCCTGAGTCAAACCACTGTTCAAATCTCTGAAAGTTTACGAAGTCAACGCACCAAAATTTAGGTTAATTAGACTTCAAACTAGTGCACAGTACATACATATTTGAATATGCGATGCTTGAGACTGAAATTAATTCACAGATGTAATAAAAAAAACAAAAAAAGACTAATTAATATATAGCTAGCCAGGTAGCCCTTAGAATTTATATTAATTAATTAAAGTCTTAATTAAGCATCTATATTATTTTTATTACAGGAGTAAATTAAGTTTAATGTTCCAGTTTTTATATATATGCATGATATATATTAAGTTGTATATGAATGAAGTCATTAGCTTGTCCCACCAAGTTGTTGAACTTATTATATATATATATATATATCAACTTTAATTTAATTAATTCATGTATGAGATTAATTAATTTTGACCAGACAACATTTCAAAAAATTAAACTTTAATAGTGGTCATGCACATACATAGAACTGCCTTAGCTAGCTAGATTCTTGATAGGGCTAATAACATAACATGACAAGTTTAGTTGTCACTTATATATTGTAATAATTAAGACCAAACCTATCTTAGAAAAATATATTTGTAGGGAGAAAGAGATGAAAAAAGAAAAAATATATATTATTATAAATAATAAATTTATACATAGTAAATAATATATATAAGATAATATTTTATTATTTAAGAATTATGTACATATACAAAAGGGGCGCGTGCACTATACTACTGATCATAAGAGGTATTTTGCTTCATCTTTAAAATATAAGGGGCTAATTTGTTGATTTCTTTTTACGGATTTTTGTAAATTTTCCATATCATAACAAGTACAACATCACATTAATCATGGTCAAGGTATGTAGCTACAAAGTTAGGGAAATCTCATTTTTTATCTCATATATTTAGTTCGTGTCTAATTTTGGTTCCAATCATTACGAAAATCTCACTTTAATAAGGAGATTATCTTATATTTTATCTCATTTTTAATCTGACCATTAAATTATTGACGGAAAAATCCGTTAAGTGACCGTTGAAAAGACATGTTCCTCTCACATGTGTATTTGGGGAGAAATAATTAATTATCTTCACACAAAAGACTGGGAAAATTAGAAATTCGTGCTCCTCCCACCATTTTGCCTCTTTCAAAAATGCGAGAAAATGAGCTTCCAAATCAAAAAATATGGGGTTAAAAGTAATTTGACTTCTCCAAATCAACTCTCATGTGTTATTAAGAAAGCATGTTTGAGAATCTTATGGACAAATTCAAATTCGTAAAGAAAGTTTGATCTGTAATAATACTGCAAGTAGGTGTGGATTTTTTAAAGTGGGTGTGTCCCTTCTCCTTTCTTTGGTTATTTACAATTGAGAGGGGAGGTTAGACGGGGAAAAAGAAAGGGCTCAAATGGGGTTTTTTCAAGAGCCATTTCAAAGGGAAAATTGGGGAAGAAAATTAGGGTTGGAGGCTATTTTAAATTTTTCCCAAAGACGCAGTATGTGAGAGGCACGTGCCTCTTCAATGATCATTTATCGAATTCAGTCAATATAATTAAAAAAACGTGACTAAAAATGAGACAAATTGTAAAATAATATTCTTGAAGTGAAATTTTCACAATAATTAGGCCCAAAATTAAATAGGACCTAACATATGAGATGGATCAGGAATATGATTTTCCTTAAGAAGTTGAGACAAAAATTGTAAAACAAGAAGAAATCCAATCACAGCTTGAATAGTCGGATGGAATGTGGAAGCAAGAAACATTGGACAAAGACTCGTGTCTTTAATTTTCTTGGCTGTCGGGTCACAATCATGTTAGTTACAACTTACAAGTGTGGTTAACAACATTCCACGCTGTGACAGTGAGAGATTGAGAAATGGACAAGATAAAATATTAGCAGCTAGATTAAATGGAGAAATTTGAATATTGATGATAATACACCAGCTGCCAAATGATCAGGTGGAGTGGGGAGCAGTCAGCCTGATCCCTTTGACGGGTTGTTGAGAATTGGTAAAAAAATAAACACCAGAAAAATAAAAAAAAATAAAAATAGGTTTTGTTTCGACCAAATTTAACCTGGAAATTAAAGGGGGGTGTCTGATTTCAACACTGGCTAGCTTCCTGTCCGGATTTCAACTCATTATTTACTGGTAGTGGTAGTGAAAATTGTCAATGGATTGGACTTGGTCGATCTACCCACTTATAATATTGTCCGAATCCAATTGTCAAACCCTACTACGGGTATATATATATATCATGACTTTGATTTTGATCATTGAAGCTTCTTTGATTAATTATCTGATTAAGTTTTCATCCAGGACTTTGGCTCAAAATGATTTCTAATGATGAATGGTTTTCGATATAACTGCTTCACAACCCCATTTGTATTATATATATCCATTTAGATGGCATGTAACTAAAAATCTTTGTCGGCGTCAAATTCATTTGCGTTATTGAAAGAGGAATTATTTAAAGGTTTTGTGAATTTAATAAATGCATCCTGTTTTTTATTAATTACGAAACATGTTAAGATTGGGGCATTTTACATTTAGGACGTAAACATGATCAATTGAATCCGGGTATATATATACTCATGGTAACCATCCGATCATTAACGAAAAAACGATTCACATGAAATCAGAATGTTTATAAATACGTGAAATCGTATATTTCGTACAACTCTCTATGTCTCAAGTACGACTTTTGCTGCCTTACATTCTTTTACAACCTTCATATCCCTCCACTTATAACCTTGCCGACTTAAATATTTGAAAGACTATAATTAGGGTCTTTCAGGTGTAGTTCTTATAATTTCTTATCATGCAGGTTACGTTTCAAGATTCCAAACTTATCTAAGCATATTTGAATCTTTTTCTATCTGAACCAGTGAACTTACTAAATTCGGACAAGCACCACATAATAAATTTACTTTTTTTAAATTTATGTACATTACAAGTATATTTTACTGTAACGTGAGCACCAACCATAGTCCTACCTACTTAACTTGAGTTAAATTTTTTCTAAAGTGATTGAGATTGATCAATTTCATTTAAATGAATACCAATAGAATAATTATATATATATATATATGTTATACTTTACTTATTATGCGATTAATGAATATTTATTCATCAAATTGAGACGATTAGACCCCAACAAATAATATAATAAGTGACTTTATTCCTTGCTAAGTAAATAAGTGAATTATACATATTTGCTCTCGTAGTAGATGTACAGTTAAAAAAATAATCAATTATCATCCTATTATTACATTCTTAATTAAGCAAATACGTAGAAATTATGGTTGGACAAAAGAATTCCATAATGAAACAAGATGGATTGTAAGTACTATAAAATGTCTCATTCGCCAGCCCATCTAATTTTCCAATAGTGATCTGAGTTGTCATAATCCAAAATCCTTGGAAATGAAATTATTAGACAAGGAGAGCTTTTGGCCTAACATCTCCTTCTACCAAAATCCTTCTGGTCAGCCACTGTGGAGACAACACCCTCCACCTCTACTTACTTCCCATAATTCTGTCCACGACTATATGTAAGTCGGTATACGAAAAAAATATATATAAGTATTAAAATATTACATAATAATATTTAGATTATCAGTGTGTATTTAAATAATATAGGACAAGCTTATTATTTATTACATGTTATTGTTAACAATTAATAATATACTAGCTATCGTGGTATGTCGGTTCTATGTATATGATAAATAATTTTTTATATTTTAAAAATATATTGTAAATAAGAGTAAAATATATAAATTAATATATTAAAATTTTAAAAAAAAGGAAGAAAGAAAGAAAAAAATTAATTTATCAATTAATATAAATTTTAAAAAGTTTAATAAGTTAGTTATCTTATCAATTGAAGGACATTTATGACATCACAAATATTAGTGTAACGATAATGTTAACCGCCATTTGTGAGTATAGATAATATTTTTCTTTTATATTAGCATAGATTATAAATATAGTGATAGGAATCTAACAAGAAGGCTTATAAAAAGAGAGGGAAATAAAAAAAAAACAAAAAAAAAACAAAAACTAAGATCTTTGTGAAATTTCCAAACAGGGCAGAGATCCATCCACTTTACGCGTCGGCTCGTCGGAACCACAACCATTGATTACTTCAAACCTGAAATCCATCTACTTTTACCCGTCGGCTACCTGAAATCACAATCGTCGATCACTTCACACCTGGAAGGATCTGCATATGTATGGACATATGACTATATAAACACTCTAAATACTTCACATCTTTCGCTTTGATCTTGTACCTAACAAATTTAAGCATTAAAGGCTTTAATTTAGAATCTTTTAACAAACTTAACAATCTGTTTCTTTTTTCAAATTCCAAGCATCTCTAAATCGATTGCCATTAAAATTATTACAACTCCCGACCTCGGACTAGTGAAGTGATAGTACAAATATCATTATTAATTATTATAATAATGTTTATTAAATTTTATTATACATAGATCACTAACTATAAATATGATGAACAAGGTATGACTTTATTATCTCATCACTAATTCTTAACGGTGCTAATTTATACAATACTTTTGTTATTATTTAAATGTCTAAAACCTACTATCGTAACCAAAAAAAAGTGTCATTAAATATATAAAAAGTTACTATAATTTTTTATATTTCCAATTGCAGTGCGTTAGGCAAGTGCATGAATTTCCGAGAAGTGGAGTACCTTATCAGTTTCACTATGGTCCTTTTCACTATTTATCACTATTACCAGCTGTTCCACCAAATCTGGAGTGTGATATATTACAATACAATTTTCCTTTTACATTATATATATATATATATATATGTGCGCGCTTTTTCAGATCACTATTACTTTTATTTTACTTTTATTTATGAAATAAAATTTTCTCTTAAGA
>NC_026155.1:9518133-9542871 GCF_000512975.1 Sesamum indicum | reverse complement strand
AATGTTAAACTGGGCATGTGTATATATACGGCCATATATAGTATTGTGATTTTCTCTTTACTCCATAACATTTATCGTAAAAAGAAGAAAGCATTCGTCGATGAAGCCTATCTTAATTGGCGAAGTTGAAGCTCACCAACGTGTAAAATGTTACTTTATTTTAATAGTAGGTGTTGATTAGATATAATTACCTAATATCGATGATTAGTGATTGTTATAATTGTCGGTCGTTATTAGATATAGATAGTTGATTGATGATTGATGACTGATGAATGTAAGCAATAAATTCAAATAATAGTCCATCGCTTTCATTTTAAAAAATAATACTAATAAAACATCTAACGTGGCGTGGAAAGTTTTCGAGTGATTCAATTGTGAATATGCTTTACCTCCAAACCAAAAAGGAAAAACAGAAAGAGAGAAGAAACTTTCAATGATCTTAAACGTTTTGAAAACCCTTTTAATAAGAATGTGACAGTACATAAGTTGTCGCAGTAAGAAAAAAACATTACAAGTTGCGTGGACTGCTGGATGTAAGTAGAAGATATATGAGTTGCAGATTCATGCATTTATGGAAAAATAAGTTTAAGGTACAAGTGGTGGAATTGACAAATATAGATTTTTTGCGTTGTTGTTCAAAGGGAAATAATTGAGTGTAAAGTAGCTAGACGGCGGACATGTGATTTATTGAGGCGTCAATGGACTAACTTTTCTTGGGAAAGTTACTATGAATTGTGTGTTGTTTACATTTGGAATAGAAGGATCCGGAATTATGAATTTTAAATTTTTAGTAATAAATGTTTTCAATTTGTTTAGATAATTTTAAATTTAATGAATCATAAGTCATTCAAATTTAATTTTAAATTACGTTTTGTTGGATATTGCTGGATTTCAATTTTTTGACAAATGGAGTTATTTGAAATCTGATGGGGGTTTATCTATTAAGAAGACAGAAAAAATCCTTTATTAAGGGCAAAATAGACATTTTGTCAGGATCCGCGTTTAAGGTTACAGGGTGGGTCGTCAGGACCCGCCCCGCGGGTTGACCCTAAATGTAAAGAGGATTATATACCACACAATTGAAGTTAGGAGAAGCCCAAATGAAGACACATGGTCTAATCTGCAGTGTCGAATAAGACCTATAAATACCTCAAATCAGATTCACTCCAAGTAACTGACATTTACTATTCTGACTATTTAATTTCTGATCGCATATTTCTATCTCGACCCAAAACTAACTTGAATGTCGGAGGGTGTCTCAATTAGCTTGACGTACGTGTTTTATTCCTCAAGACCCATCACAGATTTGGGGAGATTATGTGGCTAGATCAAAATCGTTGACCAAGGTATATTTTGAGCCAGATCAAAATCTTGTTTTTCAAAATTTTTTCCCAAATTCTAATTTATTATATTCTTATTTAAACCCGTTGAATCTGATTAATGAGCCTATGGTCTAGATTTCACTAAGATCCATGGTTTAAATTTTACTTAATTAACCAACGGCATAGATTTTAAAAAAATTGTATATTTATGTAAATATATATAGATATAAATATACATAAAGTTACATATATTATATAGAGAGATAGAGAGTGGCGCCGCCGGCGGCTAGGGGAAGGGGTAGGTGCGGTGACAGTAAAGGAGGAGGAAAGGGCGACCAAGGCAAAGGGGTAGATGACCAGCGATTAGGCGCGGTGAGAGCAGTGTGGCGAGGGCGACTGGACTAGGGTGCGGCAATGGCGGGGGCGTGGATTGGGGGGAGGGGCGGGTGGTGGCATGTACATATATATATAAAATATATATATATATATAATATATATATATATTATAAATATTCAATATTATATATAAATGTTAATAAATAATGTTTATTCTTAAAAATAATGAAAACTCGCAAAAAAAGACGTCTGTGTAACCTCTCATATATACGGTTTTTTGCTTTATTTTTAAAAATATAAGAAAATAAATTAATGAGTTTTTCGTAAATTGCATAACACCCTTCTATATTTTGAAGGAATAGAGTGAAACTCTCTATGTTAATTTTATAAGCGAAAAATATCATGTGTTATTCAAAATACAGTAAAAAAGTCCCTTTCTGTTAAAAACTAACGGTGAGTGGTTGACACTCACCTATTTCATAAATGGACTTCGTTTTTACCTTTTTTAAGGTTACTCTATATGTGCAAATAATCATTTTATACCTCTTTTTGACATGTCGATATATTTTAATAAATAATAATAGTAATAATTAATTTAAAATATTATTTAATCCAAATATATTTTAATAAAATATATTTATTTATAAAATATATTAATTAAATATTAAAATACCTAAAAAGTATACAAAATTTTTAAAGGCTAAAATTTTAAATTGAAAAATCACCAAACAAAAATAAATGTATAGAATTGGTATAAATATAAATATCAATCTATTATACAATTATATATTATTGACTAAAATAAATTATTATTAAATTTAAATATATTTAAATAAATTATATGTATTATAAATAATTACTAACTAAAATATTCATCATAAGTATTATAATAAATTTTATTATTTTTTAAATCTAAAAAATTTATTATTTTTACTTATTCTTAAAAAAATTAAAAATCGGCTCACCCTCATCTCACTGCCTCCTAACCACTTCCCCCTCACCACTTCGCCCTTGTCGTTGCCACTGCCTATCGACTTGGATCTGGGCGACAGGGATGACCCAGTGAAGTGGGCGATGCCCTAAATTTGGGCGGAGGTCGCCCGTTTCTACAGGGGCAACGGTCTTTTGTGCTAGGTGACGGCGACATCGCCCAGACTAGAGTGGCAACGTGTCGCCGCCCACGGAGACTGCAACTTTGCGTTGCCACCTAGTTTTAATGTTGAAAGTTGGTCCTTTTAACAAATCTTATTTATTTTTCTCTTTATTTCTGGCTCCAGTCTAACTCTCCATCTTTGTGTTGTCGTGCGCATTCCTATTCCACCAGAACCAACTCCAATGTTGTGGAACCTTGTCTCCCATGTTAATAATGAGTTAAACCATTGATCAACTATTATTTGTCTTACTAGCATTTCTAAGGCCTTCTTTAGGCATCGATATTCTTTTATATTCAATTCTTCTATTATGAAGGTACTTGAGTATAATTTTTTCATGACATCAAAACAAGAAACTTTTAATTTATCAAGAAGAGAAAATAATCAACATTTTGAAAGATTTATATAAATAGTTAAACTTTTATTCGTTCTTATAGGAGTTGAATGGATGGGGATTTTTAGCTTTAAGCACCACATTCTCATCTCAAATGCATTTGTGTCGTTCTGTTATTAATAGCATTTTTATGGTATAGGTTACAAGCAAGTCTTTTTGCACTTTTATGGTATTCAAAAAGCTATTAGTTGTTGTTCTTTAAATAATGAAGCGACATGCACTAATGATGTGTTTTTCTATAAATTCGAAGTTGCTAGTATTCAAGAAGTGAAAGCAACAAATTGAGATTTAATATAGATGAACTTTTTTGTCACATGATCGAATGAACTATGGTTTCCCAAGTAATGTAAACCAATTCCTAGTTCTTATTCAAATTTTTCGATATAACCTCAACTATGCTGATAAGAAATTCAAATTCTTAATTTTTCTTCTTTATGTGTTCACCATCGCTAGTTGCTCTACCGAACACTTTCTTGCACTATTTGATTTCTTTATAAGTATCTTTCACTTGAATAGATATGTTCTTGAAAGCACCAACTTTATGTAATTCTTAATGACTTTAAAATGATCATTGTAATTACTGGAACATAACTTGTATATATTTTTCTACTGAGAATCAGGGGTTGCATTGACTAAAGAGTTGATAAGAGAATGAATTTTGGTAGATAAATGAAAACAGTGGACATAAATCAAGTAGCCTTGGTAGGGTAGGAAGATGAAATCAGCCCGGGCCCGAAAAAGAAACTTTGCCTTATCCACACCCCTACCCACCCACCCCCAATATTTAAGCATTAATTAATTAATTATGTTAATTAGTGTATATAACACGATATATAATTACACTAGTAGTTTTTTTCTTAATTACATTTTAAGTATATATTCAATAATTTTGAGGATGAGTTTTGTAACTTGGAACTTTGAAATAATAATGCATAAAGGTATAAAAATATGGCCAAAATGATAGAGATTTACACTACATTTCTCTGATGATGATTAAAGAGCTTAACTTCCTCTTCCATGTTTTCTTCTTTTGTTCCTGATTAGAGTACTTAATTTATGTCAACTGCTTTTTCCTATACATATAATTATGAGAAAATTGCAACTTTGGTCATAAAATTTAGAATTATTTATAATATTGGTCCCAAAATATAGGATGGTCTACCATATTAGTTCCAAAAATCATTTGAGCAGGTCACCACAACTCATTCAGTTGGCAAACTAACGGTCACACGCAATAGATATGACTTTGCCGTCAATTTTTTTACGGTTGGACCAACTTTACAATTTTTTCTAAAAATATGTAAATAATATTAACTATTTAAAAAAGTATAGGATTAATATTACAAATCATCCTATATTTTGGAACTAAAATTGTAACTTCTTTTAGGAAATAATCTCATGAACTCTTCTTACTATAATAAATTATTTTATACAACTTTATTATTTTTATCCTATCTTTTCTTCATAGGGAGATTTATCTACTTATGAACTTCATAAAGTAATTGGGCCCAGAATCAATCCTCATTCATGTTGGGCCTCATTTATCAATATATTTGGGCTTAACAACATAGTGGGCCGTATGTGCATCCCTTTCTCTTTATTTTTCTATTTTAATCAACCGCATTTTATTTTTATATTTATTTTTAGAAAAAAATTAATTATTGCATAGTTGATTACAAACATAACTACGGACAGGTGTGAAGTCAATTAGAACCAAAGTCAGCCTACAATACGAATACATGTTAAAGGTAACGGAAGTTTTTTTATCCTCCGAACCTTAAATCTGATTTGATCCAATATAATTACATTTAACAAATAAATTAAAAATTATAATATATTTAGCTTAAAGTATTGAATTAAATTTATTTAAAATATCTTATTTGCTCTCATATCTTATAAGTTGTTTTAAGAATTTAAAAATATTGATACGGGCTAAAGGAGATGTGGACCGTATCTCTTGAGAATGGGCCCAAAGACTAAATATAACAAGTTCGGCCCAGGATGGCCTGGCCCAAGAATAAGACATTACCAGTGGGTAACGAGGAGCAGACTTGAGGGGTCGGCGGTGAGGAGCGCTGTGTGGTGGGGGGGTAGAAGGAGATAATTCTTTTAAAATTATTTTGTAATATATTTAATTATTTTATTCATATTTAATAAATAAAAAATGATAAAAATTTATATATTAAATCGGGACCGATAATTTAAATTAGGTAAAATCTGTACCATTGAATTGTGTATTAAATCTAGGCTCTCAATTCATATTTAATGAAATCTAACCGTCGATTTATTTTTTATAAAATTCAACCATTAGATGTATATCAGAGCAGTATCTAATGTTTCATAATTAAGATGTAAAATTAGTTTATTATCAAAATATAAGCCCCGCTTGCATGAAGGCGTGTGCAATATTCATTCTTTAAATTCTTTCAGTCATTCATCGAAAGGAGATACTTGTTTGGAATTTGCTGAATGGAGATATATGGAAACAATATTTTTGATTATTTCTTCATTCAAATTCGAAGTGGAGTTTTAGTCGATTTCTGTATTCTTTCTAGATTCAAACAAAATCACAAATAAAAAAATAGATTTATAGGTTTGATACCTTGTCTAGAACTCATGTTTGAAAGAAATATTCGATCACATAGAGTCGACAAACGAAGTGGGTTAATTGAAAAAAATTCACAGGTGAAAAATGGCAAAAAAGAAAGCATTCACTCCTCTTTTGTATCTTGCATCTATAGTATTTTTGGTCTGGTGGATTTCTCTCTCATTTACTAAAAGTATGGAATCTTGGGGCCTCCGGATCTGAGGGGGTGTTTTGCTATATTTCTAAAATTACTGAGGTTTTTTACTGTTTTATTTTCACAGTAGGGTACTTTACATATTTTTAAAAATACAGGGGGCTAAATTGCAGTTTACCCAATTAAATTGTGTTTTATATTGTACCGTGATGTCAAATCAATTTATTAATTTCTAACGAAAATAAATATAAACAAACATATTTTTAATTTAATTATTATTTCAAAATTAAAAACTGAAAATGAAAACATAAATAAACGGGTCGTTTTAGTCTCTTCTTTTGCTCTACATAGCTAGTCTGGAGGATCGTAGAATTGTAATACTCTACCACAATTTGCTAATAATTTAAGAGAAGGTGCGTTTAGCCTTCTTCGCTGTCAGATTGAATTTACTATTCCAATCCATGTTGCATTTTTTATTTCAATTTATATATATATATATATATATATATTTATATAGAGGGTGAATAGCAATTTATACTTTAGTGATATCGAAAATGAGCATATTATCCCCCTATAAAAAAAAATATCGCTACTTACCCCCTATACTTTTTAAAATGAAGCAATTTACCTCATTATACAGGGAGGTAAATTGCTTCATTTTAAAAATCATAGGGCGGTAAATTATTGTATTTTAAAAAATATAGGGAGGTAAATCGCTATTTATTTTTTTTATAAGGGGGTAATTTACTCCTTTGCGATATCACAAGGAGGTTGCTTGCATTTTTCCCTATATATATACATATATATATATATATATATATACCACTCATGTATAAATATGACATCATTAGTCTAATCTAAAAAGAAAAATTAATAAACATGGGATTTATATATGAAACGAAATTCAAGATGCAACAGAAACTGCAATTGAAAATCCAATAATCTGCCTCACCACATTGTAGACTTACTCAATGCTGATATTTAGCCATGAAATAAACCTTTTTATTTCTTAAAGAAATAAAAAAGAGAGAAAGAGATCATTTTGAAGTTGTCTCATAATTTTATACACATTACTTTAGTTAAAAGAATTACAATTTTATGACAAAAGTAAGAAAAAATATTGTTATCCAGATTTTAAATTAAAATATTACATTTGTACACTACGCTCTACTTAATTATTGATACGATGGATATTGTTTTCCATTAATTATTACAATGATCATTTCTAATCATATCACTATATTGTCTTGAATTCACAATTTTTCCGTTACTCTTTCATAAACTATTATCTAATGAATTAAAATATTTTCTCATATTTCATTTTATTTTTATTTTCTCTTATTTCGTTGCACTAAAAAGATTCCGGCAGCTTTTCACAGAAAATCGACAGCGAAAAAGTGAAAGAGACTTATTTTGATTGATAGAGTTGGAGCGTGTGGACAAAATTCTTCTACTTCAAAGAAAAACAAATCAATTAATACAATATTTAAGGTGTTTTTATCTCTTGAATATTAAAATTAAAAAATTTAAAACTTTACAAAAAATAAAATTATATAATTAAATATGGTGTTTGACGTAATTGGACCTATGGCTCAACGTATTATGGTTGGCCGAAATTATATAAATTTGTCCTTGAAAATGCATCTAATTATTAAAAAAAAAAATCTTTAAATATATAAATCATACAAACTTCATATTCACAATCAATATTTAAAAAAAAAATGGCAACATCATCAACAATTTACCCAAAAACCCATGGAAATAAAAGTGGGAAAAGAACACCCAATTATAGTCCAAACTGCATATAACCAAATATTGAAATTGGCTTTTCTGATTTCTAAAATCCAACAACACTAAAACCACAAATTGATGGAAGATGTCGCTCTCACTAATTGTCCCGTCTTTCTCCAACCATTTATTTCCACTACTTTAATTTAAATAACATATACGTACACATATGTAGTCTATGTCTTTTTTTTTTTTTTTCTATTTTCAAAAATAAGTTCTTGACACAAAATCTGTTGATGCAATAAAATAGGAATATATTCCGATGACAAGAAATTAATTTATAACATAATAAAATGTTGTAACAAACATGGCGCTATATGAACTCTATTCGATTTTTCTAGTTTTATTTATAGGACCACAAGAGATGGTTACTGGAGCCTGAGAGCTTCTCATAAGTTATTTGTTTTTTTATAAAATGAATTTATTATAATTACACTATAAATTTCAATCGGTGACTATTGCACTAGCACAACACCTATACTTTGGTAGGAATTCATGTTCATGATTTCTGTTTTTTATTTTTATTTTTTAACAGTCAAGCACCCAATACACGCACACATCAAAGATTGGACACAAGATCTCATATAAAAAAGTCTTGTACCCAAATCATTGGATTGCTCCTTAGGAACTAACATTAGGACTTACGTTTAGGGGAAAATACAAGCAACCTCCTCTTGATATTGCAAATGAGCAAATTATCATTTTATAAAAGAAAAATAAAATAACGATTTACTTTCCTATGTTTTCTAAAATACAACAATTTACATCTCTATGCTTTTTAAAATGAGGCAATTTAAATTGCTTCATAGGGGGTATATTGCTTTTTTTTCCATAGACAGATAATTTGGTTATTTACAGTATCATAATAAAATAAATTGCTATACACCCTTTATGTGTATAGGACCGCAATTTCCCAACTTAATCAGATAAATTAAAATCAATCGTTGCCTACTTGGCTTCATTTGGTTTCACTTGGTTGAATGGTTCCATAGAAAGCTCACTTGGCTGGTCTCCAACAAAAATTCTCTGATGCTTAAGTCAATTCATGATATCGAAGAAAGAACAAAAAGTGTTGGAGTGAAAGTAATAATTACATTCATTAACCCTAAATTGTTGTGGAGCATTTAGAGGATCAAATATCTATACTTGTACAAATCCACGTAGCATGATCTCGAGTTTTAAAGTACAAAGTAATCAACGTCCCTAATTATGGGATCAACAAATCAAGTCGGGCCAATTCGGGTTTCATTAGACCGGGGTTAAAAACACACGAGTCATTATTCTATAAGAATATTTTGGCTTGAGGAGGGGTGGGGGTATTTTAATCCTTTTAACATTATGTCACATATACCCACATTATACCAAATTTTTAAATTCATATAATATTGGAAATCATCCAAGAAACTTTTTTTAGATTTAAACTTTTCTGTCCAAATAAAACCAAAGGCTACAAGCGGTTCATATCTCAACAGGTGAGGTTGACGTTGTAATTTGACAATTTGTAAACCCAATTTGGTTGTTTTGAATTATATACCAAATACTCACTCATTTAATTTCATTTTTGTTTTTTCATTTATTTGCAAAATTATTTTAGTTGAAACTCATGTAAAAAAATAAAAATAAAAAATTGTGGAAACAGTTTCTTGCATTTATTGAAACTCGAAGCTTCCTCAACCAACTCGAAATTCCCAGTACTTATATAATTTTATCCCTGGATAATAAAGTGAAATTTAAAAAAAAAATCATAAAGACAAACAAAATAAATATGTGATTTTCAACCAATAATATTACTCCACGTCAGCAACGAGGCTTGCGTATGATCATCGTATCACTTGGTCCAACTGTACATACACAAACCGAAGCTGAGCAAGTGCGTAATGAAAAATATGTGAACCAAATTTAGAATTATTAATTTTTTTAAGAATGTTTTACAAATGTAATATATTTTTTTGTATAATTAATTTTAATTAAAATATTTAATATGAGACTCAAGAAATCCTAGTACGATCATATCTTCCAATGACCACCTTACACGTGTCCCCACATATCTACTTAATAAAAAACAAATTCCGGTACATAATATTGGATCTACCTTAGGCAATTAGCATCTCCTTTCTCGATTCCCGGCATCTACTCTCAGATCCTTTCGTGCGCATATGATCGAACGGTTCTGATACCTCCTCTCTCCCCCATATAATCCCCCACCCCCCACACCCTATGCAAAGATAGAAAACCTTGAGATAGAAGAACTAGAGAGAGAGAAAGCGGTGGAAATGAACGCGTTGGATTCTCCACTTGAAGCTCTAGCTCTCAACTACTTGAGCTACGGCTTCTTCACCGCCGTCAACAATATATGGGCATGGGTCGCCGTCATAACCGCCGCCGTCAGCTTCTGGAGGATCAGGGCTCTGTCGTCAGCTCCGGTGTCGACACCGGAGCCACGCCGCAGGAGCCACGATACGGCGTCAACATCATCATCAGCGCCACCAAAAGTGGCTGAGCCGGCTACTCTCTCGACTGCGGGTGAAACACAGCTTTCTTCTGCTCCTGCCAAGACATCCTGTCCCACGTTGGGGAGAGAAGGTAGCACGAAAACCAAGTTTAGTTTATATTACGAAGAGGATGATTTTAGGGAAGACGATGAGGGTGGCGAGAATGAGGATGACGGGGACGGGACGGCGGGGGTAAGTGAGAAGTCAGGTAGATATTTGAGCGAGGATTGGGAGAGAATGATGGTGGTGGTGAGAATGGGGGATATGGGGTGGTATCGGTGGCAAGACAGGGCGGTGTTTGACGGCAGCGTGGTGCGGTTGTGGGACCAGGGGCGGGGAAGGCGGAGACACGCGGCGGCGTTGTTGGTGGATGGTGGCGTGGGGTGGTAGGTGATGAAAATGTATTCAAGTAGAGTTGTAATTTGGTGGGGTTGGATAGGAATAATAATGAGTACTGGTGATCACCAGTTGTTGTTGTTAAGGTTTCTTACAAAAATTGTATATATATTTTGTTGTCTTCCTCAAAACCATTTTACAGATGTTAGAATTCCATTTTTGTCCTCTATTTCTTCCACACAAACAGTCCCAATTGAGTTGACATTTTGTAACAAATAATTAATTATTTAATTATTATGGAGTAATATAATCCGGATTAGTTGGACAATAATAATTATTAAATAAATGAATATACTTTACCAAATAACGTTAATATTAAATAGTTTAATAAAAATTTATTTACTCATCAATTAAATACTGGTTTTAATATTAAATTTTTTTATAACAGTTGTGTCATTTTTATATCACTAGAAACAATATGATTTTTCGTTACAGTTAATTATTATAAATCAGAGAAAAAATTCATATCATATATAAATCAACCACGACTTCCAACACCAATTAATCGTTGTTTCCGTAAGTGTAGCCAAAACATGACAAATGCAAAAACCACAGCGAATAATGTTGGTAAAAGTTTAAGATTTTGTTTTGTTTGTCTAATTATGATTAATAGTATTAATTTATCATGATTTTTAAGTAATAATTATTTATAATGTAGTAAAAATTTAATTTATATTTTAATATATTAATATAGGAGCGGAAAATATAAGAGAAAATATATTGGGATGAAGATTGCAACAGATACGTCCTTAAATCTTCTCCAATTCTCTACTGTCTGCCTTCTTAGCCCACGTACGTTTCTTAGTTAAGCTAATTTGATTTATGATTTTAATTAAATACCTGTTCTCTCAATTTACTCAACACACAGACATACGTATATGCACACATATAATACTCTCTCTCGTATAATAATTTTTTTAGAATTAATTATACTTATACTCTTTTAAAAATATAAAAATTATATATTTTTTTTCAAAAAAACTCTAATATTATAGTTATATCTCTTTCAAAATTCACTGCCTGACACCTTTTATTTTGGGTTTTGACAAAAAATAATGGCATTACCAATAAAATTACATAAATTTCCAATTTTATATTTCATTTAATATTCTTATGTAATAATTTTATACTTATAAGAGAAAAAATATAATGATGTTAACATCATTCCACACGCATATACATATATATTATATTTATCATTTCGTAAGTATAAATATATATATATATATGAAAACGTTAAATGAGGGGCTAAACTAAAAATTTATATAATTCTTTTATATTGGCGTTATTATTTATCGTCCAAACTCCAGCGAAAGTGTATTAGGTGTAAAGGAAATTTTTTTGGAGGGAGTATAAATGTAATTTCAAAATTTATTTGAAGAAAATATAATTTTGTATTTTTATAAAGGGTGTAAGTAAAATTTTTGTTAGGGAATTACACTTCTCTCCCCTGTAATTAATTACACATAGACCCTTGAGGTTTGAAATATCTAGTATCCTTGAGGTTTGCTTCTGTCCAACAAATAAGTCCTTTTATTAGTTAAAATTCACTGAATTTGCTCATATTAATTGAAAAAAATTAAATAAAAATTTATATTTACCCCCAGTTAATTTATTATTAATTTATTGTAGGTCAAATAATTTTTTTTCAACTAAATTACCCTCATAACGGTAGAACCACCTCCGCACGTGTATTAATATATGAAGATGTACACAAATAATTTGGTAATAAAAGAAATTATTTAACCTGTAATAAATCAATAATAAATCAGTCGAATACAAATATAAATTTTTATTCTACTTTTTTTTGTTAATCTCATCAAATTCAGTGATTCTAACTAAAAGGAAAAATTATTATTGGACGAAAGTAATTTCAAATGCTTTGTAATTTCGAAGCATTTCTATTTTAAGTATAATTTTTAAATAATATAAAATATATGTGTAATTATATCAATTTTAGAAAATAAAAATGTTATTATTATAATTATTTTAAGAGTACAATGCTTTATAGGTCAGCTTCAAAAGGCATTCACAGTTTCCAAAGTCGATCATTAAAGCGTGACAGAGAAAAGCAGGGGACAAAAATATAGCTGTGATGTTTTCAGCAGTGAAAAGTACTGACACTTTTGCAACTAAGTAATTGCATACAACATAGAAGCGTGAAATTGTAGTAGTGAAAAGATGGCTGCTGTAGAGGAGGAAAACGAAAATTGGAACATAATATTTGAATTTTTGTTCTGAGAGTTTTATTTTGATATTTTTGAAATGGAGAAAAATAAATAAAAATTAATAAATATGCTCTAGAGATAAATTATATGTTTTAAAATAAATGTGTAGGTTTGATGTTGGGATTTGAAAATAAAAATTATTGTTCATTGTCAAATTATATCTCTTTTGTATATATTTATATATATAAATTATATGTTTAATATTGTATTTTTTGTAGATAAAAATCACTATTTATTGTCAAATCATGTCTTTTTTATATTATATATATTATATTATATCATGTCTTATTATATATAGAGAGTTGAAAAAAAAATACACATATAAGGTGTAAAAAATAAAAAAATAAATATAAGGTGTGTTTCAAAAAATGCACAAATATGAAACCAAACATAGCAGAGATTTTCTAAATTCTTGTATTTTTATATCGCACTAAATTTTTGGATGTATTCTTCATATTTCTTTCCAACTATATTATAATTTTTGAGAATTATATACTTATATTATATGATATTTTATTTCTCGTGAGATTATTTTAAGTTACAAAATTAATTTTGATTATTTAAAAAAGTATGAGATTAATATTGTCAAATTTTCTATAATATGGGACTTTCCTAAAATATGGGACTAATATTGCAATTTAGTGGTAGATTTAAGATTTAATTAACTCAACTTAAGAGCCACGTGTTGGCCCAAAAAATTTACACAGTGTTTAGATTTGTAGTTTGAGTGTTTTATTTTGTGTTTTGGAAATAGAGAGAGAAAAATAGAAATAAATAAGTGTATGTTGAAAATAGATGATATGTTTAGATTTGTGTTTTGAGGTAATTTAAAGTATTTTAAAATAAGTGATGTAGGTTTGATATTGAGATTTGGAAAGCAAAAATCACTGTTCATTGTCAAATCATATCTTTTTTATATAAATATTGTATATTTAATGTTGTATTTTATAGAGACAAAAATCAATCTTTATTGTCAAATCATGTCTTTTATATATTATATATATAAATGCGTATATATATTTTTTTATATAAAAAATTAAAAAATAAAAATACATACAAATAAGGTGTAAAAATACAAAAACAAACATTAAGTGTTTTTATCTTGTATTGGAAAAAGCGAAAACATAAAACCAAACAAAGCCTTAACAATTTGATGTTTTTTTGCATTTCACCGTTTAGTTTCTAGACTAAAATTAACTCTTATAAAAAGATACAGATTTAATTATGCAAAACACCCTATATTATAAGATTAAAATTGCAATAGGCTGAGAAAAACAAGCTTCCAATTGCTCAATTTGTGATATCTTTGCTAATTTTGACAAAAGTAGGGACAAATAGGTAAAAGTCTTGCATGATCGTAAGGATAGTTTGGAGAACAACACCTCTTTAGATGGAATTCTGATCCAAATGCACTCCTACTTAATTAATCTTGAGCTGATTCGAATATAACGAATTTGTCTAATTTTAAGTAAACAATAATTAACTCGGAATTCTGATAGCAAATTGAGATACAAATGTTCAATATTTTATTTTTAGATCTTATAAATCCGATCCCTCGAATTAAACCAAATATTTTTAAAATATTATAAACTTTTAAATATTCTGAAAAACTTAATTATTATAAGATCACTCAAACACCCACTTAATAGTGAAAAACTCTAATTATGTAATAAGTTTTTTGGAAAGAGTTTGAACAACTTTGATGTCTGAACTGTGAAAGCAAACTGAGATGGACTATGACAAAATTGTACACATTGGTTTTTGGACACTTGAGAATAATATGCTAAAGCTGTCAATCAAATAAGCATTATTGTAGTAAAAGGTATCCACTAGCTAGTCGTAGGTACCCTCCTCAGTCAATGAGTCTGTATCTGAGTTTGAGTTTTTCCAACAATTTATATCAATATGTTTGCATGTTTTTGGAGTAGTCTTTTGTGTTATGTGGAGTAGTCTGAGAGACCAAAGTCTGGGAGACTTTGGAGCAGTCTGGGAGATCAAAGTTACTGTTCATCATAAAATCATGTCTCTTTTATATATATTTATATATATGTGTATATATATGTATTTATGTCAAATTTGATAAAAACATCGAGATATAATATTTCTATATGATGGCAAACATTATATTTTGAGTCATCTCGATCTTAGAGATAATTAGAAAATAAAACCAAACATAAGAAAGACATAACAATACTACTTTAAGGATGCTTGTTGGCACACGCATGCATGCATAGATGTATAGGAGAACGACAAGATAAATCATGTTTTTATTATTAAGTTGTCACTGTACATGAATCACTAATTATAAATTATGAATTGTCATTATATATGAATCACTAATTATAAATTATGATAATTTCGATGCAATTTTCGTCACCATTAAATTTTGTAATACCATATTATACAAAATAAAAGTTATCATCACTTGAAACACACCATTAACATTAAATTTGGTAATATCAGTCTATATTTTATTATTAATATTATCTTTTCTAGTAATCTTTTCTAACAAACAAATTAGCTGAGATAGTAATATAGTTTGAGCTCGTTATTTTGAATTTGTGTATAAAACAAGGCCCCCTTATTTCATCCAATATCTTCTTTTTTTTTTTTGGTTCCTATACATTGAATCTACATGACATGCCTATAAATCGCTGTTAGTTGCTCTAAAAGCGTGTAACCTAAGACCCCACCAAATTGATCCCATGATGTTTTTTTGGCATGTCGTGCCCATGAATTAATTAGTAACATATTTTTATTTTCATTTTTTGTTCTTTCTATCACAATGAGTGGTGATGTAGGTTTAACCCTGAAACTCCACTATTGCCCTTCAAATAAAATCAAAATTCCAAAGACGGCTAGAATCCGCGTCTTTTTGTTCGAGTCGGAACAGATCAATTTTAACTCTACTCGATCCAATTATGTGTAATTTGAATCTCAAGATGGCAACCGAATATTGAAAGTTACCCATATAAATAGTCGAAAATTCAATATTCAAATATGTTTTTTTAGGATTGAATTATTAATTTTTAAATCATTTTTAACTTGACCATCAGAATGCTCTCGTTGTTATGAATTTCAAATTTATTCCCTTGAGCTGTGTACTAATAAGAAGACCAACCGACGGTGCGACCTCGACCAAATCAGGTGGCTGGGCACGAATTCTATCTCGCAACTCAGTTCTATAGGAAACATAGAATGAATGCATTATCCTACTTCACAAAAAATCTAGAGGGGAAAAATAATAATAATCTTTTTCTATATACACGTAAGCATGTACCTCAAATATCTTATCTGTTATTTCTTTCATTGGTTATACGTATTCCACGTATGTATATCTTAATTAATAATATTTATTTATATAAAATAAATTATATTGATATTCCTTGAAATTCGATCAAATTACATAAACATCCTCCCTTGAGAGGTGTTAGTGTAATAATTTTTAAGAGGTGTTTATATAATTGTGATTACAATTATAATTTCAAGAGATATAACTGCAAAAAAACAAGGGATGCTAATTTACCCTTACTCTTATATTATGAATTCTATGAGCAACTTACCGTTTTATTTTACATAAATTAACAAATAATATATATATATATATACATATTATTTTGTAATTTATGTTTATTATGCTGTAATATCCATGTCATACTATAATTCTTCATATAAATGCAATATAAACATCAATAACTGATATATTTAATGTTAATATACAAAATACGAAAATAAAATATATTTCTTCGATCTATATATATATATATATATATTTGACGAAATAATTTAGAAATTTATCTCCATGCTTGCAATGATTAAAAATAAGTATTCAGAGTTAGAATATATATGGATTAAAATATTTAGGTACAACCACCTCAACCTTGGGAGTTTAAGTTGAGGGGTCATGACAACTTTTGTCATATTCCTACTGGCACCATATTAATTCATCAAATGCTTTGTCCAACTACAATTATTTTATACATATATAATTAAAAGATTATATTATAGTTCATTTTACCTATGAATATCAAGTATATTATTTATATTTTGATGTAGTGTAGCCCTGTATTCTACATAAGTTGTATACGAAGAGTTAGAGCAGTATAAGCCTCAGTAACTCTTTTCTTTATGTGATAATGTTTTTTCAATATAAAATCATGACGCTCATAAAAAATTAGAGCAGACAATATCTTATAGAATCGGACACCAATCACTTCACCACACAGTGTAATATATATACTATAAATTTATATTTCAAAAAATATATATTCACACAGATTTTAACGGGCCAAATAAGATAATATATATATAAATTATGGTAAAAGATTAAAACTGATTTTTGATACTCTAATTAAATTTCAAATGACTTGATTTTTTTTTAAAGGGAGCATTGTAATATGAGTCAAATATAATACAAAATATGTAAGTTTTAAATATCTATATACATTTATTCATTTGCAATATCATCCTTACACTTAATTTGATGATGATATAAGAGTTAAATAACATAAAGGGCAGTGATCGAATGATTCTAAATTTACTTTCAACTGATTAAATAAATATTTTTTTAATTTTGGGAATTGCTATGGGTTTTTGTGCAATATACATCTTACTGCATCAATTGGAGTGTGAAGTTTGCTCCGATGTTACTGTCAATTCAAATATCTTAATAAAAAAATTATTCAATTTTTTAATATAATTTTTTTTCGTCTATGATAAAATTATGATTTTACAGACACGTTAATATAAATGGTTATCAATGGCCTATTATGATAATTCACTCGAAATTGTTCTTGTAAGAAATTCAAATTTAAATATATGTCTTGTACCATGATCAAATTTATATGATAGTTCAAGAACAAAAGTTATTGTATACATAGACAAATTTTGCATATGCAAGTACATTTTTTTCTCCATTTGTTGGGCTCAGGAAAGAATGGGGGCCCAACAATATAGAACCCACGTGAGTGTTATTTCTTGGCCCAAATCACATAAATGTTTATTTTCTTCACTCTGGGCATAAGTATTACTCTATTCCTATATCTTATAAAAAATTGGTATTTCTGCAATAAAAAATAGGGATAATTACACATAAATTCTCTATAAATTGGAAAATTACATTTAATATTCTTGATATTTGCTTGCGTCTAACAAATTAGCCCTCTTGTTAATCGAAATTTACTAAATTTGTTGATATTAACAGAAAAACTAAATGAAAATCGATATATCCCTTAATTGACTTATTACTAACTTATTTTATGTCAAATTATTTTATTCGAACTAAACTACCTTTGTAGACGTTAAGATATATATATATATATATATGTAATCTAATATTTTAAAATTATATCGATAATTTATTTTTTTTTAAAAAAAGTCAATATATATAACAACACAAGTAAAAATTATGTTAATTATTTATTATTTATGAAAAAAAATTAAGGATTTTAAATTTTTAGAGTTTATACAAATTCTACATTTATAATAAAAATCATAATGTTGGGTAGTGTTTATTTTAAATAAATATAATAATTCAAATTATATTTAGGAGAATGATTGTAATAGACATATTTTACGGATTTAAATATAAGGTCATATCGTCTTAAAAAAATAGTTCATATTATCAAGGGCTATTTTGTTATATTTTATAGTTTAAGGGTGTAAATGCACTTTATGCATAGTTTAGGGTGCAAAATGTATTTAACCCTAGTAATAATGACTGAAAAAGCCATCAAATTACTTATTACAATTTAAAATTGCATAAATAGATAATTTTGCTTTGTGAAAAAACGTCAATGATATGAAATGTAAAAGTGAAATACTAATAAATTACGAATGTATTTTTGTTTACTGAATATTAAGATTAAAGAGATAATAATATGCTTTAAAATAAAATTGGATGAAGTTAACTGTTTTTTTAAAAGCTTATAAGATTTTTGAGAAGAAGTTAGGTGAAATTAAAATTTTTTTAAAGAGCTTGTAAAATCTAAAATATCTTATTTTAGTATCTTATAAACTCTTAAAAAAAATAATTGTCAAACGGTTTTCAAGAACTTAAAAACCCTTAAATATTTTATAAGATGTTTTGAGGAGCTTATAAGCTCCGCCAAACACCCTTTTAGCACTACAGGCAAATAGGTTTATAATTTTGATGAGGAATTCGTAGCAGAAGATCATAGCAAAAAACGTTTTGCTACGAATTTTGGTGGTAGAAAATACTGGCGTAGCAAAAGGTATTTGCTACAGAAAAATGGGCTTTTATTACAACATATATTTGTAGGCAAAGAAGAGCAAAAATCACTACCTTTTTGCTATGATTGTCCATTTATAGCCACCACATAGGTATTTGCTACAGAATTTCACATTTCATTACGACGGCAAATTCATAGCAAAAGCAACGGCAAAAAGTATCATCTTTTACTACTAAGCTCTACTTGTTCCAATAAATTAACTTTTACTATGACCATTTTTTACGATAATTATCCCAATATTTTTTTAGTAATTATTATTTTTAATATTTATGATTTTATTTATATTAATAATTGAAAGTATTATCATATACGGTTAGTATTTATACCAATATTGAATAGCACAATTGGTCAATCAACGTATCACTAACATATATTATAAATTAATAAGTTAACTTGAGAAAAAGTATAATATTCTAATTACAACATGAACAAACATACCAAGAACTAAATAATTGTATAAGTATCAGTCGATATTATAAACATTACAAAATTCTCAACCATGTCAATAGACAATCTGAAAGGTCAACATTGTGTACAAAGCCAAACATACACGCGGGAGACAAAAAGTAGCTTCACGAACACCTCGTTCCATATCTCCATGACCTGAAATATAGACATAAAATCAAAATAAATAAACATAAAACGAAAAAGCACGGAATATTGAATATTGAAATGAAAGAGGCAATTTCATGCATTCACAAACTTATTTCTCCTCTCCTATCGCATTCTTAAAAATTTGATGCTTAAATTCCTTGCTTCTTTCCAAAACAGACGTGAAAGCAATGCCGAAACAAGGCCTGCAGGAATTTTTATGCCAATTCAAACTAGAAACATTTTCTTAAGCAAAAAATTCTGGTGCAGCAGCACACTGTTTTTCGGGTGCAATATGCTGCTGTAGAAAATTTATTTCACTGCAGTAAAAGTATTTTTCTGCTACAGAAGCAACACTCAAATATTTCTACTGCAGCAGAAAATATTGGTTCAAAGCCAACAACAACAACATCCAATCAAATTCAAAGATCATTTCATTGGGATCCAACAGCAATCATCTAAATTCAAACACACAAAGACGACCAACATTAATATAAACATACATGTAAGTCTCATCATCGTTAATGCTTTTCCCACGGGAGCGAGACTCCAACCATGGTACATGCAATGTGAACCAGCACACAATTCAATTTCTTAGCAACGTATCCACTATCAATTACACACAATCAGAAATTTGGTCCTTTTTCATCACCATTGTTATTCCAAGATTCAAACTATTTCCAAAGAAAACCACAGAAATCTTATAAAAAGTGCATTAATACACCGAATCCACTATCAATTACACACAAGGCAAGCTTCAGCCAACTAGCATTATGCAAATCTGAAGCTAGACAGACTTACCCTTGTCCAGTTTTAAAACTCTAGTAGAGAAAACCCTTTTACGCCTTCTCTAGTGTGCTAGACAATTATGAAATATAGACGTAAATGTTCATAAAATCATCACTTATATAAGTTCCAAGTAAAACTCAAAGCTTCCGACCAAAATGATGAAACTGTGAATCTCAGTCCTGCCATCGGACGTTTCTTGTTTCATTTGATCATGTAAATTCTGATAGTTAAGTATATATACCACAAACAATTATGATTTAAGTCATTTGTTGTAATTAAACTTAACATCACTACATTTTCAAACTAAGGCATCTACTTACCAATTTACCAATCAATTTGAAAAATAAGATCCAAACTCTTTGTGTGTGTGTGTGTGTAATTATTTGGCGCAGATCCTTCACACATATATATACAATTATAGATGACAAGAACAAATGGTGGGGAAGAGAGACCATTTGCAGCACCTGCACCTCGCACATGCCCTGCTGCCCTATTATTAACATTTGAAATAGTACTCCTAATTAGAAACTCTTTCCACATGGGCCCCTTTTACCTTTTTCTTTTTCTTTTTTTAATAAATTGAATATAATTACGGTATAAAATTCAATCGTCAATAATTAGTATACATGTCAGTTACTATGTATGATTGATTCCGGTAAATTATAACGAGTTCTGATGAAATTTGGTATAATTATGAATATCTTCTCATTTTTTGAAAAAATTACAAACCCCTCCCCCCTCATGTTTGATAAAATTATATAATCTTTGTACGGAGGTTTGGAATTGTCAACTTTATTTTTTTTGTAATTTTTTCTTTCTTAAACAAATAAAAAACATCGTAAAAACATCGGATAAGTGGATGGAACATTTTGAAAAATAAAAAAAAACATAGTCCACACAGTCCATAAAAAATTCAGAAAATTTTAAAAAATAAATAGAATTATAATTCATAGTTCATAAGAGTATGTATTGGGCTAATTATTGAACAGCCTTTAAAGTTAGAGCGTGTTAGTAATTTTTCAAACAACAATAGTATATATCATTACATAAAACTTCAAGAGAGCTTGTTATTATATAATTATAAACACTATTACAATACATGAACACCTATTATTAAATTAAATCAATACTCGCACATCACTGAAAAATCTTATCTATAATATTTCTATTATAAGATTTCAATTTCGTCAACTAAACTAAATTTGATTCAGAAACTGGGAGGGGGGGACTACAATCTCACTTCTCTTTGTTTTTCATCAAAATAAAATGAATTTTGTGGGGAGAGAAATTAATGTGAAGGTTTGCTGAGTTTGGTTGGGTGTGAGGTGTCCAACTACTGAGGAGGAAAAGCTGTAATTGCTGCATTAATGGGTGCAACAAAGGTATACAGTTGCCCATGGTGCCCAATGCCCCATCCATACACCTTTCACATCTAAGGACAACCCAACAATTCAAGGCCGCCCATTTTCACATTGCATGTCAAAAACCTCTCTTACATTCATGTCATCATCTTTTTTATACATCCATCCATGACTTTAAATTTTTTTTTTAAAGTAGATATATATATATATATATATAAACACAAGCGACCCTTCTATAATATTATAAATGAATAAATTATCTCTTTTATGAAAAAAAAATAGTAATTTACTTCATTAGATAGAAAAGTAAACTGCTATGTTTTTTCATCATAGATGAATAAATTGCTCATTTATAATATTACAGGGGAGTAAATTGCATTAAGCCACACATATATGTGTGTGTGTAAATAGGATGATTTTGGATCCCATGATTGGATACACGTCAACAACCATAAATTATCAAATCATTCGTCAATACAGCTTTTACATCTACGAAGTAGATGTTTGTGATAGTTCATACTTTTTGTGGTGAGAATCAGTTGTAGTCTTGTAGAGGAATTATAAATTTAGCTGGAATAAAAATATTGAGTGATTGAAGATAAAAGTGAACAGCGAGGAAAGAATGAAGTACTTGGAGTATTTGTTGAAAACCAATTAATATTTGAAATTTCATCAATGAGCTGCAGAAGTCGGTAGGGAACTGCTTAAAATTTTTTGGCTTAAATCTGTTAAAAACTATGAGTTGTAGACTAAAAATACTATCTCCAACTGATTTTCAATTAAAAAAAAACTTACAAATGCTTGTTTTCTAGTTGTTGCAGACAACTCTAACTATAAGAAATATAACTTTAACTATGATTCAATTATCATCGGTACTGATAAATAATCGTATCAAATAGTTATTGACCACAGTCATACAACAGTTGCTAGTTATGGTTTCTGCAATGGTGGTCAAAAGTCATGGCAAATGATTAAACCATGGCTTTCGGCTATAGCAAATATTTTTTTTATGGTAAAAAATTAGTTTTTGCATCAATTTTATTTAATAGTAATTATCTACCATGAAGTATTTAATTTTCTTGTTTTTTTTTTAATTTTTTGCTAGTTTGTGCATTTTAGGTTCTAATTAAATTGGAAGGAGAAAATCTTCATTTTATAATTATTCAACTTGCTCCTTAGATTATACAAAAGTATACTCCATATAATATAATTGTTTTCCAATATAAATATCATTAAGATTGTAAACAATCCGAATCGAAAAGGAACCCTTTATTATCCAAATTTGTTTAAATTACTATCAAGTTGAAAAAATTATATTTAAATTAAATTTAATTAAGAATTAAATCAAAGTCGAACGAGCTTTAATCGAATATGACACAGTTCGAGCTCGATAGTTTTTTTAGCAATTCAAATCAAATACGAATCGAGATTGAAAACTTATCATATGAAAAACTGAATTCAAATTTTATTTAATTAGTGAACAAAGTAAGCTCAAAAATAATTTTTATACATAAATTTTAATCAAATAATGAATAATTTAATTAATTTTTGAACCATAAAATATAATGTATGTTCATTAGGGACAGACAGAACACGAATAGTATGCATGTCCTACCTATGGAGGAACAAATCCTAGTAATAGTCCACTGATGCTGAGCTCACCCACATCAATGCATCCTCAACCGTCCGAATCTCACCAATTATTTAATTTAGCATAAATTACATTAATACCCTTAAAATTTTTAAATTAAAATTACGCATATACTCTCTATTTTGAAAAAATTACCCCTACATCCCTGAGACGAATGCTAGTGTAGTGCGTTCCAAGAAATATTCGTGTAAATTTTTACCTTTAAATATAAATATAATTATAATTACAATTTCAAAGGATGTATTATAATTTTCAAAAAGTAAGGACACCCTCAAGAGCGTCAATATAATTTACCCTTTAAATAAAAGGGATAATTTCAATGGTGTAATTACACATAAATTTTTTGTATTTTGACAAATTACATCTAGTATCCTTGACGTTTGTTTCTATCAAATAAATAGACCCTTTTGTTTCATCAAATATTGTTGATATTAAAAAAAAATTCATATTTATCCTTGATAAATTCATTACTCACCGACTGCGTGCCAAATAAATTTAATCTAACTAATTCACCTTTATACACTTTCATGCAATAATGTATGTGGGCGGGTATATCTTTACATTTATAAAGATATTGCGATCAAAAAATTTTATTTGATTTGTAATAAGTCAATAATAATCATTCGAAAATACATATGAACTACCATTCAAACTTTTTACTAATATAACAAATTTGATAAATTTTAACTAATTTAAAATTTTATTTATCAGATATTACCAAATATCAGAAGTATTAAGTATAATCTCTTGAATCACAAAAAAATATAAAAAATTACAACAAATGTAAAAAGAAGAAGAATGTAATTTTCCATAAATAAAATCCAAATTTAACTTTCACACCGTACCAGATAAATTGTAAACCGGTGGTAAAATCTAGATGCTTCGGGAGGTGAATCTGTGACGCGTGTCGACCTCCCATTGGTGCTCGATGTACTTGTATGTACTTACTGCTGCATCTCAACCCAATCCCAAGCTCAAATTGTGCAAATAGATGCATGTATGCCGACCTCATAACATCCTTTTACCAAAATGTCCTCGATCATTCTACACAATTTCCTATATACCCTCCGAAAGTAAAATAAGTCCTCAAGTTGGGAAACAATTACCTAGAACAGAATCTAATTTTTTATTCAACTTGCCATTCACATGAACTTTGGTAAAACAAATTAATGGCAGAAAAATATAAATATTATTTGAATCTAAATTTAGGTTAAATCATCATTGCCCCACTTTTCTGCAACAGAATA
>NC_026155.1:9496450-9518111 GCF_000512975.1 Sesamum indicum | reverse complement strand
TAGAGGTAAAATTTTGAAAAATAAAGTGAAATTACACTTTTAACTCCATAGGATATGGGGTACGATACTTTTAGTCTTCTATTTTACGAAATTTTCAAAATTATCTTACAATTGTGAAAATTCGATACATTTAGTTTGATAAATCTCATAAAACAAATGGACTAAATATGTTAAGTTTTAGGGATAATTACACTCCCCTCCCCCCACTTTTTGGTGTAATTACATATAAACCCTCTAGTAGTTTGAAAAATTATATCTAGCACCCTTAAAGTTTGTATCTGTCTAACAAATAAGTGCCTCTGTTAGTCAAAATTTATCGAATTTGTTGATATTAATAAAAATATAAAAAAAATCTATATTTACCCCAAATTAACTTGTTACTAACTTGTTGCATGTCAAATAAATCTTTTTAAGATCAAATTGTCCCTATACGTCTTCACGCGTTATCTATATGGGCAGGTATATTTTCAACTTTATAAGGACAATTTAGTTAAAAAAAAAAGTGTTTGACCTGTAATAGATCGGTGATAAATCAATCAAGAGTAAATATCAATTTTCATTCCACTTTTTTGTTAATATCAACAAATTTAGTGAATTTTGGCAAAATGGGCAAGATTCACATGCTAATTAGCGGGTTGGGTCGCTGAACTAACCCGCCCAGTCCGACTTGAGACCAAGACCCGAATTATCAGCCGTTGCATTTTTGGCAGGTGTTCTTCCAGATGTTGCCACGTGGAGCAACTCAGCATGGTATGAAAAACTATAAATATTGTCAATCATGAGCATTTAATACTATTTCGACTACATTAAAGTCTTTCAAATCGTTTTCGACCCCACTTATTCTAACTTAAAAATCGGGAACCTTAGTGAGGGGCTGCTCAATAAGCCTAATATGTTTTGTTGTTCTTAAGATCCACATTACAGGAAACTTTAGAATCGCCAACGACCCGACCTACAACTATTAGTAGATCAGGACCGGACCCGTTTTAACTACTTGGATCAGACATCAAAATATATAATACGGATCTAGAGCTTGTTTTCTTGACTTTCTCACTAGAATATAAAATGTGAAGATAGCTGTAGTTCTATTTTCATAATTATGGTGCATAAATTCCTTTCTCAAGTAAAGATTTCTTCTTGTAATTTGGTCCAATTTCAGCACCAAATTAATGTCTCTCCCTCACTCATATCTAGGAATATATCATTACATTATTATATATATATATATCAGCAAACCCTGTAAGAACATCCAAACTGCCCATATATACCCCCTTATCTCTCTTGCTTTCCGACACTATCACCCACTACCCTAAAAGCTTAAGCCACCCCCACTCCACACACACACACACTTGCCGCCGCCACCGTGAACCGCCGCATTGACAACTGATCTCTCCACTGAACTACCCGCCCATCCGAAAATGATAAGGACCCTTCATTCTTGTCTCCTCATTCTCCTCCTTTCTCCGACAATGCTTATCTCAACTACCCACGCCGGCGAGGCACCAAAGCACGACCTCGTCCGCCGCTCCTGCGTCCACGCCAGCTACCCGGAAATCTGCCTCCGGACCCTCTCCTCCTACGGTGCCGCCGCCAGCACCCCCAGGGATTTGGCTCAGGCGGCGGTGAGGGTGAGCCTGGCTCACGTGCGCAGGGCCTCGGAGTTCCTGTCCCAGCTGAAGGTCGGCGGGCGGAACTGCGTGGAGCAAATGGGCGACTCCGTGGAGGAGCTGAGCAAGACGCTGGCCGCTCTGGAGCACCTTCGGCGCGGCGCCGATTTCAGGTGGCAGATGAGCAATGCGGAGACGTGGGTGAGCGCCGCCTTGACGAACGAGGACACCTGCCTCGACGGGTTCAAGGAGATCGACGGCAAAGTCCGGTCGGATGTGCGGCGGAAGATCACGAACGTCGCTAGAGTTACAAGTAACGCGCTTTATCTCATCAACCTTCTCGACGATCAGTCCCGAGGCAAACCTTGAATAAGTTTGATGAACACCCACATCGAATCCATGGCTTCCTCTGTTTCAATTTCACTACTCTATGATCTAAACTCCGACTCTCCCAAATCTCTCTCCTCCCTCCCTCCCTCTCTCTATATATATATGTATGCATAAGTGCATATATGAGTTCATAATGTAGTCTTGTAATATTTGTGCCGCCCCTTGTTAGTTCCGTGTTTGTGTGTGCATAATTTTGCTGAAATTAGTAGCTTCTGCTTGCCAATTTCTTCTTCGTCAGAGTGTTAAGCATAATGCATCGAACCAAATTTAATCGCATCAAATCAATGAAATGAGAAATATAAACTTAACATATGACGATTTGGTCATTTTTCTTAAAATTTTTTTTATCAAAATCAAATTTAAACGAATTAAATTAATTAAAATTTAAATATAATATACTTGCTGTTTAATTAGTTATTTTTATAAATTATATATTAATTTTACAATAAATAATTATACTTATTATATAATTCATTCGAATTTGATCGAATCAAATCCAAAATTCATATACACACTTATCATGAAGTAGTAGTGAGGAATTATGTCCATCAGTGGGCAGACGTAGAAACAAAACAATTGATCACGTGATTAGGTTATATAATTAGGTTGAGAACTTAAGTGGCGTCGCATGCATCTGAGATACTGCGTGATGGAGTGTGTGTAATTAATTTGTAAAACCGACATTAATATCCTTAATTATTATGCGGTCCTACTTAGTTATGGGTCTGCCGTGTTACTTACCTCCATGTCTCCAAAATTCAGAAATTTCTAACGTACGACATAGTTTCTTTTTTGTTTTCTTGTTTTTTGGGTTGTGGAGCTACATAATTGGACTGTGGGTTGCCATTTGAATATTATCTAAAGAAATTATGAATTAATTATTATATAGGTAAATTATGATCATTTTTTTTAATTGATGTAATTATAAGTATATTCTCGTTATTTGAAAAATTATAAATACTTCATGATTTTAATGTTCGTATAATAATGAGTCAACTTTGTTAGCTCCTGTTAAGTTTTCCTCCAATTTTCATGATGAACTTGTCAAAATATTATTTTTAAATTATAAATTATAATTTTATATATATTTTTGAAAAATTTTAAAATATTTTTATGAACTAATATGACCTATGTATTATTACTCTACACACCCTTGTTTTTATATTATTTTAAATATTTTTTTTAAATAACAATGGTAAAACAGTAAGTTTTTACCTCATCGTTTAGGGGTTACTTAATTATTGTTCATTTGACGGGGGATATTTGTAATTTTTCATTATGCCTAAAAACATTAATTGATCCAAAGATGCCTAAACGAAAATCTCCAACAAAAAATATATGCCATTTCTTCCTTTTTATCAAATCGATCATAACCATCACCTACGTTCCAGGAAATTGTGTACCACAAATAGGAACTAATAAAGAGAACTGTGATCCCGTAGAAAGATATCACGATCCCTTGTGGAAAAAAATTAATTTGCTGAAACGGAACAAAAGATATCAAATTTCTACCAAGATAACTGAAAGTTCCAACCAATAAGAATCCTAATGAACCTAAAAAAACGATAAGGGCCCAACAAAAATTACTTATTTTTCGAGACTCCTTTATACATTCTATCCATATATGTTTTGATCGCCAACTCATACTTGATCCGATTGCATTTTATTGAAATTGATAGAATACCCAAATGATTTTGACTTTAATTTTTTTGTTTCCGAAGGAACTGTCCTAAAGAAAAAAAGAGATTGCAAAAAAGTCCAAATGAATGCAAGACCCAAAATATCCCAAGAGGCCCAGTCCGAGTAAGGTCAAGGTGCCCGCCAAAAAGCTTAATTCGAGTACAACCCTAAGGAGTTAGACAAGAAGTGCCTCAAAGTGGTAAATCAGCTCAAGCGGTCTAGATCTAAGAAGGCCACACAAATTTTTGAAATTCCCAAATCAAAATAGAAGCTCATTCATGTGACATCCACGAGTGACATAAGTTGGTATCCATTTGGACCTCTAAGGCCACACTCGCACAAACTTATATTAAGACCTACCGCGTCAACAGTAACACGTGGTGCCTTCAACTGGAAGTAACCTAACTCTTTACTCTTGCAATTCTAATAGAGAAAAGGTATCTCCCCAAGTACTCTGCCAAAAATTCGAAAATACATTCTTATCTCTAAAAGATATTCTCATCCACGGCTTACTCCAATCACCCTTAATGATCCTAGGTCTCCAACTGCTGGGAGATGACTCTTAACTGAATTCATGGGAGATTTGATTTTATTTAATCGAATAAGAGTTGTCTATAAATTAAGAGTTCCCCAGTGGAAAAAAAAAAAAAAAACCTAGCTTTGGTTGAAAGAATAACTTTATTTTCTTACTTCTAATTTCACACTTCAAGCTTCAATTTCAATTTCTCAGTTGTACACAAAGAATGGGGAATACACTCTCAGTTCTGCTCATTCTATTACTCCATCCCATTATTTCGTACTTCAATTGGACCGGGACACCATTTTTTGTCTGTATTAAATTAAATATTTATAATTTTTTAAATAATCACGAAAATCTACAATTATATCAAATTATGAGTAAATATATTTTTCAAGAAAATCAAAATATATGTAATTTTTTGAAAACGAAAAGATTGATTGATCATTGCACCCAACAAGGTAGCTCATAAAATGCGGATTTAATTAATTTATATTTTAAATCATATTATATTTTCTATTTCAGTTAATATATACATGCTAATAGGTATAATATCTCTCCTTAAATCACATAAATAATTTTCTCTCTATACATATAAAATTTATTAGTCATTGTGACACGTCATTCCTACATGCATACAATAAGTAATTATTTATATATTTTAAAAAAAAGAAATAAATAAATAATTTAAAATAAACTAATTTAGCAATATTATCTACCCAAAAAAATTGCTATAATTGTTTTACAAAGTGATGTTTGTGAGTGAAATTTTCATATTAGTATAGATATATAGATTAAAAAGAAGAATTTGAGTAGGAGTGGTTGAAAATATATAAGGATATTTTTGATAATTTAAAAAATTAGTATCACGGTGTAAGTAACCGTTATTTGTGAGTAAAAATGAAATTTTCTTTTTTATGTAGTATAGATATATCTATACAACATACCTACACACTCATAAATTGATAAATTAGTTTCTTTTTTTTTTGTACTGTACTTGTTCATATATTTATTTTTATATAATATATTTTAAAGTGTATAAAATTATTTATTATATGTACACAAAAACGTGTCACAATGACTAGTTAAATAAAATAAAAACACAATAAGATCTGAAACAAAATAATCAATCCACATGAAATGGGAGTTGATAAGAAATTGGTGTGATAAATTGGGGCTGGAAAAGGTTGGTGGGTTCACAATAATTGAAATAAATAATTTGAGAGTAGTGAGTGTAACCATCCATTTCACTATGCAGCTTTTGATTCCCATTTCAGGGTCTTGGGGCAAGCATCCGATTGGCCAGTTTGTCTATTCATTACGGGCTATCTGGCCCTTTTCTTGGCCCATATCACTACTACTTCCTCGTTTATTTCAGTGGTTGGGATAAATAAATGATAAATAAAAGGGGGTTAATTATCTTAAGTTTTCTTTAAAAAAATATTAAATTTACTTTTTTAATAAAAATTAAAATTACACTTACTCCGTCTTTGAAAATTTTTGGTTCACACCTGACCTTCTTTCATTTGGGTTGAACAGAAAATACTTACGTAATTTTGTTGCTAATTTAATATTCTCATGTATATTTTTTTGTATTTATAAAATGAGATACTGAATGAGGGGAACAGTTTAAAATTTATGCAAACTTTGTCACTAAGTTTAGCATTTTTCTTCCAAATCCTAATAAAAGAGGGTCAAGTGCAAGCAATTAATTTTTAGAGGCGGTGTAAGTTGTAATTTCAATTTTTTTAGGAGAGAGTATAATTTCTCATATTTAGAAGGGATCTAAGTATAATTAATTCAAAAATGTATTATCATGTGGAGTTGAACTATTTAGGATATATTTTGTTATGTTTACTTGTATGTATTTGATATGAACTGTTGGGAATTTATCCCAACAGTGATGAGACTAAATAAACAAATTCTAACTCAACTATTACAGAAAAATTAATGGGTTACGAAAATTCTTAATACAATTAATATTATAGAATAAACAATACAAAATATACAGACCAAATATTTATAGATTTCATTATAACATAATAAGATACTTTGGCTCAAGAAGCCTAAAAATAAATTTGGTCGTCTCTTGGATCTGTATCATTGGTCCAAAACCTATAAATATTTTCCCTTTTCAAGTTGTCATTTAGACTTATTGCAATCATCTTTATTTTACGATTTTTAGACCACTTCACTGACATGATCATCGAAATATTTTAATTAAGGCAGATCCTGATATCTCTGGCTTGGTGTCGATTTCATGTTATTTTCGAAAAAAAATTGAGAATATATTTCAAAATTTTCCACCTTGGTAAATATTAAAAGGAGTGATAAACATGTGATGCATAATAATTTATTTACTTTAATGGATAAGAATTAGGAAAGTAGTATCAAATTTCTAATTTGCCCCTAAACAAATTAGTAAAATAAATTTTCAAGGACAAAAAGGTAACTTTGTATCTTCTCCGGTCGGATGGGTCACATAGGATAACTTATATTTGGGTTAGGCTTGCGATAGTCTATCCAACAATGAATTAAATTTCAATCCAAATTCCGGCACATAAATTTGACATCCAATCAGACCTTAAGTCACATTTAGTTGGACTGTTTGGATAGTAAAAATAACATAAATATAGTGAGATTTTCTTTTTGGAACAATATATTAGTTGAGAGTTCGAAGATAATATGATTGTGGGTAAAAAGATCACTGTAAGAACCACTTTCTTGTGAAATTACAATAAAACCCATTAGTTATCAAATTCACTTTTTGTAGTGAATTGATCAAAAATATTCTTTTTATACCCATCCTTAGATTTCTTTTACATGTTTTTAAACATTTGTAAAAGTTTTAGTAAGGATAAAATAGTAATTTTTACCTCATTATCCAGGAGCTACATAATTATTTTCCATTTTAGAAGATATTTGTATTTTTTTTCAAAAACTATGTATTTGTAATTATATCAAACAACAAATACAATTGTAATTTATTTTATTTCTATCAATTGGTTATCATATTATCAATAGTGTAAGAAATAATTAGGATGTCATTTCACACTTGATTACCTACCCAACATTTATTAATTATCATAAAATGTATTACAACATGTATTGCTCTTTACACACAAAATTACATATGAATGTGTTACATGTTTGAGAACAAAAGTTTCATAGGGGTCACATACAAAATTTAATGCAATTAATAAGTGTTAGGAGGGAAGCTCAACCGCTGCACTGTGTTTAACACGTAAAAGGGCCGTACTCCTTATCTATAAATTTTATTTTTATTTAATAGTATGATATTATATTTTAAAAATATTAATAAACATATAGGATCCGCATTAAACTCTCAATTATGGTACAACTCTAAAAAAAAATAAATTAAACGTAATATTTATTATTTATGCCACAATGACTTTTGGTTCAACGATTTAAATACTTATATAATTAAATATAATTTTTATTTCTAGTGTCCAATTTTTATGATTTTCTTATATTTATTATATAATAGTAAATTAAAGAAAAATGAGGGGAAGAAAATGGATGGAGAGATGGAAAAGCAAATCATAAAAAATCAAAATTATATTTTAATTATGTAATTAGTAAACAGTTAAATTAATTTTGAAATTGATAAGTGCTAACTAATATATCCAATGTCTATCACACATCCCTGTGGCACACTGTGGTATAGAAGATCCGAAGACGGGCAAATTTAATTTTTTAAAGCTAATATGAGGCCCATTTTACATGGACTATGTACTGGGCTTGACTATAACTTACAAAGACATCGAATTGGGCTTGATTGTGAGTTTTAACAAACTTAATTGTGTCAAAATAATGTTTCAGAATTGATCCAGTTGTTTGGGAATCGATCATGTGTTTAGATTGGTTTATAAGTATAGAACTACTGGCATAAGAATCAACGCGGACCAAAATATTCTATTTATCTCCATAAATCAAAATAAAATGCTTCAAAAATTCTTAATGTTCTATTTTTCGACTCGATTTTAGTAGATACACTTATTTTATTTTTTTGAACTATAAATAATTTTTTTTAATATTCAGTTCACTTTATTATTTTATATATATATTTTTAATAAGGAACAAACCAGTTCTGTATGAAGGGTTTAAATTTATGCAAGAACCTCATCCCCCCATTAAATGTGAAAGGACAATTCTATCCTAATAGTCCATTAGAGCCCCAGCGCAGAAAGTCTCTCTTTCACCCGATTCTTCCCAACCTAAAAAGCTCCTAAATCACACACCAATAAAACCCTTTTCCCCTGAAAGCTAAAACCCTACACTTGGACGCCCTCAATCTTCCGCCCCTACATCCCCGGCGATAATGGAAGGCGTCGAAATGGAGGCTGCGCCACCATTACATGACTCAAACGAGGACTTCTGCTCCGCCGTACTCTCCCAGTTCAGCAATTCAAACAACGAGCACCACCTCCACACCTGCGCCGCCATAGGCGCCATGGCTCAGGAACTGGAAGACCAAAACCTCCCCCTCACCCCCATCGCGTACTTTGGCGCCACGTGTTCCTCCATCGACCGCCTCTCCTCAACCGCCGACTCCCCCGGCCACCTCCTGGACTCCCTAATTACTATTCTGAGTCTAGTTATCGACAGACTTTCCCCAGCTGTGCTCAAGACGAAATACGTTTATCTATCCGGGCTTCTAATTCGGATTCTTCGAGGGAAATCGATACAAGTTAATGGCGTTGTGCCCGGGTTAAAGTGTTGTTCCCGATTGCTGATCGTGAGGGAGCAGGTGGGGTGGGCAGACGTTGCAGAGTTGTACAGCGTCCTCATCAGTTACATAACTGATGATCGGCTCAAGGTCTGGAAAAGCTGTGTCTTTATAATGTTTCTGTTTATGTTGTTAATTTTTCCATTATTAGCGATATATGCATTTCTGGTATGTGTGGATAACATGTGATACTCAAATTTGTTTAATTGAAAAGGGAATTCCTTCCTAGGTGTCATTTTCTTTTAGGCGTCTTTATTTTGCGGAGACTGTTAGTAGTGCAGCTTGGCTAAAGATTATGTTGCTTGATGAAATTTAAGGTATTTGGAAAAGTGGATTTTTTATGAGTCGCTGAAAGTGTTATTCATTCAGTTTGTGTTATTTAGGATGTTCGTACCAAATGTTGCTTCTTTGAGAATCTTGTCTTCTGAAGTTTTACTCTTTGATTTTTTGCTTTCTAAGAACAGTAGATTTGAAAGGACTTTTGTCCACCATTTGAGATAACTGTTTCATTTAAGTTGCTTAGTTTAACAAGATAATGTAAGTAACCCAATAAGCTATTTCTCCTGTCCATAAGCCAGTCAAATTGCATATTTTTCTTTTCAGTCATCTGTAAGTAGTTCAGTAATTTTGAGTGACTATCATTGTTTGGGGACATAGCCATAATATTAAGCTATAGGATGCTTTTCATTTCTTTTTTTAAAAAATTATTTGTTTTGACTGAAAAATCAATTTAGTGCACCTGGGAGAGGGAACACAACTAATACATGGGTTTCTCAGAGTTGAGGTTGTCGAAGAACCAACAAATGGTGGAAAAGTACATTGGTTTATGTGAATGACTGTTGTCTTTTATGGATGGCTAGTTTTCAAACACAATTCTGTACTCTTCTTGACTGACGTCTCTGAGCATGATTTGGATGATGAAACAACAGGTAAGAAAACAATCACATTCATGTCTCCGTGATGTCCTGGAGTATTTTCAATTAGTGCCAATGCTTTCACCATTGCTGGCACCTGCAAGTGAAGCCATTACAAATGTCTTTGAGAGGTTTCTTCTGCTTGCTGGAGGATCAAGTGGAAATGCTTCGGAAGGGTCCAGAGCAGCACAGGAAGTCCTTTACATTCTGGATGCTCTTAAAACCTGTGTTCCTTTTATGTCTTCAAAATCATCGGCAAACATCTTGAAGTACTACAAATCTCTATTGGAACTGAGACATCCCATTGTTACTAAACGCATAACAGATGGTCTCAGTGCCCTATGTATCCATTCTACTGGAGAAATTTCTGCAGAAGTCCTACTTGATTTGTTATGCTCTTTAGCTATCTCAGTCTCGCGCGACGAGTCATCTGCTGATAGCATGACATTTACTGCTCGCTTGCTAGACACTGGGATGAAAAGAGTTTATTCTCTCAACAGACAAGTTTGTGTGGTCAAGCTTCCTGTTGTTTTCAATGCGCTAAAAGGTCAATTGTTGTTGTTCTCTTCTTTACTCTCTTTTATTATTCCTTTCGATTCATGAGTAGTCTAATCCTTTGGCACTTTTTCCCCTTTCCCCCCCTTTTTTTTTCTGAGTACAAAAAATGTGGTATATACTCGCATGCAGTGTACTAAACTTTTCTCCTTTGGGCTTTGCTCAGATGTGTTGGCTTCTGGACATGAGGAGGCCTTGGTAGCTGCTGTGGCAACATTTAAGAACTTAATAAATTCATGTATCGACGATAGCTTGATAAAACAGGGTGTCGATCAGATTTCAGTCAGTGCCAATGCGGGCACAAGGAAATCCGGACCCACAGTCATAGAAAAAGTTTGTGTAACCATTGAAAGCCTGCTCGGTTATCAGTATGAAGCCGTCTGGGATATGTCATTCCAAATTGTTTCGACCATGTTTGACAAATTAGGTACGCACTAGATTATCTGCTTGTTTCAGATGCATTTGTGAATTAGTTGCACACAGGCTTATTTCTAATTTATTTGGTATTTTAACTTTCCTGGTGACCTGGTTGGAAGAGATAAACTTTACCCAACACATCATTCCTCATTCATTCACTCAAAACATATAAAAGCATTGTTCTATTTTTATATCATTCATGTGATGACATTAGAAAGAGGATTTGTAGTAATTTGAATCAAGGGCCCTTACGGCTTGGCGTTGCAGGTAAACGTTCTTTTTACTTTATGAAGGAAGCACTCAAGAGTTTAGCTGATATGCAGAAGTTGCCAGATGGAGACTTTGCTTTCAGGAAGCAGGTAATCATCATTTAAGGAAAGTTAACTTGGATTAATGGCAGCTTGATGTACTTTTGAATAGTCTTTATGAATTTACTTTTATTCTTTTCAAAAAAGCCCTTGTATAGTCTTTTTGAATTTACTTTTATTCTTTTAAAAGAGCCCTTGTACCAAACTACTATCTTTCAGTATTTCTCTTAAAAGGATTCTCCCTCACGTCTCATACTAGATGATGAAAAGGCACTGGATCCGTCTTAGTAATCCTTCTGTAAATTGCTCGGGTGTAGCTTCCAAGGGAATGGTTGATTTTGAGTTTTAAGTTTGTGATTTCAGATAACCAAGTCCAAAAATATTTAGTCCAGTGAGGTTTTTTATGGATAACGAACTACTAGCTGGCGTTTATGAAAGATAATTAATGTGGGTAAAGAGTGAGGGTTTATTTTCTATTAGAGATAGTATGGAATATGTAGCATTTCGTTTATGCATCTTGTTTTGTTCAATTTGGGGTAATTTGTAGATACTTATGAGAGCATCTTGTAGTGTACTCAGGTCCTGACGAGTTTCTTCTTGAGAAACTCTAGGCAAGGCGTACTTTTAATTATAAGTATTCATTGCTTTACTAGTTTGTAGTCTGTGATTCTATCTGCTGGTGCACCGTACCTTGGTTTCCTGTCTAATTATATTTGGTTTAAATAGTTCTATAATTAATTCTGGCAGTTGCACGAGTGTGTGGGATCAGCTCTTGGAGCCATGGGACCTGAGGACTTCTTGAATATTCTGCCTCTAAATTTGGAAGATCTATCTGAGGGCAACCTTTGGCTTTTTCCAATTCTGAAACAGTATACTGTTGGTGCTCATTTGAGTTTCTTTACCAAATCAATTTTACCCATGGTTGGAGAAATGAAGAGGAAGTCTGCAATGGTATAAAACTCTCTCTCAGTTTTTTATCACAGATATTGTCTTTTTGGTGTGTACTGAACAAGGGTACTCAATTCAGCTCGAACAAGAAGGAAAAATACAGTCAGCAAGGAGTGTTGATGGGATTGTGTACTCCTTGTGGTCACTGCTACCATCATTTTGCAACTATCCTGTTGATACTGCTGAAAGTTTCAAGGCTTTGGAGAGAGCACTATGTACTGCCCTTCAAGACGAACCTGATGTCCGTGGTATAATATGCTCCAGCTTGCAGATTCTTATTCAGCAGAATAAGAGAATTCTGGAAGGAAACGAGAATAGTCCTAATATTGAAGTAGGCATACCAGAGAGATGCGCTATTGCCCTCTATACTGCACATGTTGCTGGCTCTAACTTGAGTATATTGAAATCCTCTGCTCGGGAGTTATTGTCTGTTCTTACAGGAGTCTACTTTAAGTCTTCTAAAGATACTGCTGGCATTTTGCAGGTAACTTGGAACCCCCTTTTTCCTATCTTTTGCTAGATGAGTTAAAATTCAATTCGTGGGTCATTAGATAGTATAGTCTTGTATTTGGGCTGGTTAATCGGCCATTTGTGAGATGTGTTTCCACATATGCCATTCAACTCATTCTGGAATGATGCAACTTGCAAGTACACTCCAGTAGTATTGCAACACTCTGGCCCTTGTGTCCCTATATTATAGATGCCCTGTATGTGATCTCTCTTTCAAATACTTAACAACCTCTGATACCTATTGATTGTACTTCTTGAACTGCCATAACGTAACCGTAACATCTTACTTCTTTATCAATTTATTTGCACAACGATCGTTATTGTACTCAGTCATAAACTATTACGCCAAGGTAGAACATAGGATATAATGAGCACAAATCAGCAAATTGTCAATACCAAACTTCTTTTGAGTGAATTGCTTGAAATCATGGAATACAATGAATGAAAGCTTTATTCGGAGGATCCAGAGCTGAATTCATGAATGACCGCCCAATTGACATGAGTCACATGACATATATGATAACTTTTGTACGTGAGAAAAAAAATTTGACCTGCACTATGTTTTTTATTTTACTCAATAACTTCCCATAGTTTCCCCTTCTTTAGCATGCTCCCCCTTTTCTCTGTTTTCTGTATTTCTGGTTCAGAAAAGTTGAGACATCCATCCCCTATTTTGAGAAAACTAAAAACAGGGGGAGACCTGCCATAATTCTAGATAACCAACTTGGCATCCAAGTTGAAAAGTCAATGAAACAGGATTTATTGTGGCACCTGATGCTAAATGGTTATCTAGATTTGTCAATGAAATGAAATGATCCTGGCATATTGTTGAAAGAAATTTTAACCTTCATCAAGGTAGCTTTTGATGAGTCTTGCTTGTGTCTTGCAGTCTACAATTGGAGAGCTTGCTTCAATATCGGATAAGGAGGTGGTCACATGGTTTTTCAAGAAAACCATGCAGAAGCTTCTGAAGGTTACTCAAGAGGCTGGCAAATCAAGAAGCTCCAAGAACTCAAATCTCATGCAGGTTGACAACTCATCCCATGATGGATCACTGTCAACAGCCAGGTGCGTTTAATGTGTATCTGGGTGTACAACTATTTCTCATTCTCTTTCGAGTACCTTGCCTGAATAAGCCAAGTAACTGAAAACTACATCTTTCTTTGGAGTTTATAATAGTTTTTTCTTGATTACAGGGGACAATTATTTGACCTTGCAGTTTCCTTTTTACCTGGCTTAGATTCCAAGGAAATTGATCTTCTATTTGTTGCTGTACAACCCGCACTGAAGGTTCATCCATATTCTTCTCTGTTACTACCCACCATTGTGCATGTGGACTGTGGTGGAGGATATATATGTCCTTTGGATTGAATAAGTATACAAACTAAATTCAAGTATGTATCTTCTGCATTCCAGGATGTTGATGGGTTGGTCCAGAAAAAGGCCTATAGAGTACTGTCTTTGGTGTTTCAGGTACTCCAAAGCTCCAAATAAGAAAATTTAGCCCTTGTAGAAGTAAAATCTTTGTTCAATCTGGTTAGTGGTTGACCTGTTGTTGAGTTCCAATGTGTAAGATGCAGCGACAGCTTCTTCCCCTGTTTGCAAACTAACTATTTTACATTTTAATTTTGGCTTCTGTTTTGTAAAAGATACATTATTTTGTGGAACTAGTTTCTGAGACATGTACAACTATAAATCCCAAGATCTTAGTACTTGATGCAAGCAAAAAATGTATGGTTAATCTCATAAGTATTCTTAAAAAGAGTAGCCTATTGTAATCAATTGTGATCACCATGAGTTGGTGTCATTTTCTGAAATCTCATGGTCTCTTTTTTCCTAGATCCCACTTTCCTCATGATATTATCAAAATTAGAGTATATGAATCACGTTATAATCATTTCCATTATATGGTGTCACTAAAATGAGCTGATTTTTATGTGAATAATCATTTTTTTCATTTGTGAAATTTGTTTATACTACTGCATCTGCTTTTATTACTATTATCAGTCCACGGTTACTAATGAGTGCACATTTTACCAAGAAGGAAGAAAGGATGCATTATAATTCTTATTGAATGTTTTCACATTTTGGCTGATGACCTAAGTGAAAATTTGATTGACAGTACTCTGATGACTTTATTTCAAGAAAATTGGAAGAGGTGCTCAGTTTGATGATTGAGGTGCTGCCATCATGTCATTTTTCTGCTAAACGTCACAGACTCAACTGTTTATACTTCTTGATCATCCACGTTTCTAAGGTGAGAAGCACTACACTAATATTCTGTTATAGCTTAGCTTGACAGGAGGTCGACCTTTTGAAATGGATAGTGTCATATGAGTTCCACACTTGGAGGAGCTTTTAATTTTGCATTCCTATACAATGCAGGAAGGGTCCGAACAGAGGAGGCACGACATCACTGCCTCTTTCCTTACTGAAATTATACTAGCCCTAAAAGAGGTACGAAGCTTGTCATTTACTACTGAATATGTTGTTGTTCCATTATGATTAATTGGATTAAAATAGTGGAGCTTTATCATTATGTTATCTTTCTTCAACTCTTTTAGGTATTAGATCTTGAGCTATAATTGCTTTACATTGCTCCAATTTTTCTGGGCTTCACAGCCAGGCTTGTTCACAAATTTTGTAGTATGTTTCAGGTGTTGCATCTTATTGGTTTTTTTTCCTTGCTAGGCTAACAAGAAAACAAGAAATAGAGCATATGATATTCTCGTCCAGATTGGTCATGCATGTGGAGATGAGGAGAAAGGCGGCGAGAAGGAGAAACTACACCAATTTTTTAATATGGTACTTGATTTATTATGCCCATGCTGACATTCCTTGCTATCCAATTATGTTACATTCCTGTTTTTGTTATACGTAGGTTGCTGGGGGCTTGGCAGGTGAAACCCCTCATATGATTAGTGCTGCAATGACAGGCTTAGCTCGCTTAGCTTATGAGTTCTCGGATCTTATTTCCGCGGCTTACAATGTTCTTCCATCCACATTTCTCCTCCTCCAAAGAAAGAATAAAGAAATAATTAAGGTCCACCTTTACAAATTGAATATTTTAAAATCTGCTAGTCTTTTTGACTGACCCTTTTGGTTCTATATTATTGCATTTTTTGCAGGCTAATTTAGGTCTTCTGAAGGTATTGGTGGCCAAATCACAAACAGAAGGTCTACAAACACACTTACGAAGCATGGTGGAAGGGTTGCTGAACTGGCAAGATAGCACCAGAAACCATTTCAAAGCAAAAGTAATTAGCCTTTGGGTTGTCTCTTGTAAATCTCATTCTGAATATTTTGGATTCTATACACCATCTAAGAAATGCTTGCTGCTACAATGAGCTGAAGTTATGCGTAAATAGTCTCCTTTGTGCTCTAAAATTTAGTTTGATTTAGAGATGTAATATTTGCTTGTTTTTTTGTATTTGTGTAGGTTAAAATGCTTCTTGAAATGCTGGTGAAGAAATGTGGCCTTGATGCTGTGAAGGAAGTCATGCCGGAAGAGCATATGAAACTCCTAACTAACATAAGAAAGGTTTGTAGTAATTCAGATTAGGATGGTTAACTCTTTCCTTTTCCCGGAAAATATAACTTTTTGGTGAAATTCTTCCAAATGCAGCTCAAGGAGCGGAAAGAGAGGAAACAGGCTGCTAAATCTGTAGAAGACAGGTCCATTCTATCAAGAGCAACTACATCCAGGTATTTGCTTTTCCTGCTATGTACATGGATGCTTAAGAATTACAAAACCCAAATGCCCCCAAAGTTCTTCAAATTTAGTGTTTCCTAGATCAACAAGTACAACTGGCTGTCAAAATCATCAGATAATGTAATAATTGGAAAGCAGCTGGCAATTAGCAATATCTAAAGATTATGGCTGGCAGTCCTGGATTTATAACATAGTTTCAGCAATAGGATTAATTACATTTAAGATCCGCTCCGAAAATGCGAAATTAGGATTTGAATGGAAAATACTGGCGTTAGCCGAAAAAGAAAAATACATAAATTTCTGATTTTACCCTCATTCAACATTTTCCTATCATATTTTTATACTTGTTACGGTTTAAATATAATATAGATATAAACGCAAAAGTGTATTTGTTTTAAAATATTGCTCTCAAAATAATAGCCATTTGATACAAAGTAATAATAAATGAATGAAAAAACTAGTCATCTTTTGGTGCTCTTTTGCTTCTTATACATGGAGTGAGCTTAACATCAATGTTGTATCTATTTCTTGTAAATGTCATGTTCAAGTATTTTAATCTAGTGCTTCATGAAATATATGCAACAATAGTGTGCACCACACCCCATATATAGGAAGTAAAAAAGTAAAAATTGACTAGTTTTTCCATTTATAAATAGCTACTTGTTGTCCAATGGCTATACTCGGGATAGTATTTATTATTTCACCCCTTTTAATTTATATAAACAACGTTTGCCGGTAAAATTGGGAATTTATGTAAAAAAATTGTTGACGCCAACATTTTCCGTCCAAATTCTAACGAAAGGGGTAGCATAGTGAAGTTTCAGAGGGGGCGTAAGTGTAATTTTATAACTTTTTTGGGAGAAAGTGTAATTTCGTATTTTCAGATGGGGTCTAAGCCTATGGCTGGCTGTCCTAGATTTATAACATCGTTTAAAAATATTGAGTTATCAGCATAGATATCCGACATATCAACTAACCATAGGAATGCTCTCTCAAGTTACTTTCATTCAGCTGAGATGACTATTTAATTTGCAAGCTATCTGTGTGCATGTTTGCAGGTGTACACCAAGTTCTTCAGTGAAATAATTTTATTCTTTGAATCGAGTCATATTTGAATGCTATAGCAGTCGAAATAAAATGTATACTTCTCAAAGATTTTGTCTTGGTTGGCAAATTGGGACAGTACTTGAATAGAAAATCTGAAATAGGCTGCCGAAGTGGACCTTAATGAACCTTTCAGATATTTACTTGAGAAAAAGGAACCATAATAACTGTACCATGACTACTTTCATTAGTCACATTTTAATTTTTGTTGGTTGATGTGGTTGTTCATTCATCTGTTTTACAGGATAAGTAGATGGAATCATACAAAAATATTTTCTGATTTTGATGATGGGGAAATGAGGAACAGTGATGGTGAATTGGTGGATGAGAAAAGTATTTCTAGCCGGCAGAGCAACTATTCCTCAGTGTTACAATCCAAAGCATCTTTGTTACGGTGAGTTTAGATTTTTGTGTAACTGATTAATATAATCTATATGGGACTACTTAGGATATCTGATGCCACTATAGCACCCGGGCAGGTGACTAATCATACTCTGGTTCTATGTTTTTTAACTAACAATTGGTAAAGCATGACCAGGTCGAAGAAATCCCGTAAGGCAGCAAAGAGCTTGCAAGAAGACTCATTTGACCAATTGGATGATGAGCCTCTTGACTTGCTTGATCGGCAGAAAACAAGGTCTGCACTTCGATCGTCACAGCTGGTAAATAGGAAGTCTGATTCAGATGAGGAACCAGAGATGGACGCTGATGGGCGTCTGATTATTCACGAGGATGCTAAGAGAAAAAGGGCCGATAGGAAACAGAAGCGAGAGGTGCCCTCGGACACTGAGGTAGATGGAAGAAGTGAAGCTGGAAGTCACTTGTCTGCAAACTCAAAGAAAACTCAAAAGCGCATGAAGACATCAGAGAGTGGGTGGGCTTACATGGGCAAGGAGTATGCAAGTAAGAAGGCAAGTGGTGACGTGAAGAGAAAGGACAAGCTCGAACCTTATGCATATTGGCCACTTGACCGTAAAATGGTGAGCCGAAGGCCAGAGCATAGAGCAGCTGCGAGAAAAGGCATGGCAAGTGTTGTGAAGCTAACAAAGAAGCTGGAAGGAAAAAGCGCCTCACATGCCCTTTCCATGAAGGGAGTAATGTTGAAAAAGAGCAAAAAGAAAGGCAGCCAAAAGAAAACATGAATGGCTATTGACGTTTTGTGTCTGCTGAACTTGTATTTGGTCATTCAATTTTTCTAGATTTGCTTTTTGGGTTTATTTCTAGTGCAAGTTCGCAAAGAAGACCTGGCAGTGCATGAAAGATTGTATGAGTTGCATGTCCCGGCAGTGCTTGAAAGAAGACCCCCCATTGGCACCTAGGAATTTGAAATTAAAATGAGTTATATATTTTTCCAATGTATATAGATGAAAAATCAAGTCTATATAAACAAGCTTGATTCTACTTCTTATCACTTAATTTTTGTACCTTGAGTGATATGACTTTGAGAATTATCAAGAAAATTGAAGCATGAAATGTTATTAGAACTTATTGTTAGTTATTTTCGTTGTTCATGGTTTCCTTTATCTAGTTAGATTTAAGGCGTTTGTTCATTTGTATTCATAGTTCATACCTGATGAATTAAGTTATAATCGAAAAATCTGCAAATGCTGCTCCGAGTTTCAGGTTTGGACAGCTATGTAATGGCAAGCCAGAAGTCGTATTTTATTCGTGAAATTCAACGTTAGATGTCTTGCGTATGAACAAACCTCAATGACTGCATTCTGAGGAACAAGTTTTGTTTTCATAGATTTTTTATGAGCTCATAAAACATTGGGTGTTTTGAGGAATATGTTGGGCTTTCAGTTGCCCGATGTCTGCTAAATCTTAAGATACGAGCTTCGTCGATAGGTTGCTGTGTTATTCGAAGAAATTTAATTGTTGGATAGCTGGATGTCAAGACGTCTGGGTGGTGTAGTCGGTTATCACGCTAGTCTCACACACTAGAGGTCCCCGGTTCGAACCCGGGCTCAGACAAACTACTCAATATATCGCTTTCTCAACATCCTTTTTTCAGAGCTGTTGGATTGGAATTTGGACCCAGAGAATATATGTATTTATAGGTCTAATTCTACTATCCATTACACATCATTTATTAGTGGTGTTGCACATTTCATTACCATAACAAACATATAGGTTACTCTGGTTTTTCACTAAAGCTTCTCTGTTTTTCTTCCTTCAAATATAGACGCATGAAATCAATTATCAAGGAGTTTAACAACGACTCCAGGACGATGTGTGAAGGGACAGATTTGTCGCAATGGTATAAATTTATCAATGTGGTTAAAAGTGGATGTGGGGTTAATAATGGTTCATCTCGTAAATCCATCACTATCACCATAATAATGCCATATTTTCTAATTTCTACCAAGTTATGGACAGAAGCCGCTTCCAGTATCTGTATGGATATGATTCACACTCACCCGCACAGGTGACAAATCGGTGAATGTGTGTCCAATGTATGGGACTTTGTGAAGAATATTCAGCACATATGCGGATATACTTCCCATGATGCCTTAAGCAAAATGTTAAAAATAAACATGAGGAAAACAGAAAATTTGGATTGGAAAAAGACGTGGTATTTGTTTATTTAATTACAAGAGTTTCCTATCTTATGCTACGGGATTTTATGTATCCAATACTTCGGCATATTATATATGATATTTATTAAAGCTATGATCTTTTGCTTCAGTTTTGAGAGTTTACTTGCATTTGTATATAAGATTAGATAAAAACCATTCAGCATATACCCAAGTAATCTCATGCATTGTGGTTTTCTGATGGACTACATTATGTTTTTATAGAGGAGCTGTCAGCATTTCATGTCATGTTAGGACCATCTGATCTCACAGCATTCATGTAATTAAAGCCACACCTTGTTCTACAAGGATTCAGTAAATTGCAGACATGACATGTTTTCAATGATGCCATAAAATTCCAAGTCAAAATTTAATCATACAGGTTAGGAATCTTTGTTTCACTAGTACATCTAAAACAGCTAATTCAATCTAAATCCAAGGTTAGTGGTTACAACGATGAAAAGAGCACCACAACTACAATCTGGAGGACCTACGAGTTTCCATTGCCCCTTCGCATCTAAGGGCATTTCTTTTCCCTTTGTCTCCGATCAATCAACCCAAGGAACATAAGAATGCCAACCAAAGACACTGCAGAAGAGCAAAACCATCAGATTAGCTAAGAAGCAACAATAAACTATAATACCCATAAATCACCAATAGCACAAGTCTCCGTCAAGAAACTCAACATCACAGAGTTCTAATGTGAAGGACTGTTTCCTCGTATTTGGCAAAATTAGAAAAGAAATATGGTTTGCGTATTTCAGCTGTTTTACCAGCCTGGAGGCCAATATGTATACATTACATACCTTTGGAGCGATTCTTTCTAATTTAAGCACCACAAAATCTACTGGAATGGAGCAAATAAAATTGATGAATTGTGGCCGCCAAACCCAAATGAATTAGACAAAGCCACCTTAATTGCCAGTCGTTCTTTTGTTGGCCCCACCAGCACATTTGTATCCTGGATCAAGTGCAGTCATCAAGAAATGTTTATGAGAACAATAATGGCGGATGAATTGACTTTGGTTAGCTAACTGCATTTTATCATCAATACAATCTCTGTCAAATTATGCTACCAGTAAAGAACATGGCCCAAACTAACTCCTGCAAGGGCTATAATTAGGTCACTATAACCCAGTAGAAAAGAAACTAAAAAGGGAGACCGATTTCACAGTTCAATTTATGCATGTTTTGATCTGTCTGATTGCATGTGATTGAATTTTATCCTCCTCTATGAAGTGTCCTAGCTACATTCTATAGATGCTCCATTTGCATGTGAGATTACTGAAGTTTAGAAGGCAAAAACCATACCACACCATCATCTGGATTTTCAAGATTGATATTGGGATGAATCCAGCCTGTCCGAATTGCCTGCAAGAAGATAAGATCGACTTTAACAAAGGATTACACGTAAATCATTAGTAAAGCCCAAGTAGCTAATAAAATTAAGATGCTCAACCGTATAACAAGAACTGGAAAGGATGACTTTGCAACAAGATAAAACATAATGCCTATGAAACAACAATGTTTGGCCTTGGTGAAATCAATAAAATTAAATAAATAAAGCGGATAAAGGGAACACTTCAATAATGAATCCCACAATTACACAACATGACTAAACGAGAACCAAGGAGCATTAATTGGATGGAAGTGAAAGTCAAAGTATATAGTAG
>NC_026155.1:9455323-9496282 GCF_000512975.1 Sesamum indicum | reverse complement strand
TAAACTAAAAATCTGATTCATTTTAATCAGTTAATTTTCCATTCATAAAATGCACTGTATAATTTCGATTAAGATCACTTATTTAAATGGTGATCTATATTCCAAATAGGGGAGCTTGGATGACGAGAAAGCCGTTCCAGCCAGATCCACACTCCTCCCTCATTTTGTTTTCATTTTCTTATGCAGAGATTATTAGGAGGATGTGCACAAATTCCAAGTTAACAAATATATGCTGAGCTCATTTTGCCTCATTTGCTAAATAATTAAATCTGCAAGGCACCTGCACAGTTGCAACAGCCTCCACAGCACCAGCTGCTCCAAGCAGGTGCCCGATCATAGATTTTGTGGAGTTCACCCTTAACTGCAAAATAGCTAAATCAGCCACAAATACCACAGAAAATTATTGCAAGTAGTATGTATCGAAAGAGAACTCGTGTTCATTAGGAAACCTCTGGATTCTCCCCAAAACAATGAATAAGCGCTTTATATTCCTTCAGATCACCAGCTGGAGTAGATGTTGCATGTGCATTTATATAATTGACATCTTCCTTAGATACTCCTGACTGAGCCAGAGCCTTCTCTATGCACAGAATTACACCGGTTCCTGCTTGCGAATATTATCAAAGGGTAAAAAATGCATTAAGAAAAAGATATAACAAATCACATCTTTCCTTGTTTTGTATATCTTGTTTTTGGCCACTGTAAGAGACAATACACAGAAGAGCAACTTCATTTACAGCTCGATAAATTCTAGGACATTGAGAAAACAATGTGGATTTCTCCTTTGTGGGAAAGAAACTAAAGCACAATTAAGATTGGAGCATAGCAATTCAAATCATTGAGGATAAAAACCTACAGACTATGAATGTGTCCAACATTTTCAAGAAGGCAACTAAATTTTTCGAAACAACTATCAGCAAGACATGCATATTTCTAAGTCAGGCTATCCACAATTTCATTGCCATCACTAATGATCTTGGTAGGCAGGAAAATTTCTGTGCATATGGCAGTTTATCACAACAGAGGATTCCAACCATTTTCTCTAACTCATTAATAAATAAAAATATAATCACATTCCTCGAGCAATAAGATCTTGACTTCCCCACATGTTAATTCTAAGATATGAAAAACAAGGGATATACCTTCAGGATGAGGCTCTGTCATGTGATAAGCATCACAAGTGAAGCTTCCACCAAGAAACTCAGCGTAGATAGTTGCACCTCTTTTCTGCTCATTCACAAATTATCAGAAAGATTATATTCAAGAATAAATAAGTAAACAGAAATAGTAACACTTGAAGCAAAGGTTTTCGCGGATACCTTAGCATGCTCAAGTTCTTCCAACAGTAATACTCCAGCTCCTTCTCCCATAACAAATCCATCCCGACTCTGCAAAGACCAAAATTAGGTCATGGCGGAAGTGACAGTTGAGATAAAACTATATGGACCTTTGACTAGCTCCCCTTCCATCCTAGTAGCACAAGACTCTACATCTGATGGATTTTTGTAGGTCTCATTTCCTTCCATTCTTAGAGACATAAAAGCTATAATCTTCCAGACAAGACCCATAACCCAGATCAGGAATGATAAAATCACATGGAAGAAAGAATTGCTAATATTGGACATTGAAGGTATCACTAGAGTAATGATCACATTAGCTGCCATGATGCTACTCTTGACCTATAAAGAAATAGTTTTTTATGGCTATTGCAGGTTACTTCATAACTTATTAAGCAAAACAGTTAGACATAAGAAAAGTATTGAGATAATATATCATTTGAGGAACAATATGACAGTTTCACTTTGTACTCTAGTTCGTAGCAAATAACAATAACAGCAGAAATATGGAGAAAAGGGAATTTCTAGACATTGCCTATGAAACATATGAGATAGTATTCAAGTTTCTTTCAGCAGATCCAACAAACTCCTTAAACTACATTCAGAAACAATATGGAACATTACACTATCCCAGGGACGCGAGGCTTTAGTAGGATCAGTGTTCCTCTGAGACAGTGCTCTGCAAGCAACAAAGCCTCCCAATCCTGCACCAGAGTTTATGATTGGAAACTGAAGAGAGGAGCATTTGAACCTTATGTAAAACAAGAAAAAGACTATTACCAATTGGTATGATTACAGCATCTGAGCCACCACAAAGCATCATATCCTGCAAAACCTCAACAGACATCAGCATACGCGAAAAGAAACGAGAGGTTGGTCTAGCTTTGGATACTTGCAAAATCAAACTTGTTTGTTGCAGCTCCAGTCCGTGCTTGAAAATAGAAGGCAAGAGACTTACAGCTTCACCTCTGATGATGTGGTTAGCAGCATTCAGTATACAGAAGTTGCTTGTAGCACAGGCAGTAGATATGGAGTAGTTTGGGCCCATCCAACCCTGTAATACAGAGCTAATAAAGCTTAGGATGATGTCAATATGTTATGTGTTACTCAAGTCACGCTACTATGATCAAGACAAAGAAGTTGTGTAACCAGATCCATAGCAAGCATGGCAGAGCCCATGTTTGTGGTTGCAAAAGGTACACAAAATGGATTCATCTTCCTATAGGAGATCCGCAAAGCTTCAATTGCGTCATTAAAGACCTGTTCAAATAATAAACGAGACACCAGTAAAAATATATCACTATAAAAATGATGTGCCAGCAGAAAATCTCTTTACTGGAACTATCAGAACCAAAATATATTTTTCTTCGTTTCAAAAATTTTATAAAAGAAATTTATAAGATCTGATGGCAGGTGATCAAAATAATTCTCCTTTTCATTTAAAGAATCACAAGCGTATATATGGTTTGAAAACGTAATATCAGAAGGAAAAAGTTCTAACGTACTTTATGAAACCCCTGTTAAATTTTGGTAATAAAGGAGAACCAAATGGCAGAAGAATTGAATTAAAAATAAATAAATCACATTTCTGGCAAATGCACAACTCTAAAGTACTATAACCAGTGGAGCCTCTAGTCAACTCGATTTCTGCATATTTATTCATCAGTTCACTTAAAACCCCTTCTTCCTCTCAACTCTGGGCAAATAATTTAATCTGACCTTCATTCCACCCATAGCAGAACCGATCAGCACTCCACATCTTGCTTTATTTAATTCATCCATGACATCTTCTGTAATTCCTGCATCAGCCAAAGCCTTCTTGCCTGCTGTTAGCATGTAAAGCATGAACCTGTCCATTCTTTTGGAAAGTTTGGGAGCAACCCAGCCATCTGTTGAGAATGACTTGATCTCTCCAGCAATTCTCTGCAAGTGAGACCCTCAAGTCAACATCAGTTCAAGTGAAAAACAGAAGCATTAGCCTTGAACAATGTAAAGCAAAGTACAAGCAAGACGTACTGTTGGGTACTGGGAACAGTCAAAAGCCTCTATCTCACTAATGCCACTGACTCCTTCAAGCAGGTTATTGTAGAAGGTATCTGGATCATGACCAAGTGGTGTCTCCACACCCATACCTGTCACAACCACTCTCCTTTGCTTGGTTGAAGGTTTCTTCTTGGGTGTAACTTCCATGGCCGGATGTACAGCTATTGCCATTGCTTCTCCTGCAATTTACGCGGGAAACCATAGAAATCAACAATTCACTTAATGGCCCAGTAAAACCATTTCAATGTATCATGATGCCTAAAACAGATCAAAGGCAAGCCATCCATGTGGCATACAGAATTATAAAAAATTAGAACTGGCAGCAGCTAAAAAAGTCATAACAAATGAACTACCCATTGATCCAACAACAGTAATAGATTGAAGGTAATAAAGAAGTGGACCGCATCAACAGTTAAGACTGCAGACCTAACTGAACCAACTACACCCACCCTGGGAAAAAACTAAAGTAGGTAAGAACTTGTACACATCTTCATAGATATACACAAGAAAGACAGGGGAAGCACCAATCGTGTAGATAAATAATGCAACAACTGTACCAGAATGGAGCTGATAGTGCTTCATGCATAAACTATGAAGAATAACACGGCAATCAGTCATTAAGTACCCGCCCAAACAACAACTAAGTGGAAATTAATTCTACCAAAAACCATTTCCCCAGTAGTTGAGTCGATGGCTATAAATCTAAAATTGGATGGTTCCATACTAGAAAAAATATGAAATATAGTATATAAATCCATCGTGAGCAATAAAAAACCCAAATCAAAAACAGAAATAGAATTAAAGGCAATCAGCTTCTCCAGACAAGCCATAAAAATCCATCAAGCAAGACAAATATAAGCTCAATCGCACAATCATAGAGTAATATATACAAAAAAATCACCAGAACGGGCAGTGGGCCGCTGGAATTTCCTGCGCCTTCGATGCAGTAGAGCATTCCTCGATCCGAAGCCAAAGAAAAATTCAGAGGCATCCGAAGATTCATAGAAGCGATCGCAGGGCTCGAACGCCAAGCAAGAAGTCATGAGATTCCGGGTGCCAGACAACTGCGGAGCACATTTAGCAAGAGCCCTCTTCCTGCGACGCGCCGCCCATTTGCTGATGCGGGATGAATTAGACGACGGCGTCGACAGCATGGAAATGGAAGAGTCCTTTTCACAAGCAACTGACATGCATGCGGCCATAAGCCACGAACACACCACCGAAGACGCCGCCATTCCAATCCCCAACACTCGTTTCTCCCCGACACACTACTACTAACCAAATGTATGTATACAAATCTGTGTGTATCTACCAAACCCAATGTCTATACAGCAATTTATGCTGACTTTCTTCCCGTTATTTATACAGAAAATTCAGGAGGAGACTGGACAGTGTGTGTATGTGTGTGGTGGGGGAAAGGGGTTTAGAACGAGCAAGGGTGGTGGTGAAATTAACGAGAGGGCTCACTTGATTGATTGAATCTGAGAGAAAGAGAAGAGAGAGACGATGGATCGAAGTGATGTCGTTCTTTTGGATTTTTCAATTGCGTTTGAGATTCTTGAAAATAGAAAAATGATATATGGTCGCAAATCGCAATATCTGAGTGTTTAGTTCACACAGACATACACCCACTTACCTCAGATCAGATTATGCTGTCTGTATTAGCGTATACTCTCTCTCTCTCTCTCTCTCTCTCTCTCTCTCTCTCTCTCTATATATATATATATATATATCTTATGGGGGCTGCTCTTATGAGTTGTTGCGTTGCGTGCAAATACATCCCAACACAATTCTACGGCCACAAAAATTGTTTTCATAATCATAAATTAGCCCAAAATTATATATTCGAATAATTTATTATTACTATCTTAATGTGAAAAAAATTATTTAATATTAATATCTTAATAAATTTAGAAAAACTATTTTTAATATCAATAATTTAGCACATTTTCTTTATTTTAATATTAATATTCTAACACGTTCAATAAATACTTAATATTAATATTTTAACATACCCGTATCACATTTAATATTGATTACTTAAGATGTCAGTGAAGCATTTAATATTAATATTTCAATACATCTCGAGCACATAAATTTTTTTAATAATTATTATTAGAAAAATGTATATGATATTTGAATACATGACCTTTTAGTTATCTTGACCGTTGAATGACCAACTCATTAATTTTTTTTGAATTGTTATAAAACATATACTACGACGAATGAGAAAAATTAGCGACAACAAAATTTAAGTAATAATTTTAATATTATCACTAATTATATTTATAGTTAATGACAAAAAATTTTATTTTGCCACAATAATAAATTTTATTATTTTATTAAAAAAATAGTAATAAAAAATTATGTATAAATTTGTCTGTAGTAAATACAATTAATCATACATGTATAGTGACGACCTAATGACAATAAATAATTATTGTCGTTGTATTGTGATGTCACTAATTATACATAGTGACAACTTTATACATATTTTTTACCACTAATAATTATATAGTGACAAGATAAAAATTATCGTCACTTAATATATTTTTGGTTACATTTGAAATTGTCACTAATATCATATTCTTGTGGCGTATCTCACTACTCTATATTTAGGTGTATTATACGTATGTCTACTTGATAGTGTATTCCGACCTGTGTATACCTTACGGTATAATACGTGGGACTGCGTATGTTGCTCGAGAAGTGAATGCTTAAAACATGTATCACTGCGGCAATGTTGATATTAAATGTCGATGTCTGCAGCCTTGTCTTTTAATTAATTAATATTCTATATAATTAAAAATGGGTAAATTGGTAAATAGATTATTTTGATATGTTAATTTTAATATTTAATTTATTCGCAACAACCATTTAACTTTCTATCCCCATTATATTTTAATAATTTTTTTAAAAAAAAATTCTTTATTGTTTTTGTCACAATTTTTTTATAAATTTAATATTAATTTATTATTAAATAATAAATATTTTATAAACATTTTATTTTAAATGATATTTATAGAAGTTGCGGACACATATAAAGTACGTATACCATAAATTACTAGTTAATTGTTATCAACAGAAGAAAAAGACGCACGCTTTATGGAAATGACAAAAACAACCCTGACCTACTTTTTTTTTTTTTATTTTTGCCTTTCATTTTGTTGTTTGATGAACAAAGAATCTATATTTAATATTAGTACACCTTTGGAAAAATTATTTGTTTGGTCCTTTAAGTTTGTCTGTCATTAATTTTGGTCGTTTAAATTTACTCATTTTAGTTTTAGTTTGGTAATTTTTAAAATTGCTTAATTTTAGTCATTTGACCCAATTTCGAATAATTTTTATCATTACACAACTTTTTAAAAGTAATTTTAATCCATATATATCCATACATTTTGTATCTCGTACCTAATGCTCGCCTAAGATGGTAAAAAAGTTTAGGTTTATTAAAACAATATTTATTTATATTACACTTAGAATATTAGGATTGACTATTAGCTTTTATCATTAAAATGGCAGAGTTATAAATTAGGCTAAAGGACCAAATTTATGCAAAATTTATAGATAAAAGATTAAATCTAATATTGTCAAAAATAAATGATCAAAATGAATTAAGACTAAAATTATAGGACGAAAATTTTCTTTTTCCCGTACGTCTTTTCTATTTTGGGATAAATTTAATATGAGAAGAACTAATGATTTTTACAAATGGTGAAATTTAGTAAAATCAAATAGTTAGTAAGTTTGATTATTTAAGGCAAGGAAGAAACGTGACTACAAATATTACTCTCGATTTTCTTATTTTTATTTTATTTATATGTGTGTCTGAATTTAGAAAATTTATAAGGATCTAATCCAAATACAAAAAGATCCAAATATATTTAGATAAGTTAAGAATCCTGCAAAGTCAAGAAATTGTGAGGACCATATCGGGAAAACTCTGATAATATTCTTCCAATGCTTAAATCAAAAGTATCATAAGAGGAGTACGAGAATCGTAAGAGCATGAAATACTAGTATTTATAAATATCTTAAATTATACGATTTCACATAAATCATTAATTTAGGAATATTTAGGTGGTCGATGAGTTTGTATGCATCGTGTTTAAGATAAATCGAGTTGAATCCATACGATTTGAATTACAAAAGTTAAGTATTCGAGTTACGAAAAAACAAGAAATATCAAGTTGGAATCTCTTTTAGTTGATTATTACTGTATTTGTGTAATTAAGTATCCGTATAGGACATGACATAAACTTTAACGTTATTTGATTAATGAAGAATCTTAATTTAGAATTATTACGTTTTTGTATGAATTTCAATAAATTTAGCATGAAAAGATAAAAACATTAGCAAATTTAGCAAATTGTCGAATGTAGTAAAATAAAAGAGGTTGAGGACTTATGCAATCAGAAATAATAAGACAGAAAAAATCACTTTGGAATCTCTTTTAATTAATTTCTTTTACTAAATTTTTGGGAAACAAAAATGATTTATATGGTTGATTGTAATACACGACACTTCAACAAATCATCCCAATCAATGAGGTACACATTCGACATCTGTCGAATATAGCATTTGTGTGTTTAAAAATTAAAAAAGAAAAATACTGTGTTTTAGACAAAAATTATTTAAGACATTTTGATACTATTTTAATATAATATTCGGTCTTTACTTATTGTGTCAAATATTACATACTTCAATTTTATAAGAATATGTATAAAATAATAAAACATATATTATAGTCATATCCGTACAATAGCGCATCGTATCCTAAATTTTTTAAATATTCTATAAAATAATGTTAATGTTGTATCATGTCTGTATTATCGTATTCGTGTTCATGCGTCATAGGTGGTCGGTAATTGAAAACAAAGGATACGTGGATAAATTCATGCAATGCAAAGTCAATATTGTTCAAAAACTGTTTGCGTGCAATTATCTAAGTGTTTGTTTGGTTCAAATAAGAGAAAAAGGGAAGTGAAAAGATAAGAGGAAGGAAAAGAATAATAATTTTTTTTAAATTATTTGGTATGATTGTAACAATATGTATACAACAAAAATTAATTTTATAATTCTATTGATAAACCCTTTGTTAGAAATAAAAAACTAATATATTCTAAAATAAATTTAGTATATAAAGTTTAAAAATCTTATTAGTAAAAATATTCATCAAACAAGAATAAATATATTTTTTATTAATAAAAGTATTCATCAAAATGCTTATTGTACATAATTCTAAATTATTCAATTTAAATAAAATATAAATTACTACCGGTAATAGATGATGTAGTATTTTTTCTCTAAAAACTATGTAATAGGATTATCAGCAGGATGAAAAAAAAAATGGAGAAAAATAATATATATATGCGTAATAGAGTAAAAAAAAAAAACAATTAAAGCACTCTCTCTCTCTCTCGTTTTTTGTTTTTTTCAAAGGCAGCAATTCAGGGTCAATGTTTCAGTTTATCGGGATACCAAATTCGGATAGCCAAAAGAAATATTTAAATCCTACTTGTTTAGTTTAGGTTATGTTTGGTACAAGGATTTTAGAAGAAAAGAAAAATATATTATTAAATATGATTTTTTTTTCTATGTCAAAGAATTGGAAAAGAAAATGAGGAAACATAAATAAAATTGGAAAAAGCATAATGTTTTTTATGTCTAGTAGTTATTATTAGTGAAATAAATAAAGATTCACACATTAATTTGTGGAATTTATTTCTTGATCAAAAGGTGAGAAAACCATAAATGCTATCTACTCCCTTTTCCTTGTTCAATAGATCATCAATGATATTCTGGTCTAATGGTTAAGGTTAAGATGAGATTCTATGAACAAACATAGGGTCATAAGTTCGAGTCCCACTAAATGTGTGAATGTTTGTCATAGTTTACTTGAGTTAATTATAATTTATTTATTTATAGTCATATTAATATATTGATTGAATTAATGTAATTTGTTTGTTGGTCATAGTCATATTAACGTATTGGTTGAATTAGTATAATTTATTTATTAATTGTAATTATATTAATGTATTAAGGGCATGTTTACATTTAGGTATAAGTCTGTATTGTGTCATTTATCCAATTGTGTAAACCATTTCTTTTTTATAATATCGGCTCAGACTCCTACAAGCTCGGACCAAATCTTAATTGGATTTGATATGAAATCAGACCACATGTGGTTTGATTGGGAAATTCAGACAGAAGCGGATCTTTTCCCTACCTTTTCTTATTATTAAAATTTTTTCATCCATCACCCAATCTAATCAAGTAAACAACTTATAATTTTTATTAATTTATCAAATTTTACAATAAATTCATTCGAGTTCTATCAATTATTTATACAAACAACGAAAGTAAACGAGCCTAATTGAATGAATGCATTACTGAAGAAATGGAATCATCACTTTCTCACCCTTTGTGGTTAGAGCACCAAATAAATTTGCTAATTTGTATCTTTTTAATTTTTCTTTATTGTCAGTGATGATTGTTTGGTTCTCTTGAAAAGTCAAAGGAAATTAAGGATCTTCATCTCCCTTTGTACGAGACATTATTATTGACATAAGTAAGTTATTTTCTATTAAATATAATTAAAGTGATGTTGGATGCTTAAATTAAAATTATATACGAAAAATTACGAATTTCTTAATGAGATAATTTTATTCAATTATAATGATGCAAGTCAAAATCCAACAATACCATAAACCGTCGAAAAATCGCTCTGAATCCTAAAATTTTTTAAGGATTAACCTGCAAAATAGTTGTTAGCATTTTGATATTTAAATTATTAATAATTTTAAAAAAAATTAAATCAATAATATACAGAAAATATATGACTTAATAGACTATATAAAGAAATATACAAAGAACGTGCGAAGTTCTATAAAAATAAGAGATTTAATAGATTGGTGAGCTAAGTAAATTGAATAAGCGAGCGCAAATGAAGTTATAAAGCTAAGATAACTCCTTTGATCTATCCAAACTCCTATTTATAGGGGTTGGATAGATAATTGGGAAGCTGGTTGAGCATGATCTTGATATCTGTAAATTATTGAAGAAGTCTACTTTCATGAAATTATATTGGTCCAATTGTATGCCTCGTTATCCGCATCATATGCAAGCAAGAACCGAAAAAGCCTTCTAACTGGAAAGATCAGCCATTTAAAAAGACGTTTGTTACTTGTCGGGTGTCAAACTAGCCTTATCCCGAATTTTCAACTGGTCTGACTATCCCCTACTGACGTGTGAATAGGTTGATATATCACCCAAAGCGAAAAGTGGTGCTGACATGTCAACTAAGCTGATTGGGCCGTCAACAGGCTATAAATGAGCTTGAGTTGGCTCAGTCGCACTTGTAGGTTTCAGTTAGATTAAAGGTGGTATTTTGCTTCTTGGGTCCAGCCCGCCTTTAAACTTTTTAGTTAATTAATTAAGTTGACAACTCTATTGAACCTTGAAAAATTGATAGCCTAGATATCATTACCTCACTTTACTAGGGTCTGGTAAATAGACCACTAGTGTAAAAGTTGTATCTCACATGCTCCACCATGAATGTCAACTTGCCTCAAGTGGGAAACTCCGTTGAGACCATTCTATGCTCACTTTATGATGTAAGTTGTTTAGTCTTTATTGCTCCTTTAAGGCATCTTTTACTATGTTGATATCCGTCTCATTATTCATAAGTCATTGCACCCCTTGCTTGGTCACATGTGTATATACATCATAGCAGTTACCAGCTAGAGCTCGTCACTTTGTCACAAGTCGGAGCCTGTCATATGGTCAAATTTCGGGGAGCCCATCACGTTATCACTAGCCATAATAAGTTGTAACGTTCATAGAATGACTTAGTTAATGAGTTTAATTATTTATCCCATTAAGTGCTACTCAACGGATTTGGTATTAAATGAGTAATGATTAATTGCCAATAATATTTAGGTTAAATTACATTTTGCCAATTGAATTATGTCTATTTTTACATTTTAACATCATTTTTTTTTGTGTCAGCTTATTATCTCAACTTTGCGAAATTTGCACTTTATCATATATGATCATTTTTAAACTGATTTCTTTGCCAGAAAAATATCACGTAATGTGCATATGTAAAAAATAGCACATTACATAACTCTTAATATCACATAAAACATTGTATGTGATATTAAACTTGGTAACAAAATAGCTATAAATGACGAATGGAAAATTTCATAAAGTTGAGATGGTAATTAAGTTGACAAAAAAAAAAAAAAAACTTATATGTCAAAGTGTAAAAGAGATCATAGTTCGGATGACAAAATGTAATTAATCATAATATTTATTAACAATGTTAGCTAGTCTTATAATTAATTCATTTGAATTGTACATACTCATTAATATGATCTGTACTTAATAAATTGTTACAGTATAATTAATTCAAAAGTTGTTCATTATTGTGGGAGGCATTTGATATGATTCATACATATATTGATATAATCATATAATTAATAAAATTACTTAGTTCATAGTTTGTTATTTAGAGGATGACAATTATTTTATAATACGTTAAGATATAATTAAATATTTAATTTTCTTTAATGAAAAAATAAAGACATTTTATGCCTAACCTTTTATTTGATGGAAAAAATAAAATAAAAAAGGTAATGTATCATGTCTACTATACGGACTAAAGATATCTATTTTAGGTGTCTTTTCCTAGGCCTTAGCTAGAACCCCAATCAAGATTTTTTTTTTATATTACCTTATTTATTATATTATTTAATATTTTAAATTTAAAAATTATTTCGATATATCAATAATTCAAATTAATAAATATGTTAAAAATAAATATACACGACATTCGCTGAATTCAAATTCATAATTTTTTTTTATTATAATGCCTCAATTTATTTATTTTTTTTATTTTCCAAAGAAACCCAATTAAAGTGTACCGTCCACATGGACGACAATCCTAATTTGGGTATGAGATATTTTTATTGGAGGTGTGCGTGTGTGCCTATTCAATTTGCAGTCAGCTTGTCCACCTACTTCAACCGTTGCTCTTTAATTCTTGGTGTTCTCATTTTCAATTGCTACAAAAGCTTACCACTACTTCTCAATTTTTATTTTTTAAAACATCAATGAAACAAAAGATATATATATTTTTGAAAATATTTTACCATAATTTTGAACTCCATAACTTATATAAACTTATAATATATATTTTTTTAATAATACGTTGATATGACATCACTTATAATTTTAAATTAATAAAAATTAAAACTATTAATTTTGTTCCAATATAAAAAGGTATATTAATTTGAAGCCACTAATAAAGTAAAATACGCTCATTAAAAATTAATTTTTTTAAAGTGAAAGCGATACGTAGTTTAATTAAGTCAATAATGAATTTAAGTAAATAAATAATCGAATGGACGCTTTTAAAACTCATCAACAATCCATATAAGATCCATGCTGCAACCTAATTTTATTATGTTAAACTAAAACATGATTAATATGTTTTGGTAAATTTATTTCTAACAAAAAATGTGAAAAAATTAGAACATATGTAAGTAGTTATATGTAGTTAATTTGATCAATAATAAATTTAATTAATTAAACCATGGGGTTAGACCCATTTAAGATCCATCACCAACTTATATAGGACTCATCCCAATTCACTTAAAACACATCACCAACACATACAGAAATCATCATCAACCCACTTAATACTCAGGCTAAAATGCATAAAGCCACCATATGTTTTAAAAAGCCTGCTAAAAGATCTCCTTATGTTTTAAAAATAGACAAAAAAACTCAGCTCAATTTTGTGAAATGTAGTTCAATCGTTCCTTTCTATTAAATCTAACTAACGACATTAATTTTTTTTTCATAAAATGGCCATTATACTCTTATTTAATATATATTATTTCTTATTTTAATAATCGTTAGATTCGTATTGATTATATCAGAGCCGTCAAATCTAATCAATTGAAATTTATATAAAATTAAATTAAACGATTTGTAAGTTCCAACCTCTTCTCCTTGGCCAAATACATCTTCAAGATAAAATCGTGAAATTTATATAAAATTAAATTAAACAATTCATAACATAATAAGTCACGGATCAGATCATAATACACATCAATTAACCATTAATGAGCATCATGTGTAACACACGGAGTAAAGATAGCTACATAAATGTATTCTCATATGTCTATACGTAAACCTAAGGTTGTACCATGCCCATTCATTTTCCAATAGCTTATACCACACTGACTCTTCGATTCTTGTTTTCCACAATTTATTTATTTTGGTTCTAACTTTTGTTGGGGTCCCCTACCATATTAAAGTTCCCCTTTTCGACCATCTTTTTCCATGCATTGAAAATTGCGAACATTAGCTCTGATCCAATTTTTTATTACAAAGTCTATTTTGTATACATATGTTGTGTGTATATATATATATATATATTTTAAAATAAATAAAATATATAATATTATTTTTATACACGTAGTGTATGTATGTTGAATGGAGTAAAATATAGAATAGAATTTATAACGAAAAAAATTAATCCGTCCTATGCGAGATAAAGTTTAAAGTGTTATGTGTTGGTCGGAATAGAGGTGAAGTTCCAGATTTACATGAAATTTCCTGTTTGGTAATGTATGTCTACCTGCACTCGCGAAAGTTTGGTTGAACAATTTCATGTATATATGTTGAATGGAATAGAAGATATAATATAATTTGAAATAAAAAATTGAGATAATAGCGCTTCCTCCTTTAAAATTTGGTGTAATTATATGAAAATCTTCTATGATTTGGAAAATTATATCTAATGCTTTTGAGGTTTGCTTTCAAATAACAAATAAGCCCATCCGTCGGTCAAAATTGACTAAATTTATTGATATTAATAAAAAAACTGAATGAAAATTGATATTTACTCTCGATTGACTTATTACTGACTTATTGTAGGTCAAATAATTTTTTTCGACTATACTACCCTTATAACTATGAAGATATACCTCCTCTTATGCACAACGCATGACGATGTATGACGATAATTTGATCATAAAAATATTTATTTAACATGCAATAAATCAGTACTAAGTCAATCGTAGGTAAATATATATATATTTTTTTATCAATATCAGCAAATTTCGCGAACTTTGACTAACATATGGACTCATTTGTTAAATGAAAACAAATCTCAGGGGTATTAAATATAATTTTTTAACTGTAGGGAATCTACGTGCAATAACACCAAATTTTAGGAGAGAAGAGTGTAATTATTCTTAAAAAATTCAATCCACCCTTTCAATGTACATTTATCACGTTGCACGCCCTCCAGTCACCATGCTTGTAGTCTGAGCTTCATGCGAACAGAGGCAGCTCTGCCCCTGTTTTGATGAGATGACGTAGCTATGTTGTCTCTGTTTTCGCTAAAATCTATGTTTACTTGTGTTCAATTTTCGCCTCTTTTGCAAACTTTTTTTTTTAAAAAATTAAATCACTCTAAAGTTGGGAGAGCTTTTTGGAGTCCCCGTTCCTTTTCTATTAAAATCGAAAAATAATCAAATTTACAACAGAAATTACTAACTCCCCTAGTATCGCCTCTTTTGCAAACTTGAATACATAGTTGTGCTCTCTTTTTTTTTTTTTTTCAATTGCTTAGTTTTCATGATCATTAGTACACATTTTTTCACTAAGGTATTTTTATTAGGAAAAATGGAAATTTGTATGTGGTATGTGATAATCTAATATTCGAGTATTAACATTAATTTTTTTTATATTTCTTAATAAATTTTACTGTAGAAGAGATTCTTTTTTAGGTTCGAGGGCATTAAATGTTAACACATAAGAATTATCCTGAATGAAGATATATCTAGAAATAAATTTTAGATTGAAATGTGATTAGTCATTTTTTTTTTATGGAGTCTGAATGATACTAAAATATTCAAGCATGATAGGGTCAAATCCATATTACTCCCCTGTGATACCTAAAATAGTTCAAATAAGTCTATATGATAGATAAAATACTATATAAACTCCCTGTATTATTAAGAAAAGGTACAAATTATCGCTTCTCCTCTAGAATTGTATCTCACGTGTGGAAAATGCGGCTAATCAAGTATTTTTCGCCCCTCAATGGCCAAACTATCCATATCTTTAAATTATATGTATTTTTAAAGTATAATATAAAAAATATATATTTCAAGTTATATGTATATATAAAGAAATCCAAGAAAATATAAATGCAAATAACTCGCCGACGGTCAGGAGGATGGCAGTGGGTGGGGTGTCAAAATGCTCCTCATCGAATGGGCTTTTCAACGGTGGTAGACTCGCATCAATAGGTGGTCGAATGGCGGAGAAAAAAACAGTTGAAGATGGGACGCGAATTGGGATTTTCTGAATGGAAAAACGTCGATAATTTGTCGATGGATGAGAGATTGGCAATGTGTGGGGTCTTAAAATGCTCTAAAGTAGATGGGTTTTCCAACAGTGGTAAGCTCGTTTCGAGAGGTAATCAGACGAAGAAAAAAGTGATAGAAAATGGGGAGTGGGTTAAGATTTTTTGAGCAAAAAAATAGAATAAATATCCAATTGATTGAAAATTATCGGTGGGTGGGGTACCAAAATGCTCGTGGGCTTCCCAACAGTGGTAAAATCGCGTGGAGAGGTGGTCATGATGGAAATATGGGAGGAAAATTAAACTAGACATATACTAATAGATGCAAATTAAATGTATACATATACATTAAAAATATATAATTGCCTATATACAAAAATAATATAATTTTATTTTGTATAAACATGATTAAATTTTAGCTACAATTTTAAATTAGATTAAATATAGGTATTGATCAAAAAGAGCATTTTTGTCAGTACAACATAAAACTCATGTTTAAATACATTAAGCGATAGTGTGTACCTTTCCAAATAATACATAAAGTTCTATGGTATTTTATTTATTACAGGAGCCTATTTGAACATTTTGGGTATCACAGATGTAATATAAATTTTACCTGAACACATATATTTTATATCTAAATATTTTATCTCGATGTTTGCAAATGCATAAATTTTTATTATATTTGTAATTATTGAAGACATTGCATTGCAATGTCATTGTATTGCTTGGAATTTAGCTAGTAGGGACACGTAGTTTAGTTTCCATGAAACATATTTCTGGCGTGTCAGGTTTTGTATTAAACGTCCGACAAAATATAAATGGGGTGCAAAATATGAGTCTTATTAAGCCAATTTTTTTGTAATAAAAATATTCGTCACATAAAGTATCTTTTGTGATGAAATTAAAATAATTATGAGTGAAATATAAATATTAATATGAGGAAGCATTCCACACAAATAACATTTAAAAATTCAAAATAAAAAATATATTTGTGAATCTTTTCGTCACATTAACTTTTTTTTTTTTAATTAAATATGAATAATTTCAATAATGAGAAAATATTGATTGCATTTTGCTAAAATTATTTATGAGGAAACATAGTATAATGTGACGGTATCCTCAATCATTTTTAATAGCGTATAATCATATTTTACGAGGAAAAATACTAATATGAGGAAAAAAATATTTAATGTGATGAGGTTCGAATAGAGAATTAGGCCTAATTCCAGTTTCATAGTATACCCAATGTAAGAAGGCCCAACAGAGATTGTTATCCTGAGCTTTCATAAATCCAAACCCATAGCTAAATGGGCTGAAGAGAGAGTACTGAGGGGAAAAAGACCCAATTGTCTGCCCGCCGTTATAGTTTCACATAGTAATCCCAATCCGCTGCTTAAACCCTAAAACCAGTAGCAGGAATCAAAATTCTTTGAAAACAGAGCAATTAACTTTGAATTGGAGTCTGCGAGATTGATGTAAGCTGAAGAATGGAGCAAAAGAATAAGAGTGGTGGTGGAAAATTAAAAGAAGAGAGCAAGAATTCATCAGAGGTGTTCGCTTCTTGCTCTTTCTCTAGCCTAGGGCTCCACTCCACTTTGTGCGACCAGCTCAAGGGTAATTCCTTCTTTCTGTATATTGCACTATTTATTAGCTCTAAGTGTGCTGAATTATGATTCTTTTCCTTTTTCTTTTTTTATTAAATGCTTAACAGAGAGGCTGGGATTCGAGGTTCCGACGCAGGTGCAGGCGCAAGCGATTCCCGTCGTGCTTTCTGGACGACATGTGTAAGTTTACTATCCCGGTTCGTTTTATATTTTTTTATTTTTCTGGGTCTGGTGGTTGGTGGTGATTAATTGTAGTTTAGGAGTTTTTGATATTTTTTATTGGAAATGGAAATTAGGCTTGTGAATGCAGCAACCGGAACTGGGAAAACTGTGGCATATCTAGCTCCAATTATTCATCTGTTGCAGAACTATGATAAACGAATTCAGCGCTCGGATGGTACTTTTGGTATGTTTTCATTTGTTGCTTTTAAATTCCAAGTGCATGGTTTTCATCTTCCATCTCTCTGTGTGTGTGTCTCCGTAGGAAAATAGGCTTCTTATGTAATTTCTAGGATTTGTGTAGAATATGAATCCAGAATGAATTTGGCAAACCTGTAGCCTTCTTGACTGCTTGGACAGTAAGTGTATTTTATCTTCAACGTATTTAGAGCTTGGGAGTACAGACTTGCATGTGGAAGGGTAAGTTTAAATTATCAATTCCAGGGGCTTGAGCTGCAAGTTTGCAAGTCTGCATGCAAAAGTTTATGTTAGCTCGGACTAAAAGTCTCGAGCTATACCTTATAGTTGATGTAGCTTGGGCTGAAAAGCATTAAGAGTTATATTATTTTTTATTGCATCTCCTTTTTGGTTGTGTATCTGGCTTCACCTCTCCCTGTCTTCCCCTACAAATTATTCTAATGTAATAACATCTTGAATGCTAGCGTTGGTTCTTGTACCAACGCGTGAATTATGCATGCAGGTGTATGAAATTTTGCAGAAGTTGTTGCACCGTTTTCATTGGATTGTTCCTGGCTATATAATGGGTGGTGAAAACAGGTCGAAGGAGAAAGCTAGGTTAAGAAAAGGTGCGTGCTGTTGCTCTTGTTGTCATGTTGCTGAGATTGGAAATTCTAGGTTCTGATCTTAAAATCTTAATACCGATGATTTCAGCTTGATGGTATGGGGTGAATTTTAAGTTTCCAAAATACAAAGTAACCATTTACCTCATTCTGCATTGTGTAGCATGTGTATCCTGAAAAGCTAATGTCTAGAGTGATGGCATTGATATTTAGTGTTCTACATTATAGCAAGTGAATCCAGAAATGCTGCTTATTGCATAAAATTTTATTGTGAAGCTTGTAGGTATTTTCTTTAATCTTTTGGTTATCATTAGTGCATTACCTGATTTATTATACTTTGATGACGGAAATAGCTATGCTAATACGTCCTACCTACAATGAATGTTGTTCCCCAACAACCTAATTGAGTTTGAAAATTTATATAAATGGTGTGTTGATTACCTGTGTCCATGTGGAATACGCCCTGGCCATATGTGGCCAGTTAAGCATGTTGATACTAGCTAAAAGAGTATCATAAATAGTTATTTCATTCCCCCATATATGAATCAATACGCAAGAAATTTGTGCTGTAGGCTTCACAAGGTAGCTAAACTTGACCCAAACATCTTCTTTCATTTTTCATATCTAATTTGGTCAATTTTTTTGCAGGTGTATCTATCCTTGTTGCAACCCCAGGACGCCTTCTGGACCACTTGAAGAATACTTCATCATTTGTACACACAAATCTTCGATGGATAGTGTTTGATGAAGCTGATAGGTATCGCATATTAATCTTATCTAAGATTCTAAACAGGCTTTAGATGCGTTACTTGGAATTCCTAATGTGCTTGTTTATTTGGTAGGATTCTGGAACTAGGGTATGGGAAAGACATAGAAGAGATACTTAATTGTTTGGGCACGAGTGAAGACAAATCTGTCACCAGGGCAAATTCAGCTGCAACTCCTGAAGTTCAGAAGCAGAATTTGCTGTTATCAGCTACCTTGAATGAAAAAGTAAATCATCTTGCTAAAATTAGTTTAGAGAATCCGGTGATGATTGGTCTTGATGACAAGAAGATCTTACAAAATGTTAATCGCAATCGTATTTCACTTGAACCTGATGTGGCTGATAGAGTCGAAGAATCCAGAAAAATGTTGAGTTCTTCAGCTGAGGAATATAAGCTTCCTGCTCAGTTAGTTCAGAGGTATATTAAAGGTACAATGAAATATCTGGACTTGTTGATTAACAACCTAATATTTGCTACCTCTATATTCTAATACTTATCTCTTGACAGTACCATGTGGTTCTCGACTTGTAGTGCTTCTTTCCATTTTAAAACATCTCTTTGAGAGAGAGGCTTCCCAAAAGGTAAGGCTGTTTTCTGAGAGTTAAGACCTTGTGCTTTGATGTTTATCTCTATTTTATGATCTTTTAGAACTTCTATATCTGGAAGCATCAGTTTGTGACTTTGTGCTTCTCGTGAGGTAGAAAAATTAAAACTGATGCATTGGTGAAGCCATAAACAAGTTTATCCAAAATGCATCAAAATCCCTTCCTTGCCCTGGCCCATGTATCAATTATTTGCCTTTGTAATTTTTTCTAAATAACCACTGGCAGTGCCTTCCATTTTACAGGTGGTGGTATTTTTTTCGACTTGTGATGCAGTAGATTTCCATTATTTTCTGCTAAGTGAATTTCAGTGGCCTGCTATGTCACAATCAGAAACAGAACTAAGGCAGATATTTTTGGGATGCAAAACTTTGCGGCTACATGGGAACATGAATCATGAGGATCGTAAAACAACATTCCAGACATTCAAAACAGAAAAATCAGCTCTTCTTTTATCAACAGATGTTTCTGCCAGAGGCCTGGATTTCCCAAAAGTCAGGTGCATCATACAGTATGATTCTCCAGGAGAGGCAACTGAGTATGTTCACAGGTACATCCTTTCCCCCTATTTGGGTGTAACATTGCTTGAAAATCACGCCCTGAATTTGTTCCTCCATCTTTCCTGCTGCATTTGGATTTAGGGGTTCATGATGTTATTTCTTCTTTGGAACCATGGGTATAGACTTCGGGCGCACTTATGTATCTACTCCTACTTTGTATTTTGGGTGCAGTATATGAAGGATTTCCTCTTATGTTGGAAGGGTTTCCTGATCCGACATTATGTGGTCAAACACCAGTTTTATGCTATTTTGTTGCCCATTACAGGGTTGGAAGAACCGCCAGGTTGGGTGAGAAGGGAGATTCGATCCTGTTCCTTCAACCAATTGAAGTGGATTATATGATGGACCTGGAAAAACATGGAGTGACACTAGCAGAGTATCCTCTTCTAAAACTTCTGAATAGCTTCTCTTTGTATGGCCCGAAGCACCAGGTCAAGAAGTTTGTTTCAATAGAGATGCATCCATGGTTGCTTACTTTGCAGAGAGCCTTAGAATCCTTTATTTCTGCGGAGGTGTGTCTCACTGTGTCATTTATTCCTGCATCTTTTATTATGCAAGCTTTACATGTTTTTATTTTACTAGAGTTATGCCTATAGAAATTTTATTCAATGCCATGCCTTGTGTGTTACATCTGGCTGTGAATCTTGTTTGTCCAGATAATTAATCAGATCTTATACATTTTATCCTGTTTTCTTCACTGTATTCCGGCTGTACCTTGGTATGGTATAATGGCAGAGAGTAATCCAAGTAGCATCCAAATCTGAAGAATCCGGATAATGATGAGTGATATTTAGTGCGTACCAAAGGTCATTTTTAAAATTCTAACATCCTGAGTTTACTTCATTTAGGAATTAGGATATAGGGATCCTCATCTGTCTATAGTATGCCTGCAGTAATGATTGACTGACTTTTATCATTTTCTATAAGGTCAAGCAATGCTTAGTCATCTGTCTCAAGGTTTTGATCTCTTTTTTCTCTCATTGTATTTTTGTGAATTTCCATTCTAATGTGATTGATGTTTTAGTAATAGTTCTATTCCTCTTTATTATCAGCCAAAGTTGAAGAAGTTAGCCAAGGATGCATTTTGCTCATGGGTCCGTGCATATACTGCCCATCGCGGTGAGCTGAAACAGATTTTCATGGTGAAGAAACTTCATTTGGGTCATGTGGCGAAAAGTTTTGCATTGAAAGAACAACCTTCACTAGTTAACAAATCAATCCAGAAGCAGATCAAGAAGAGGAAGAGGGATGACAGACAAAAAGTAAAATCAAAGAAGAGGGTTATCACTAAATCTTGATTCCTGAATTCTGAAGACAGGAAAGATCCAAGCTCTGCGTTTTGCCTTGTTTCCTTTAACCTATTGATGTAGTGGGCAAGCTGCATCCGAGATTATTACCGATCAGATGGCATAAAAGGGGCATGTGGAGAAGGCTAAGCAGAAAGGCGAGGGCTTGAAAAGGCACAAGTTATATCTCTGAAGATATGTAAATCACTCTTTCTCAACGCATGTATCAATTTATTTCTGCTTCTCAACAAGTTTTGTCGGTGTAGGAATGCATTTAGATGCCAGATGCATAATGTATCATGTATTTGACTTACCAAAGTTTTAAAGCTGATTCAGATTGGAGTTTTTTTGTCAAAACAATGTGCTGAAAGATGAAAATCAAGTCAAAAGTCTTAGCTTGAAACCGCATTGGAGCGTGTAATCAGCACGTACGTTCTTGACAAAAATCATTAGACTCGGAACCAATAGGTGGAACAACAGAGAAACTGATGCTAATGGAAAAGATACTTTTTGGCCTCCTTTTTTAGTATCAGCAAATTTGAGAAGGTTATCGGGCATTCGGAAACTGGAGAACAGCCCCGTTATTACTGGTCTAACCAAACCAAAATTATATGAACGAACATAGAGGATGAATGGAACAAGGTGCAATCCCAGGAGTTGATCCGGGGTTTTGGGCTAAAGTAACTCCACTGCTGTATTCAACTCATTCAGAAAGCCCAAAGCACTTGAGTTAAATTCATGCTACATTTGGTATTTTGTGTATACGAATGATCGAAATATATACCTTTCGTTATTTAACCAGCCCACGTATTCCGCAATCTGGAATACACACGTCTGTAACATATACAAGACCCATTCTACCAAACATAGAGTTGTGTAAATGTCCATCAAGTTTTCATGTCATTGCATCATCTATTTCCTAAGAGCATTTACAGTTCTTACATCTGTGACCATCTCCTAATGTGGTACAACAATCACTCATTACCTATGCTATTACAATAGCGCATCCATATTGAGTTTGAATTTCACCAAATATTTACAATGTTAGTCATTATTATTTCTTAATTGTTCAAATGTTTATTGATAGTTGCAATATTTGAAATACCGCGGCAATGTAATCACAGTTGCTTACATATTTTACAGGAAAAATATAATTTATCTCCCTGTGATATGAGAAATGAGCAAAAAATCCCCTATAAAAAATAAAATAACAAATTACTTCCTGTGTTTTGGAAGAAGAAGTAAATTACCCTTCTATCTAAGCAATTGAGATGGGATATTTTCTCATTTCACATAACACAAGAGTAAATTACATTTAACCCCATATTTTACGAAAAAAAAGTTAAAGTTCAATTGATAAATTAGAAACCGTTTATTCTAAAGTCCGATATTCCCAAAGGAATAAAATACATCATTGAAAGAGAGAGATTCTGACATCTTATTTTCTCAAAAAGAACTTCTAAATTTTTATTATATTTTTTCTCTCTTTTAACTTCAAACTTTATCTTATTTCTTTCTACAACTTCTTCAAATATTTATCTTATTCTTATCTAATTTATCTCAGGGTATTTTTCGAACTTCCATAAAACTTACCATAAATATATAAAATAAAATTTATACTAAATAAACAAACAACTAATTTTTTCATACAAATTTGAATATATCACCTGTATTAATATTTTTTGTAATCACGTCCTGATCATTCAATCTTATTTTTTTCATTTATATGAATAAAAAGAAAAAAGTCCTCTATACTCACAAACAACGGTCAGCGACACCACTGTACCCATTTTAAATATGATATCTATACTTCTAATTAGATAATTTTAAAAATTAATTATAATTTTCTTTTTGTTCCCAACAAAAGTGACTCCATGTCATTCTAATATTATAAAAATTCTTTTATTGTGTCGTTAATACTTTAAGCTGATTTTTTGTTTATTTTTAATGAAATGTAATTTGCTGATTGATATATTGTATTTTTATTTATAGTATATTTTAAAATATAAAAAATTACTTATTGCATACATATTACAATGACTAATCAAAACGTTTAATTAAAAAAGAAAAAAAAAATAGATATCTATCAACACCTGGGAAGAGACGTGCGTGCGAAGCCTAATCCAGTCAACCATTAGCGAGGACAGTGGAGCAGAAAACACATCACGTCAAGACTTTGAAGATTGGACATCCATAAATTGGTGGTGAGGTTTGCGTTCATCCACGTCAGGTCAATTTAGCATTCCCTGGTTTGGGTTCAAACAATGGGCCCCGACGTGGACGTGCAGTTTTCGCAGTGGTGGGCCTTCCCTGCATTAATTTGCAGGCCATTAACTCTCCCCTTGGCCCACTTTAGGCCCTCTTTGCCTTCATCGCCTACCTTCTCAGTATGCCTCCTTTTCCACCTCCTAAAATTTTAGAATTTTCAATGCAAACGATCAGTTTAAGTGGTTTATAAGGTTTAAAGTCTTGGTTTCTTATCGAGATATCATAGGACAAAATCATGAACTCATATCAAATTAAAATAGACAATACCTCGCGCAATTGGACAATTGAGTTGCAAATCGTATCAGTACATATATATATTTGTGTATATATATGTATGTATCATGTCCGTGTATGTTCTGTTAGAAGATATAATTGATATCCCAAATTATTCTTTTAGTATTATATTATCACTTTTCTTGAATATTATACGAATTACATAAAAAGTGATTATATTAAAAAAAAAGTTGTAAGAATTAAAAAAGAAATAGAATTTCCTTCAAGAACGTAATATTATACTCAGTATTTTTATATCAGAATGATCTGACTGATTTGAATATCAAAAAGTTGTAATTGAGACTCACACCAACATTCCCTTATAGTAATTTATGGACACACCAGATCTAGGACCAAAAATTAAATTAGGGTTCATATCGATCACATTTGACGACTTGAGAAGGACGTCACTTTCAAGCTCAAATCACACATTTCTTCACCCGATTGTCTTTAATTTGATCACATTCGGTTGGGACCAAATATTTTCTCCTCAAATTGATTGAAATCTGTTGGTGAGATGTTCACAATTGCATTTAATCTATCTCATTTTCTTTTATATTTATACTCGCAAAGTTACATCAATATCACAATAAATTGAGCAACAGATCAAATCCATCAACACATCATTATTTGCAGATGAAGCACAACTTAATTAGCAAAATTGAGACCTCATGACTCTAAAATCAGGGGGCTCACACTCCGTCAATGTGTGATATCTTGTTATTTTGTAATAGATGACGTACTACTTTAATAGTAAATATTAATTACATGTATTTATATGATATTAATTAGAATATGATTGTTATACTTGTCAGTAATTCTTAAATATAGATATTTGAAATTAATGATGGTAATCGACTTATTCAAGAAAAAAAAGAATAACAGCCCATCGTTTTCATTTCAAAGATTTTTTTTTGAATAAATTGTAATAAATTCACATATGAAATCTACACATATGATGAGAGTCGAACGCTTTAATAAGATAGATTTATTGTCATTTAATTTAATGCAGGGATTAGAGAGAAATGGAAGTTAATTATGTGAAGATGTAAGTGCATATTGGCACATGGAGGTGCAATAATAGCACATTGATAGGAAGGTGCCCAGGAATAAGGTGAAACAAACCATCAACAATTATTTTACTACATAACTGTCGCTCATAATTTTACATACATACTCTTGTTTTCCTCAAATTTTATATGTAATAAAACAAATCTCATCATCTATTTTAAAAATGGACTTGATCTTGTCTCGTCCTGAAAACTGAAACAGACACAATGCCTTCTGAACTAGAAAAAGGGCTTATAAAAAATACCTTAATATTTTGAAAAAAAGGGCATTTAACCCGCCATTTGTTTTCTTGTATTCTTCAATCACTTAATTTGCATTTTTTATTTAATATTTTGACCTATATATTAGCTTTTTGCCCTCGTTTACGGATTATAAGAGTCTAAATATTTAGTCAATATATGATTTTAAAAATTAATCAATTTACATGATAAATATAACGAAAGAAAATATTATAAATTAATTATTTTATAATTAAACTTAATTTAAATTAGAATTTTGGGTGATACCTCGGAATAAATGTGCATGGGTGTCTGAACTGAGGGTGACGTGGGTTGGAAAACAAGAAGAAGTTTCTTGTTCCTGCAAACCATCGTTGGTGGCGTGAAACGCGATTCTTGTTTGTCCCTTCCAAGTCTTACTTCATTAACCTTGTACCCTTCCTTATATTCACCATGTCTGAAACTCGAGCTGGCGGTCAACCATCGATGGAGGACAATTAGCGTTTTCAATTAATATTCGTAGATGGGAATTCGCGATTTTGTAATCCAAATACCACTTTTGGAAATCAGGCTCATCAGCATTTAATTTCCTCGTAGTGCAAAACCATTTAATAAAATCGTCACTAATTATATAACGTTTAATTGTATTTTTTAATCATGTAGTTATAATCATTTGATATTTTAGTCTTATGTAACTTATTATTACGGTTGTAAAGCAGTTCTTCATTTTTTTTTTTTAATTTAGCGATTTTATGATAAAATTAACTGGAAAGTGACATCATATTTCTTGTCAGACTTAAATGCATTTTTGGTTCTTTATCTTTCTAGATTAGCATTTTAATCCTACATCCTTTTAGTTTTCGTAATTTCAGTCCTTTTTTTTTTTGGCTGGAGTACACATTCATCGGCAAGAAAGGTGAACTGCGACAAAAAAAAAAAGAAGAATTGAAATCGTGAAAATTAAAAAATAATGTAGGATCAGAATTCTGCTTTAAAAAGTTAAAGGACAAAAATGCTGAAAAAAAAAACGAGCCAATAAGTACTGTCGCCCTAATTTTAAAAGGTCACGGGTTATGCACATGTATTTTTCCGGCTAGAAAGGTGAATTCCAACGAAAAAAATAACTAAAATTGTTGAAATAAAAAAGATGTAAAACCAAAATGTTATATTAAAATTTAAAAGACGAAGACACCAACAATCTAAGTTACAGTACCAAAAAAGTGTTCATCCTAAACTTTGAAAATTCTAGTCAATTTTGTGGGAAATCTAGAAAAAGGAGAACAACCATTTTACAACCTTAGCAAATTATAAGACTAAAGTATCAAACAACATAATTACATATATAATCGTCGTATAAATATATATATATACAGGTTAGAGATTATTGTAGCCTGTATGAAAGCTGATCCTGGAAACCTCGTAAAAGTTAGTATCATTGGGATCTCATAACTGTGTTTGTGTAATAACTTTTGCTTCAACTAATGGAAGATGTAAAAGAAGGGAAAAGTGCTGCTTTAGAACCCACGCTTCTTCCCAAGTAATCAACCCATTCCTACTTTCCAGCAAATTAAGCTGCACCACTTTACATATATACCCCATTAGATCACCTCATAATACTATTTAATTCCACTCCTTGTGCAACTCTTTACTTAATAATTATTAAAGATATTAATTTTTTTTTTCTGGTTAACAGCTATGAAATGATTATTCAACATAGTATTAGAATTATTCCAAATAAAAAATCTTAAATTCGAATTAAAAAAAAAAGAATGAAATTTCACATGCAAGACTTAGACAAAAATGATTGTCGTCTTAAACTTTTAAATGAGCTGATCATTCAACATTAATAACATACAAATGAAAATAACAAAAAAAAAAGGGACCCATTTTTTTACTTTTTCTAGAAAGTCAAATTTCGAGTGAATAATCAATTAATAAAATTCAAATTATAATATTATTCGACTTTAATCGACAAAAACTGAGGTACAAAAATATGTGAAGAGGAAATTAATTATTCTGAAATACGAAATCTCGAGACACATCAAGAAAATCTATTAGTATTCAATGAAATTTGAATATATATATATATATATTTGTTTTTTTTAAAAAATAAAATTAATAGAGGATAGGTGAAAGGATGGATGGATGCTCAAGTTGGTAGCTGGACAGAGTGGAAGATGATTGATTGAACCCCACCTTATAAATGGTGCAATTAAAAGGAGGTGACCCACAAAAGGAACATGTACATGGTGGGGGAATTTTAGTCAAGTTTCAGTCTGATCCGATTTGAATTAATTATATGATAAATATAATATATTTATAATATGATTGGTGTATAAAAAGTGATCAATTATCTAACAAATATATTACATTTACTCTGTGATTAATTTTATTCAACCAAAACTGATTTGAATAAGAATTTTTGATACATGATATGTTTTTTTTGTCGTATAATCTTTTCTTTTCTATTTTTGCCCTTGGTGGATAACACACACAGAGAGAGAATTCTTCAACTTCGATCCCAGCTAAGAGATATTGTTGAATCACCTGGATGTCGACCTTTGGTGGCTCCCTCACTAACATTACACAATCATGCACACAATCATGGTTAAAATTACACCAGCTCACATGCATGTGTGTGTGTAGATCTCAATATATATATATATACACATATATATTTATATAGTACTGAAATACGAGATTAAATACACTACTAAAATAATGAAGACATATACATACGTACATACCTGTATATTGTACACACGTACATACCTGTATATTTCAAGTTGAGAATTGTTCGGTTCTTGTGTTAATTGGTTTTGCATCGTGAATTTATAGTTAGGGATGATATAGTTACTGTATTTTTTGAATTACTTGGGACGGACAGCTTTAAACTTACTCTCCCTTCGCGAAGGAATTTCTTGGTGAATTTTTGGATAATGGATTTAAAGTACTAATTAATCACATTATTCACACGAGGATTTATTATTATTATTATTAAAACAAGGGATATGATTTCTTAAAACTTTGATTTAGGGGATGTTGGAGTGTGGAGTATGTCTGATGAGCATTATATTCAGGTTCAGTGATTATGGGTCTAATTTTATAATTTTATAATTTTTTTTAGGAATAAAATTTTAAGTTTACATAATTTTCAAATATCTTAATATAAGTAGTTGATGGCTGACCTTATTAATATAATTTACGTGAAATTATCAAAATAGATGAATGGTATTGGTGATCTGGCTTGGGGTCGTGGTTGAGGTGGCGAATAGAACTGGATTCAATCTCCATGTCAGTCGATACACAAGAACAGGATCTACTTGAGTTCCTCAATCCAAAGTGGTGGAATGCCCTGCAGTATAATAGTTAGGCTCACTGAGTGACTATAAATTAAAATCTTTCGACATTTAAGTTAGAGTTCCACATAGGTAATAATTAGGGTTGAAGGGCTAGATTTGATAATCATAAATGTACACCTAGCCCCTTGATAAATGTACGGATCCACATGTCTCACTAGCCCGTCTCTGGATGAATTATAAATCAACAAATATCACAGTGGATTATCAGGTCAGATAAATTAGATCACACTCGATTCAAGCAAAAAAGATACAAACACAAACACTTATCCCATTTCGCAATTTCTGATATTTTAGAGGGCAATGGTGTTTGTCACATCACTGCAATCAATTTTCATCAACAATAGCTACTTCATATGCGCAATGAAGGGCATGTATTGAAATGCGTGGGCTATAGGTTCTTTGAAGTTTAATCAAATTAAGATATGTAGGAAGTGAGAATATGTACACTTGACATCCTTAAACTCACACATCATGCATGTCCAAACCCTTGATCCAATAACTAACATGTAATTAAGAAGGGAATAATCCCATGATTAACTTCTTAATTATCAAGATTCTTGATCTTATTGTAAAGGTAGGAGCTGATTTAATTCCTTTTGCGTCATTATCTTTTTGTTTTTCTTCTTTATTGGAATAGGGTTGAATGAGCATATTGATGAGCATGTGCATACCTAACTCGACATCATTAGAATGGCATGTCAACTGCCCACCACAGATTTATCCCGTTCTTCCTTTCTCCTCCCATATATCTCTCTCCATTTGAAAAGCGTGTCTCTTTTCTTGTAGATTTAGTAAGATTTTAATGGATTCGATTTGGTGGTATCTGATCAAATTATATGTTAAGTGTAATATATTTATCGTGTGATTAATATATAATTAAAAGAATAATTAATTTAATCACATAATAAGTATATCATATTTACTATATAATTAATTTAATTCGGATAAACTTGATTTGAATAAAAAAATCATAAATTTATTACGATCAATGCGGAATTTATGTGAAAAAATCGTCATCAAATGTCATTCGTGTAGTGTTAGTGTCGTTCTTTATTGCATATGGTGACATACAACGGGGTTTCCTCTCTTATTCTTGTGTCAGTTCCACGTTTGACTACTTTCATCGGCAAAAAACAGCAATGAGATTTTGCTTAACTGGCAAGGTAGAGGCCTCACCATCAAAAAGTTGTGGCCTCGAGTTTCATGAATATGAGTATATATGTACTTATATGGTAGTTTGTTATTTCTTTATCATGTTTGAACATATTTATTAATTTAGGATTATCGATATATTGAATCAATATTTGAATTTAAAGTGATGCAATGAATCGCATACTATTAAGGATAAAAGAAAGAATTTTTCTTCCTTGAAAGGACCAAAAATATTAGGTTTATGATATGTCCGAAAGCATAGCCAAAAAGATAAAATAAAATAACAATAATATCTATATTATTTATTAAGAGGGAGACCCCTATAATAATTACCATCCTTCCAAAAATATGGATTGATTAAAACGTCCTTAACTATACTTTATACTTCCACAACCATATTCTTTTTGAGTAATTTATTTAAAAGTATTTTTATTCATAAAATATTAAAGTTAATTATTTATTAATTTTGATCAATTATTAATATCTTAAATTTAATCAAATAAACTACACATATATATCGAATGTGCTAAGTTGCTGATAAATAACGATCAACCTTTCAAACATTGTGGTGTTAAGTTTCAAATAAATATTTAAAATATTTTTTTATTTTAAAATAATAAAATTGTTTAAAACTTGAGCTCAATTTAACCGATCAATATAGGTATTTTTTTTATTTTAATAGTAGTAGTTAGTCTATTGTAATAGTAATTATTCATTATTTACATATATATATATATATTTAATATTAACATTAAAGTATACTAATTATGAATAGTTAAAATTTATGATGTAATTATACGGAATTGATTAAAAAAAATTAATATATAGCATTTATCGTGCAAGAAATGATAATGGTGGCGTGGGGGAAAAGATATATAGTAGCAAGAAATGAAGCATAAATAGTCATTTCATGTCCCCTTGAGATGAGGTTGCTAGTGCTATCAATTTTGCTTTATGTCAAATTAGTGTCTGAATTAAAGTTGAAAAGTTACAGCACCACTTGAAAATTTTGTGCATGTTTTTCAATCTCAACTTCTTTTAAATTAGAATCCAAAGGCAAAAACAGGATAAGACTGGCTCACATTTTAATTAATCAATAATTTATTTATTTGATTTGAAAAAAAAATTATTTTCTACATTGTAACTACTGTGACTTAAAAAAATTATGATATATTAATATTATTCATTATAATAAAAAAATTAATACAAATAAGGAATAATTATATTTTGACCCATTGACCGATAATTTATTTACAGAAATCATCCATGTCTTTTGAAAAATTACATATACACTTACTCAATTGACTATACAAACCACTCTTATTTTTTGAAAAATCGTACATACACTCCCAGATATGTTATCAACATTACTCAAATTTCTCCTTTTTTTTACTATCAGGTGTGGTTTATGTAATTATGCAAAAGATATGGATATTTTATGTGAATAGATCATAGAGTAAGAAATATAAATATAATTATTCATACCAAAAAATTAAGTTTTGACCACGAGTAGTGTATATTTGAAATATTTTTAACTACAGCCAAAATGTTTTGCTATGATTTTTAGTTGTGCTAATATTTTGACCTTACTTGCAAAAGCAACTCTTAACAACCGTTGCACAACGGTGTTGTTAATTAGTATTTGTCATACTTTTTTTTTTAACTTTTGACCATAGTAATTAACCATTACCCAAGAGTAATAGTTCTTCTGGTGGGCCTATTTATCATTGACCTAGCTAGCTACGTGTATCCTTGTCCTGTAAGTCGTCGTTTTTCTTTTAAATGAATAAGTTATAATTACATCATAACTTTTAAAAATAAAATTATTATATTAATCAATATTAAATATGTATATTAATCAGAAACTACTATAAAATAGACCTATAACTACTACTAAAAGAAACAATACCCATATAAAGGAATTTGAGTCGATTAATTTATAGTTATAGAACTTTAATTTCGCTAAATAAATTAGGCCTCGTTGACAATTGGAAGCATTTAAAAGTTCACATTTTGTCTGATATTTTTCAAAGAGCATTTTACAACTAGAGACACAGCATGTATGCTTAGAGTCCAATTATTCACAATGGATATGGATTCTTAGTATGGATATTACTAAGATAAGATAAGATATAATATTATAATTGGATAGGAGTATAATGATATGACAAATATAAAATATATATATATATATATAGGACAAGATGTGACTTATATGTGTTGCTGAATTAAATAATTTTATCTAGCTAGATTAGAAAAACTAGAAAAATATAATAATTTATATTTTCGCTGAAATAGAATTGCGTCATTATAAGAAAAAAAAGAAAATTATATCATAAATTGATATGTATATTAAATGCATCAATAACTAGCAACGTCACTATAAAAGAACAGGGTTTCAGCGACAGAAACAGAAAGTTCTGATCCTAATATTAGTTCAATGGAAGAGTACTTCCGTAGCCAAATTCGCTCCGATTTAAAAATTATTAATAATTTATGAAAAAAATATTTTCCAATCTCTACATCCATCCCTATTTTTTTATTTTTGATACTTTGTTTTCTTGTCCCGAACGTAATTAGAAATATACCATCACGCGAATTATTTCGTTGTATCAAAACTTGTACGAACTTTTACTATTCGTATTTTTGCGCGATGTAATGCTACAGTTGTGAGTTCGAGATCCATTAATATTGAATAAGTTATTTACTTTTTATAGCAGTGTTTTATTTATTTTAAATATATTTATTGTTTTAAATATTTTAATTTGAATGTACTAGATATTATTGTAATGAATCTTATTTAAAAAAAGAAAACGTACAAAGAAATTGAGAAACCGAGTCATTTTCATGTAATGTTTAAAGAAGGCAAAAAGCTACGTGGCAGGCGATTCGAATCTCCATGTTGTATACAAAGCATTTGGGAAGAATACAGTGATTAAAAATGTCCGGACTCCGTACGGGTAATGAGTCGGATCCCCAGAGGCCACGGCCACGGGCAGCTGTGATGAGTTGGCTGGTCAGGCCTCCTGCCCGATCTCACAATTTTCTTTTTCTTTTTTTTTTTATACCATTTTCTTCCCAATCTCTCTCTGTCCTTGGCCTAATTCTTGGGTTGATATTTTTTTTTTCAATTTCATTGTATTTTAGGATTTATTAACAAATTATTGATATAGTGATAATCGAATTGGTTGGGGTAAATTTTCGTCAATCTAAAATGTCTGAAGTTTTAGACTCGTATTTGTCAAGAGAGATTTAATCATGCCGACTCAATAGTATCTTATTAGAAATATGATCTTTAATATTGAATAAAAATATTTATAAATAAAAGTAAAGAGAAGTCTAAATTTTCTATGACAATATAAAGAACTAGTAGTACTTGGAAGTTGAAAAAGTCGAGTTTTAATCAACTAGTCGCCGCCGCGACACGCGGATGCTACGAATATATAAAAAAAATAATGGTGTGATATGATGAGAAAAAAAATATAAAAATAAATATATTATAAATTGTAGTAAACATAGAGAGGTAAGATGGGAAGAAACGTGACTAGTTGGTTGAGAGACAGTTATAAAATTATTTAAAAAAATATTAAAATTACTATTATAATAATAAAATTTAAAAATATGTAAAATTTAATACAACAAAAAATTTCTTCGGTAAGCTATACTATATAAAAAGTGAGAACACTCTTTTGATGTCTCACTTAATTTTTATATGTTAATTTTTATTTTTTAATATTTAATTGATTTTCTCTATTCTCTTCCTAACTTCCCATTTTCTATTTTCTCAACTTCCACACTTATTTTTCTTCTTTTATTTTTTTTTATTTTCTCATATTTTGTACTCTTAATATTTTATATTAATCTATCTAATATATTTTTAAATAATTATATTTTTAAAAAAAATTAAATTAATTATGCAGACGCGTATGAGTGTGGCATACTCGTAGGTAATAACAATAGGGCAGTAGTTAAAGAGTTTGGAGTTGGGGGTTTGTATGTTTCTTTTTTTTTTTTTTTCCTTATATATATATTAGCGCGCACACACACACACTCGATTCAAATATATATTTTCTTTAATTGGAAAAAATGTTATATTTTATAACCAAGTTCATATTTTCTTTAATTGGAAAAAATGTTATATTAATATTTTAAAAAATCGGTGAATACATCAATATATTTTTTTAATAACAATGAAATTATAAAGTAATAAAATAATAATTTACAATAAATTTACATAAAATAAGATAAATATCAGGGATATGATTCTGAAAAGATTTTGAAACATGATTTCACTTCCTTAAAGTGAATTTGCTCACACTATATGGTTGATGTCGAATTAATGCAAATTCACTTTTAAGATACAACGATATCAATTGAGGCCTAACGAACAGCAGTTTTGAAAGTTAATTTTTACGAATAATTTGAAAAACTTAATTAACATTAGTGAAAGAATTAAATATATTATTCTAGCACTTTCGAGCATCTATGTAATGTTGACATTTTTATGACTTTTTAAGCAATATGCATGTCATAAAATTATAACCCTTGATCGAAAAAGTTGGGAGCTTACGAGAATGTCTTTTTCCTGATCAGATGCTTCCCATAGCAGTTCGAGAACTAAAACTCTAATTAACTATTTCATGTGGGATGAGGAATTATATGTGAGCTTAAATGTATTTTTGGTCCCGTAATTTAAATTATTTAACGTTTTTGTCCTTTAACTATATAGAATAACATTTCGGTCCTATACTATTTTGATTTTCGTCATTTCAATCCTTTTTTCCACATGACCTTTTAAAATTGAGGTTACTGTTCCTATTGTTTCATTTCTTCCAGTTCTTTTTATCCTTAACTTTTTAGGGTTATATTTTGATTTGCGCCTGATCAATTTTCTCTGGAGTTCACCCTTTTTCCGGTTAAAATTGGGGTCTATTGTTTCTATTATCTCATTTCTTCCATTTTTTATATCCTTTAATTTTTTAAAATTGTATTTCGATCCTATATTTTTTTAACTTTTACGATTTCAGTCATTTTTCGTTGGAATTAAAAAATAAAGAAGTAGACATATTAATCAATGTAGAATATGATAATTAATGAGATTGATGGTTTCGTGGCATGTGCAAATTCTCCGGTTTTTGCGGCTTAGTGCTCTAACACAGCGTGCTAATCAAATTCTAATTGCTCCTCATCCACACATCAAATTATTTCATTATTATTGCATTTCGCCTACTCTTTTTTCCATTATATCTCTTACATTTTCTTTTATTATATACTTATTAATAAATCATACAAAAATTCACATTTGTTATGATCTTTTTTAATTTAGTTCTATTTAATATGATTTTCTTACATTGTATCCAATAAACTGAATTTTTTTTAAATTTAGTCAAATGTATTTTTTGTCCAATAATTAGCGGAGCCGTTAACATTTTTTGTTAATTATTGGACAAAAAATACATAAGGACTAGCATGGAAAAATTTTTCAACTTATGAAATACAGTGTGAGAAAATCGTAATAAATAGGATTAGATTAAAAAAGATCATAACAGATGGAATTAAAAATGCAATTTTTACCTATTTTACGAATATTGTATAGTAATAAACAAAAAAAAAAAAGGTCCAAAACTTTAAAATTGGAACAATTTTATTTATTAATATTGATGTGTGTACGTATACATTTTTTATAATAATCGATATATGCATATCTAAATCAATTCAAATTTAATAATATAAGTTAGTATATAAATATATATAGGATACGACTTCAACGAGAAAAGATACAACTTTTAAATGTTCTTTTACATGATCCTAAGTTTAAAAACAATATATGTATGTTCTTTTTAGTGTCCCTTTTTCGACTAAACTCAAAATTTTAAAATTAAATATTTGAATCAATTCTTGACTAAATCAAAAGCTCAAAATAAAGCCGTAGGCTTTTAATCATTTTCACCCTTTTATTATTTAATACAACCGTTTATCATGTAAATTTTTTGAGATTCCGAATGTAAGACGACTTTGCTAGTTTGTTACTATAAATGGAATAGACAATAATTTTTGTGAAGCAAAATTAATTAGCGATATTTATTATTTCGTAAGTATAAATTAATAAATATGGTGCATAACCTAAATTTATAATCAACGTGTAAGTACCCTAAATTTCAAATCATTTAATTCAAAATTCAACCTAAGATCAGTCGAAGAAGCATACTCAAAGTGAAAACTTAGGTGTACCCAATTAGCAAATCGACACTTATAATATCTTAGCCTATGGGTCAAAATTGAGGTTTCATGAACAAGTTTAGAGTTACAAGTTCGAGTTCCACCAGATGTGTGTGTATTTGTCATATTTTATGTCAATTATTATATTTGTTTATTATATAAGTTATATTAATATATCGACTAAATTAATGTGTTGCTCAAATGATTGAGATATTAATGTAATTATGTGATATCATTTAAAAAGAATCAGAAAAAAAAATGAATTAAATTAGGAAAAGGGAATATCCATCATCCATACTTGAACTTGAATGAAGTGCATAAATGTGTGTTTGGCACCACAATGACATTATTGCCACACCATTTTTTAATTCATTCAGTGCTTAAACCACATGATAACTCAATATTCTCCAGTGGGACCTTTAAAATACAGTTTATATTATTAAATAATAAGAGGGTCCTGTATATCACTCTTTTCTTGCTTTTTATTTATTATATATATAAATCTTATTGTTATTATTTTCTTTTCCTTTATGTGGATCAATAAATCTTAAGTATAAATTAGAATGCCTTCTTTCAAGGTTGATATAATTATGAACATTTTTTTATTATTTAAAAAGTTATAAATATTTTTTTAATTTTAACAATCATACAATAACTACCTAATTCATTAGTCTTCATTAAGTTTTTATCTATTTTTTGCTACTCTTTATGGATTATAAATTTTAAATTTATTTATTCTTAAAAAAATTATGAATTTTTTCATGGATAAAGTGGACAAGTTTTTGCAATCTTTCAAATTTTTGATCCATCTCATTCAATTTGTTTATAGTATAAAGTTGATAATTTTAAACCTCGATAAAAAAATTAAATACATAATCAGAGGGTATTTGTAAAGTTGTAAATAATGATTAAATATTTATAATTATTCCAAAGCGTATTAGAGTCCCTTATAATTTATCCGAAATCTTATATTTTCAGCAGTAGGTAAACACTTTCTTGACAAATTTACATATTTTCAATTGATTTATATCACAAAATAGTATAATACCTCTTAGTTTATGTAATATACGAATGTTATGTATGTAAATATTATTTTAAATTTATAAATAATGTAAATTTTATATCCATGTATATATTATGTATATACATAAAAGATGAATCAAATGTTGGCATCCAAGAAAAGTTAGAAAACTAGTTTTCAATTGACTTATTTCACAAAATATAAGATGTAATATCATATTATAACAAAAGATCTGAACTGACTTCTTTAATGACTTTTAAGGCTGAATATTGTGATTATCAATATTTAATACATTAATTGCAATCATATGCGGATGAGAAAAATTACGAGTACATATAAAATACATTTGATTATTTGTTTAATAAGGGATAATTATATGGTTAAATTATATTGATATTTCTTGAGGTTAAATCAAATTATACAAATTCTTTGTGTTTTATAAAATTACAGCTTCACCTCCCTAGGGGTGTTAGTGTAATATTCCCCCAGTGTTTTACAAAATTCCAGCTACACCGTTGAAGGGTGTTAGTGTAAGTTTTGTATTTGAATAAGGGGTATAGCTATAATTACGACTATAACCTCAGAGGGCGTAGCTGTAATTCACAAAAAGTAGGGGTATTAGTGTATTTCGATCTAATCTCAAGAGGTGTCAATGTAATTAATCCTAATTATATTTACACCTACTCATATACGATCTACTTACAAAAATCACTTTTGTCTTTGCATAATTATAAAAATCACCCTTAACGTAAAAAAATGAGGGATAATTTATGTAATGAGTTTAACATTTCTAGGGGTTTTATGGGTAATTTTTCAAAAAAATAGAGATGAATTTAGGTAAATAATGTTAACATTTTTGGCGGGTATATACATACTATTTTAACAGACAAAAATAGTTTGTATAAATAGATAATTGGTTAGGAATTTAGATATAATTATCCCTTTTAATAATATTATGGAGGTAAGCTTCACAGTATTGAAAAAGTAAAACAAAATATCATATTAGAATAAAGTATCTCTGAGAAAATAGATTTAGACGTTAAACATTGGATATGCTCACTAATCTTGAATGATGTCTCCGTAATGTTAATTATAATCCAGCAATTACTGATAAAACAAATTAAGGATTACTGTTTATGTAAGAAAAATGTCATGAAAGAGCGAAACACGCAATGTATTTCTACTTTCTTTAATCCCCCTCCGGTTGGTTTTATGTCGGCCTGTTCTCTTCTCTATGCTATACCTGATCCAATACACACACACACACACACACACACACAAATACGTACATTTGATTATTAGTTTTCTTTCATATGTATGTATAGAGCATCAACTTTTGTTTTTTATATTAGTATTTATTACAACTATAGTATGATGGATGGAATGATTATAAACTTGCTCCCGTACAGTATACTTGTGCTATAAAGAAGCTGGGCTTTAATTAACGACGGGTTTTCCGGCGAGTCCCAAGATTCCTTCCCCTTCCGCACCGCCTTGATCCCGGTTGCTCCGCCGGTTCTGGGTACGGCCCGCCATCTCTCCTCCCCCCACGTGGGCTACACCTTTTCCATTTTCAGTAAGTTCTTGCGGTACTCTCAGTTTCAAGAATTTTCCGGACGTGGTACCTGTACGGTCACCTACAGCGTTTGATGGGCCAGCTCATTTTTGCCAATTGGGTGGTGGGTTCTGAGAACAAACACGTGTTTTGGGACTGGACGCTGTCGGCTCTTGGAGATTTTGAGGTTTGCTTGAAACGAAGAGAGTAAAGGGCGTTTTCTTGAATGTGAAACGGGATATTGTTCAGACCTGGAGAATATGCCCGAGATGGAGGGAAAATGTTTTAATGGTTTTCATGGTGAAGTTTGGAGAATGGTGGTTCAGTTTAATTCAGTATTTTTGTTGAGTTTAGATGATTGAGTATGCGTTTGTAAGAGAAGATAGCTTTTGGGTTGTTTGATGTCATTGCAAAGGAATCTGTTGCTGAAAAGTTTAGAGCTTTAACTTAGTTAATTAGCTTTATTTTGATTTGTTCAAAGGTGAAGTATTTCTTGAGTGGAGAAAAACTTGGTGGATGTGATTCTGAGGGAAGATATTTGAGTTGAATTGAAGAGTGTATAGGTGAATTTTGCAGCAATGAAGATGCCATCTAATGGATTTTTGGCAAATTCAGGAGAAGGTGTGTTCATATTAATTGTTTCCAGTTACATCTTTATCTTTTTGATTTTTCCATCATTTCATGTTATGATTCAAGTGCTTTGCCTTCTCTGTTTATCATGCTGAAAAGCACCACTATTTCACAGCCGATTCCATGAGTCCTTTTATGTGATAAAAGATAAAGTTCCTAACTTCAAATCGTTCATAAACTTGCAGATATTTTCTTCTTTTTGTTTCCAAAGGATGGAAGGAAGGATTTTTTCTTTTTTTTTTCATAGGTATTCCGGTTTTCAGGTGCTGTCCGTTTTGTATTTGTTGTTTAAAAGCTTGTTTCCTGATTCAAAACATTAGCATCTTGTGATCCACAAACTGTTTGTAGAGTTTTCAATAGTTAGCAACTTCTTGTAGATCACGAGTATTTATGTGAAAACCTTTAAGAAAGAACTTTCTTTCTATCCAGTTTTGTGTGCTTTGTTCGGGATTTTAATTCTTTTCATCAATTATATGGCCAGTTAGAGAACATCGTAATGTTTCTGTTAGTTAACTTTGGATCTGTCGTCTTGGCTGATTATCAATCAATTTACGTGTTCTCAGTTTGGAGGTTGAAGTACTGCATGACGCTTTAATGAAAACCAGGCTTGGTATTTTGTCTAAAGTTTGTGATCTTGAATCTAGATTGAAGTATGGATCCGCAGACTTTCATGTTTATGTTGGATGCCTTTCGACTATCGAATAAAGGCTTTCATGATTAATTGTTCTGTTGCTTGTTAGCTTGATACTTCGTGCTTTCCTGTCCTAGTATTTATTCCTATATTCCGGAACTTTTGGAAGCATGAGTATTGCCGCAATGAATGATGATGCAAACATATGACATATATATCTGCCAGCTTGAAAAATGCACTTGATTTCCTTTTGCTCAGAATATTGACTTATGAAGAACTTCGTTTCCTCGAAACAAATCCCTACTGTTGAGTCTTGAATCTCAGATGAAACATAGAAGGAATTTCTGTTTTCTACTTATCAACAACACTCGATGTTGGAGTTCTGTGATAAAATATACTATTCTATTTTATACAGGAGAAAAAAAAGTGATAAATTCTGAGTTATGGCATGCTTGCGCTGGCCCATTGGTTTGTTTGCCTCCGGTTGGAAGTCTTGTTGTCTATTTCCCTCAAGGTCACAGTGAACAAGTAGGTTCCTTTCTTTTTCTATTTTTTTGGGGTCATCTCATTGGTGAATTGTAGAGTCATTTTGCCTTATTTTCAGATGTAAAGATATGCTGAAAGATGTTTTTCTATATACAGGTAGCAGCATCCATGCAGAAAGAGGCTGATGGCATCCCAAGTTATCCCAATCTTCCATCCAAGTTGATCTGCATGCTCCACAATGTCACCTTACATGTATGACAAGTCCTATGGCACTCTTACAAAAGTTTGAAATTAAATGATTTGTCCATCATTATTAAACTTAGGTGTATGCACATTTGGCATGCAACGTTCCGTCAATCAGAGATAGGCCACGTGTAAATTACCAAAGAGCCTAAGTGGTCAATTCGTAAAGTCATTTAACACTGTCTTTCTTTTTCCTCCTCTGAACAGTTTTTAACGAG
>NC_026155.1:9435676-9455306 GCF_000512975.1 Sesamum indicum | reverse complement strand
CGTGAATTTGCATTTGATATTTCTACAGATATAAAACTCTGCATCTCCATACAAAGCATGGAATAAATTACGTAACTGCATGACTCAGTTTGTACTAACAGTACATTTGTTTTCATCAGGCTGATGGTGAAACTGATGAGGTCTATGCTCAAATGACTCTTCAACCAGTGACCAAGGTAAGATATTTTATTTCGGCATTTATTGTAAATTTTGCAATATGATACTATGGAAGGAGATATACTTGAACATAACTGGTCTGAACTGACACTGAACTTATATGTCATCCAGTATGACCAGGAAGCATTACTTGTATCTGATATTGGACTTAAGCACAGCAGACAACCTGCTGAGTTTTTCTGCAAAACTCTAACAGCAAGTGACACAAGCACTCATGGTGGCTTTTCTGTTCCTCGTCGAGCAGCTGAGAAGATTTTTCCGCCGCTGGTATATGCTGTTCACTGTCATTTGGCTTACAGAACTTGATTTGGGGATAAGTCTCATTCTTTTGCTTACCACCGAATTTTTTTTGTTTAGGATTTCTCAATGCAACCTCCTGCTCAGGAACTAGTAGCTAGAGACTTGCATGACCAAACATGGACATTTAGACATATTTATAGAGGTATTTTATTCTGAAGCTCACTGTGCTTTTGTTCATAATAAATTGATAATACTTCCAGTCTTCCAGAGCCTAATTATTGTTCGTGGCTAAACATGAACATCCACTGAAAAGATGATTTATGTTGGTGCGTCGGATACTGATGAGGACCAAAACTTTGATATAGCTTCAATCAATTAGATATAGAAGTTAACACATTGAAATTTGGGTGTACGCATGTCGAATTTACTTCATGGAGTTTATGTGCCCGTTTCGAGTTTAGTTCTTTGCATATGTGACATGGAGCCAGCCTCACTCAGACGCATGCCGTCAAAATACATGTGATTTGAGTAGCACATATTCCTTGGAATAGTGGGAGCATCTTGAAGCACTGAAGCATAGTTCTTTTCTGTTTTCTAGCATCAATAATAGCTTAGGAAAAATGTTCAGAAAGATTGTTCTTGCTCAATTTCAGGTCAACCCAAACGACACCTATTGACAACAGGGTGGAGTGTATTTGTGAGCTCTAAAAGACTGGTAGCTGGTGATGCCGTCCTTTTCATAAGGTACAATAAGATTTCAAGCAACTTGTAATTAGATGTTGCCCTCTTCCTAACTCGGCATGCATAATTATGTAGGGACGAAAAATCACAGCTGCTCTTGGGTATACGACGAGCAAATAGACAGCAGCCTGCACTTTCCTCATCTGTTATATCTAGTGATAGTATGCATATTGGAATTCTTGCCGCTGCAGCTCATGCCGCTGCGAATAACAGCCCGTTTACCATATTCTACAATCCAAGGTAATAATGTGATGCATTCATTCTACTACTTTGGGGCCATGCTCGCTTTGATGTGATGAAAGCCCAAGTGATTATTTGGAGGGATAATGAAACTTGTGTTGATTATTTAATTATTGACCAGTTATGCTTTGTACGATGGTTCAGAAATGTGCAAATTTAAGATATATTCATGCTATTTCTAATAAATGTGACTATTTATGACTTACATGTTTTACCAAATAGCCTCACTCAAAGAATTCTTCTGAAAAATCATCAGTTGGTATTTATACCAAGTTAGCAATTGATGACAAGACAGAATTTTCAAAGAGTTACTATAAAAGAAGCCAGACTGTTATATCACAACCGGGATGGCTTCTTCATCCAACAATTTTGCATTTTCTACCCGGCGATGATACCTTCATCAGTGCAAAAGAATATTTAGTTAATCTATGTATAATATATTAGCGAAGATATCATATAAAATGAAGGTGACCTTAGAATCTACATTCTATTAATTTTGGGGAAGGGAATGACACCTTTTGTGGTACCGACAGGGCTAGCCCTTCAGAGTTTGTGATTCCACTTGCGAAGTATAATAAAGCAATGTACACACAAGTTTCACCCGGCATGCGATTTAGAATGATGTTTGAGACGGAGGAGTCCGGGGTTCGGAGGTACATGGGAACAATTACTGGTGTAAGTGATTTGGATCCAGTAAGATGGAAAAATTCACAGTGGCGTAATCTTCAGGTAACACTCTTCCCGGTTTCTTTCCCCTTTTCTTGCTGACTTGAAAGCTTCAAGTACATTGATTTCAAGATAAGTTTTACCAGTTTTAGCTCTTCACAAGTTGAAGCCTCCTGAACTTATGAAGTTAACCAATTTATCACAAGTTTTCTGTGTGGATATTTTTGAACTCTTGATTGTTTTTGTCAAGCTTTTGCCTGTCGGGTGTGGCAAGCCTTTGTAACGGTTATATCCCTTGTATGTAGCTTGCAAACAAGTGCTTTCTAATTTCTTTGACATTGCTCTGGCAGATGCTCATTTCTTGGTGCTTCAAAAGTGTACTTTCTTCTTTGCTTTTTGACTTCTTCAGATATGCTCTTTTGTCTTTCGATTTCATATTGTCTTTGGTACTAAACATTGGTGAAAATCTTGCTGTGGCTTTTCTGCTGGTTGAGGCATATCTATTACAGCACACAGCGTTTTTAAACAATCTGAAATTCAATTCGGATTCCACCGCAAATTTATGTTTTCTATTTATTAGGTTGGATGGGATGAATCGACAGCGGGGGAACGTCCTAGCCGAGTCTCAATATGGGACATCGAACCTGTTGTCACTCCATTCTACATTTGCCCACCTCCTTTTTTCAGACCCAGGTTTCCCAAACATCCAGGTTTCCCAGGTAAAAGGAAAATTTGTTACAGAAGTATGACATCAGACAATATAATTATGTTCTGCAAATTTGTGCAGCATTAATTCAATGCAAATCCTTCTATGTTTCTCCTCACATGACTTCTTCTACAGATGACGATTCCGATATGGAGAATATGTTTAAGCGAGGCATGCCCTGGCTAGCGGATGATTTTGGCTTAAAAGATGCTTCAAGCTCAATATTTCCTGGCCTGAGTCTAGTCCAGTGGATGAGTATGCAACAGAACCATCAGTTGTCAGCTAATCAGTCGGGATTTCTTCCTAACATGGCTGCTTCAAATGCTCTGACGGGTAACCTCGGCAATGATGATCAGTCGAAACTTTTGAACTTCCAATCCCCTGGTTTAGTTGCACCTAATCTTCAAGTGAACAAGGGAAATCATCAAAATCAACAAGTTGGCCAACTAATGCAGTCAAATATTTCTTGGCCCCAGCAGCAGCAGCAGCAGCTGCAGCAAATGTTACAGTCTCCTTCAAATACCCGACAGACGCAGCAGTTGCCGCTGCAGCAAACCCAGCCTCATCTCCTTCAGCAAACACAACAGCAGCGTTTCCTGCAGCAAACCCACCAGCATCAGCAACAACAGTCAATGCTTTTGCCGCCTTCAACGAGCAGCCTAACTGCTGACCAGACGGTGAACCAGAATTTGCAGCAAACAGCCATGTACTCTCAAATTCAGCAGCAACAGATACTGACAGGAACGGCACAAATGCAGCAAAATGATCTTGTAACCAACAGAACTACGTTTCCCATGACATCCGTACCTCAGGACTTGCCCTTCCAGCAACATGTTGAGCAGCCATTGCAGAGATCTCAAGAGCAGCAGATACAGTTGCAACAAGCTCCATTGCAGGTGTTGCAGCAAAGCTTAGCCCAGAGGCCTCAAGTGCAGCAAACACCACCACAAAGTCTTCCGGAGCAGCAGCTGCAAATGCAACTTCTCCAGAAACTGCACCAGCAACAGCAACAGCAACAACTATTGTCCCCCTTGAATCCCTTGTTGGAGTCTCAGTTGCCTCAGAAACAGCAAGCTCAACAAGGCCAGCAGACTCAAAACATGTCTCTGCCTCAACAGTTGAACACAAGCTGCTTTTCTGCATCTACACTTGTGCAATCGCCACAATTTCCTGTCAACCAATTTCAGGGCCAGCAAAAGAATCAACTCATGGGCAGGTCACATTCTGGCCGTACTGACGGGGATGCCCCATCATGTTCAACATCACCCTCTAAAAACAATTTACAGGTTTCACAGCAAAACTTCCTCAAGAACCAGACAGGCCCAGCTACATTGCTAGATAGTACGATTGTTCATCCTCCTAATTTAGTACAAGAGAGTAACAGCAAGTTAGATGTCCGAATAAAGCATGAATTGTCCAGTTCTAAGGCGCCTGAGCAACCTAAATACAAGACTAATGCTGCTGATCACATGGATGTCACATCATCTGCAACCTCTTATTGCTTGGATGCGGGTGGTCTCCAGCAGAATTTTCCACTGACTGGCTTGGATAGTGATGTCCAATCACATACCAGAAATAGTATTCCTTTCACAGCTGGTATGGATGGATTGGCACCTGATGCTTTGTTGTCAAGGGGTTATGATTCTGGAAAGGATATCCATAACTTACTCTCTAACTACAGTGGCCCCCCAAGGGATATCGAGACAGAGTTGTCCTCTGGAATCAATTCACAGTCATTTGGTGTGCCAACAATGTCTTTTAAACCAGGTTGTTCAAATGATGCTGCCATCAATGAGACTGCCCCCCTGAATGGCGGGTTGTGGCCTAACCAGACTCAACGTATGCGAACATACACAAAGGTGAATCTCTCTCTCACCCCCTCCCTCCCTCCCCCCATGCTAGAGACATACCCTATACATATATCTAATATAAATAAGTAACACACACACAAACATATATACATATATATGCAAATTCTACATACTTTTATGTATACTAGTAAGGTGCACAAGCATTGAGCGTGGACAACTAACATTGATCTTATGTTGTTATTAATTTTTTAAAAATATGGTTATAAAAATTATAAACATGTTACAAACTTTGATTTTTTTGAACAATATAATTGATATAATTATTTTACAAGTACTAATATAATAATTATTATATAGCTTAATAACTACAATAAATAAGATTTTTATGAAATGTCCTTAATGAATATATAGTTTCGTTGCATTTTCTGTGAGTCTTGTTTATTCTATATTCGTCACTTTAATTTCGGTTTTTATTTGTTTTCGTATTACTAAGTCAATTATATTCATGCCATTATGAGAAATCTAGCTCTAATTTTGATTTTCCTATGAATTCTTTTTTAAGAAACAGAGATTTATTATTGTGTAAGTTGTAGTAAATTTTACGTATTTTGCTATCAAACTTATCATCTTTTTTTTCGATTCAGTAACTTCTCTCTTAGTAGCTAAATTCATGTTATAATTTATATATTTGAATTCAATTTATTGGCTAAGTAAATCAATGTCAAAGCACTAATATTCTCTTAATTTCAACAATCTATTTAAGTAAATGTCATTTAAATAAATAAGAATAATTTTTTGTTCTGTTTACTCGATTTTACGTCATTTTTGACTCAATCTCATTCATTCATGTAACTTTGTTTTCGATCGAACTAAATTTGAACAATTGATTAGCAATGCTTCTAAATTCTCATTATTTTAAAATCCAAACTCTTTAAAATATCTTGAGATTCAAATTGCTAAATTTTTATAGTACTCTTCCTTTTAGATAACATTTAATCAATTTTGCTATTAAGAAAAGATATAACTAATTATGCGAGTCCAATGACTCCAATCAAAATAGAAAAAAATGTATAATGTTGTTCATACTTTTATAATAGTATAGATATAGATATAGGTAGATACCACACTATGTGTGTGTGTGTGTTATTTACTCCTTGGAACTTATAGATAAGTGAGAAGCTCTGGTTGATTTTTAGAGGGTATTTATCTTTCCTCTTCTTATTGTTCTGCATACTAGTACCTAATGTTTCTTAAACTTTGAAGGTTCAAAAACGTGGTTCTGTAGGGAGAACCATAGATGTTACTCGTTACAAGGGGTATGATGAGCTCAGGCATGATCTTGCCCGTATGTTTGGCATCGAAGGGCTACTGGAAGATCCACAACGGACCGAGTGGAAGCTTGTCTACGTCGACCATGAAAATGATATATTACTTGTTGGAGATGATCCATGGGAGTAAGTGTCATGCAACATTCTATTTATATTTTTCTGGTTTGGCTGAAAAACATTGTAACCGTAGTCCTAATTCTCTTGTTCTTCCAGGGAGTTTGTGACCTGTGTCCAGAGCATAAAGATACTTTCCTCTGCCGAGGTACAGCAGATGAGTTTGGACGGAGATCTAGGTCAGCTGCCTGTCCCAAACCAAGCTTGCAGTGGAACGGATAGTGGTAATGCATGGAGAGGACACTATGATGATAATTCAGCTACCTCATTTAACCGCTGAAGTATGCAGAGAGTGACCCTCCATGCAGAAAAGCCATTTAAGAACTTACGTTCCATGCTTCCAACCTTCAAAAGTTGGTGGCATAAATGTGAACTGCGCACAGATGACATAGCACAAATTGATCTTTAGCCAAGTCTTTTTTTCTTTCTCTTATGTCGATATGGACCACTTAATTTTGCTTGAGTGGTCGAGTCTGAGCAATTTGAGAAATTCTTGCTCGAAGACCACCGCTGAATATAGATAGCATTGCTCGTAGCTGGCTAGTTGACTTGTCTGAGATTTGAGCTACTGCAACAAAAGTGCTTTGTAAATGATGACCCTCTTGCCCGAGGATGAAGTATAAAGGGCAGATTGGTGTAAATTGTACGTCTTTAGGCTAGATAGGTCTTCCAAAAGCTTCCACATATAGGTCTATAATGAGCTGATGTGTTCTTGAAGATAAAACTTCGGAGAAACAGTGTACAGCTTCTTGAATTCAGTTGCAGTTTCTAGCTTATTACAACCTGTTTTCCTGACACCATATAGGTGGACTTGAGTTCTTTCAGGGAACATCAGATTACAAAGTTGTATATTGTGATCATCAAGCTGAATGTGGAAGAACCACAGGAACAACCCTCATTACCTTCAGAACTGTACCAGTCACAATATCCGGAACTGGGCTATTCTTGTTCCTTATTCTTCAATATGCTTTAAGGGGAAATTCTAGCTCATACAAAGATGGAAAGTGCAGTATGCTTGCAGTGTAATTGGTGTATAGTTCAGGAAAAGTGTCAATCACATGGTAAGTGTAACATTTGGTTTGTGGTTGGGTTGATTCGACCAAACCTCAAGTGTATAATATATGTTTTGTAGATAATTTGATTCGACCAAGCGTAAGAAATTTCCATACTTTAAGTGCTCCTATGGCGCAATTAGGAATAGAAGATGAGTTGAACTTGCATGAGCATAGCCCATTTGTTTGAGGTCCATTCAAACTCAAAATTACTAAACGCGAGCTTGAGGTTGTTGAGTTTGAACCAAAAATATATGTTCAAAACATCGGCCCAAGCTTTTTTTTAATTTTTAATTTTATTTTTGTTATTACTAATGTTATAATTCTATTAACTGTTAGAATTATTAGTGAGATAATAATATTTAACCACATAACATAATACATATAATTATAATCTTATTTATCATATTTATAGCAAAAGTTATATAATTGAACACAAATAGTGACAATAGTAATATCTTTATTATAAAGATAATAATAATAATCATTAAAAATTAGATCATATGTTTTAATTTAATGATCACATAATATAACAAACATGATTATATCTTATCATGTACACTACAACAACAAATATACTAATAATAATTAACAAGTATACTAAACAATAAGACACTAATTACGATCACATATAAGATTGTTTAAATAATTGAAATAATAGTACTCAAATTAATATAAGCGTGCCTTATTTTATATTTCTAGATAGGTTAGCTCGAGTTTAAGCTCAGCTCAAGTCCTGAAACTTTCACAAATTCGACTTGAGCTCTACTTGTTTGCACTGAATGACAGGTGTAGATTGGGTTAGTGCACGCATCTCCGTGAATTGTTCAACTATACATGCAACTATCATATGCTAAATTCAATTACATTACCTCCTCAAAGTATCGAATTGATATACACGATTAAAATGCGTTTTCCGTTGCATGTTACAACAAAAAGTGCAAATCACATAAAATCAAACAGGCGTGCAGAGATCAAGGTCTGAAAACAATTCCCCGATGAGGAAGGGAAAAACAAGCGAGAAGGACAAACCAGCTTGGGCCAGTTTCATATTCTGCTATTCTCTTTTGAATAAAGATGGACATAGAATAACAGCCGACACCACCTCGTATGAGTTCAAGACCGCTGGTAGGAAAGAAAATGACCCCAGAAAGCAAAGGTACAGCTGCTATTGGAAATACTCGAACTTTTTCTTGAAATCCAATACTCATTACACTTGAATACATTCATGTAGCTGCAAGAAATGCGTACTCAAGCCTAAGTTACAAGAACGGTTCCGCTTATGACTTTTGCTGGGGATGCTTAAGGTGGCAAACTAAAGGGCAGACTTAGACCATCTAAGAAAGGATTGCCATGACGTCTGATGCCCTTAGTGCTATGTAGTCGGAGCCATCACTGCCCTTGAAATCATTGCCTGCATATTTGGAGTACAAAACTGTGTTTCCTGGAGCAACTGACAACGGCTTCCTGTTGCCCTCGTCGTCAAGAGGACCGGGCCCAACTGCAACCACCTATAATTCAAGAATGACAACTAATAAGGATAGTCCACTGCTAATAATTGCTGAATGAACGAACTCGGAGTGAACAAATTGAAAAGAGGAGACAAACAAAGCCAGATGGATGCAGACTAGGTGGGCTCTGATCGAAATATCTCTAATAAAATTACATGATAAGACACTGTTCTGTCCAGGTAGAGTTAAAGAATGTAACTTACTGTGCCAATTGACGGCTTCTCCTTGCTTGCATCTGTTAAATACAACCCACCAGCCGTTTTTTCCTCAGCTTCAGCAACCTGAAAGGATACCGACATTATTTATTGCTAAGTATCAGGTATTGATAACAGAATCAGATGGCTGGACACAGGACCTACCTTTATGAGAACTCGGTCATTCAGGGGATTCAAATCTTTTACGTCATCAGTATCAAGAGTACCAACAATGTCATCCTCCTTCAGAATGAGATGATTTGTTCCATCGAACTCCACCTCTGTTCCTGCGTACTTCGAGTACACCACTTTGGTGCCAGTCTGGAGAAAGGTATCACCTTGTAAGCCAAACTTATCACTGGTATAAGCATAACAACCAAAAAGAACATTGAATCTCTGATGATACCTTCAAACTAACTTCCAACTTGTTTTTTCCAATTGTCCGACCTTCTCCAACAGCAACCACCTCACCTGCTTGAGGTTTGGTTTGCGCAGTTGTTGGTAGTAAAATACCACCTGAAGTCTTCTCCTCTGCTGTTTTAATCTTCACCAACACTCTGTCACCCAGTGGCTTGAGGGAAGTGTACTGAAAGCAAAATTCAGGGCTGAAATGATCAGTAAATTACATAACTGCACTTACACATATGAGACAATAAATCAGGCCTGACCCAATTATAATATTTGGTAAATGAGCTTTGCCATAACTCGCTCAAACTAATACTCACAAGTTACAACAACAAATTCACATAAGAGGCATGTTACAGACATTAGAAATGCTAATAGGTCATCATTCAGCTTCACAGTTCAGGTTGCTAAATTATACATCTATAAATTCCAACTCATGCAAAATCCATGTGCCAGTTAAGTAAGACGCGGTAAGAAACAAGGAAACAATTGGACAATATTGGTGAATAGATGAGCTAGCATACAAGCTGCATTTTGCCTAAAAGATCAAACACATTCTTTCGTCCACCGTAAACAACAGCGGGTCGTGTTTCTTAATCAATTAACAGTCACTGGAAAAAGCACTGCAGGGGACAAATCACATTTTAGCACTCCATAATAGAATTTAAACCAGCAGAATAAGGAAAACCAAGAAAATCTAGTGTTGGATAAAAGAAATTCACACTTTATACACCTCATACCGGTGTAAATTTCAGTGCCAACAGTGTGAGAGCCAAGTCCAAAACAAAAAACATTCTTGATGAGAAACTATAGCACTGAAAATCAAAGAAGATGCATAAAATCAAATGAAGACAGTAAATGCAACGCACAGCGAGTGAACTTCGAGAACATAGATTACAAATTGACTAACACAATTATACCTTAGGGGCAACAGTTGTAGCCGCTTTGACAACAAGGGAGGGGAATGATCTTAGGGAGAGTGCATTCTGCTTCAGAGGTTGAAAAGACGAGACCTTTACTGCATTTGAAGCTCTCAGCCCCTCAAATGAAACAAACCCTTTTCCTGAAATTGAGGAAGCAGCGGAAGTCAACTGTGCAGCTGCCATTTCTTGTCCCCAAACTCAAGATTATAAACCCTGGAAATATGAGAACCCATCAAAAACTTCAAAGAATCAAGAAACAGTACAATGAACGGAGATTTAAAGAAAAAAAAATGAAATACCTTAAGTGAGAAAAATTAGTGGCAGAGTCAGAGAAGAAATGGGTGGTGGGTTGGTGTCAAATTGGTTAAGAGGATAACAAAACCCTAGAAAGTTCTTGGAGAGAGGGGTTTTTTGGCAAAAGATAAGAGGGTTCTAGAAACATTTCGATGAAGTTGGCTGTTGGTAGGTAGTTTGCGGTATGCAGTTTGCAGCACCACCAATTGGATTGTTGGAGTTGAAAATATGGGCAGTGGCCCATTTTGTCATATACAATTCTCTTTATGCAGGCTTATATTTGCAGCCCAAGCCCACTTAAAAGGTGGGCCTTGCATTCAAGTCTCTAAGTTTTGTAATAGTTATAAATTTATAATTATTAGCTCGTCATTTAAAAAATATAAATACCCTTTTGAAATTAATAATCGTATAACAAATACCTTCTCATACTAACCCATTGTAGAGGTGTTTGTTAAACTTTTGTTAATTCCAGATGTGTATTTGTAATTTTCAAATAATGAAAATGCATTTATAATTATGACAAATTTCAAAAGAGTTAATTATAACTTACCCTAGTAAAAATTGTTGAGGTTAAGGAGTAACTCGACCTAACAAGAGATGTTTACCAGGGCTTAAAAAAACACTTATCAGTTTATTGTTGAAAATAATATTTTTGTTTTATAGCTTTTACTTCTAAACTTTTTAAATTAAGTTAATTTTAAAGTCAAAAGTTATAAACAACTCACTATCAATTTCGTCAATTTATGGATAAAATTGTAAATATTTGAAGTTGTAATTCAAACGCAATCATTGTAAAAAAGAATTAACTCATTTAACTAAATGAAATCAATATTGAGGGAAAAAAATTCTTTAGTGAGAAAAATGGGTACTATAAGAAAGATTGAGAATTACTTTTTTATTATTTAAGAAAATATATAGATAAAAAAGAAAAAGAAATAAAGCAACTATATAAGCATCATAATATGTATGTGTATTTATAGTAAATGTAGTAGAAGGATTACAGTTAAAGTAGATTGTAAGTATTGCATCCACCATCCGACCAAATTTGGGTTTTAATATTTAAAAACCCTCATTATCTACTAGAAATATAAAATCAACGAGTTACATTTGAGTTAATGATGTTTGAACGGGTTTATTCCTAATACAACTGAAGCAAGTAATTAATTGATGGTCCATTATAGATTAATTGATATTTAAATTTTTAGTCCGATCAATGATGCTTTAACTTAGTGGTTAAGATTAAAGTTGAGATTCTATAAACAGGTTTAAAATTATAGGTTCGAATCCATGTTCGAGTGCATTAGACGTATGGGTATTTGTTTCACTTTATGTGAGTATTTGTCTCAATTTCATTTGAGTTATTATTTGTTATTGTTTTTAGGCATATTGATGTATTCACTGAATTGATGTAATTTATTACTGTTTTTAACCATATTGGTATATTAATTGAATCAATGTATTACTCAATACTAATAATAATAATAATAATAATAATTTTCAGTTCGACTACGACATCTGTAATTGGCACCAGGATAATTTGGATTGGATCCATGAAAAATTTCTGTAGCTAGAAACGGTAATATATTCAAGGTTCATGCATTGTTCCTCAATCTGAATCATTTAACGTATTATAAATCAGTGAAACTCAATACTCGTGCGACTTTGTATATTGTCCAAATAGATCATTACTACCATACTCCAACAACTCATTTCTCAGGTATGCACTTCTGATTGCATCTACCTTTGTTGCTCTTAACGATCCAACAGCCTTGGACTTTGAAAAGCTATTATTGGGTCCACCTTGTATCCCTCGCTATATTTTTTAAGATAAACAACTTGGGATCGGATTCATAAGATTTTACGATCTTACAAGAAGACTATATTTATTTGAGTTCTAGTGTAAAAGAGGCAAACGAGATGTGTCACATCCTAATTATTGTTGTATCCTACTTTGAGTGACCTTAGGATCAGATTCATAAGGCTTGACACTCTAATTATGTCGAGCCCTATGTGATCTTAGAATTTTTTTTTTACATAAATCAGGTTTGATCGAATTAAACCAATCATATATTATGTGATTGACCACTTTTTCTAAATTACACAGCAATCACAGTGCAAGTATATTACACTTATCATATAATTTATTCAAACAGAATCAAATTCAATCCGAATTAAAATTTTCCGCTATCCTATGTTGTATTAAAAAGCACAAAAATTAAGAGAAGAGGATACTAGAAAACCTCATTAGTGGAGAGTAGCCTAATTCATGAATAGTATGGGGACATTTTTAAAAAGTGAGAATCTTAAGGGGACTATGTCTTAAAAACGAGTTGTTTATGAATGGAATATTGCATATATATAGTGTTAAATTAATTAAATAACAGAGATTTAAGAACAAATATTTTTGGACTAAAATGCCGTACGGTGCACAGCTTGATGCAGACAGGGATTGGACAAAGTGAAATTTCGGGAAAGGTGCATTAACGGAAATTGACCCATATGGAATACCACGCCCACCTTCCTGGAGATATCCTCAATACCGTTTTTTCTCCTGGGAAACCGAAAGCTTTATTTTTTTACTATTTTTTAGTCCAATTAGACTTGTAAGTATTTTCTATTGTTTTATTTAAATTTATTTTAAAAAGAATTAATTTTTTTTAAAAAAAGAATAATTTAGTACTCATGAGATTTTCTTTCATCTTACAAATAGATTTTTCTACTACTCAAATTTTATCGAATTTGTTGATATTAAAAAAAATGAATGAAAATTGATATCAATCATTGCTTGACTCACTTACTTATTGTAGGTTAAATAAATCTTTTTCAACTAAACTACTCTTATAACAGTAAAAATATACCATCTTACATGAAGTTCACACTTGGACCATGCACTAGTATAAAATATTTAAAAAATATTTGTACCGTAGAAATTATATGAATGAAACTCTTTCTCATTTTTGGAAGAGTGGGGGGCGGTGATCGATATTTCAAAATCAACAACGTACAATTATAATATTCAATATTTAATATATGAATATTTTTAAATTAATTAATAATTTCAAAATAAATAAATACTATTATTGAAAGTAAATCCAATACTTATATTTGTATGGACTCAAATTCAATTTTTTTTATAGTAATTTGATTGTTACATTATTTGTATATATGTATATATATATATATATGTGCGCATAGTTCAAATTGACTAATTAATTATAAATAAGGCATGTAAATTCGGATACCTTCATGTTTAGTTTTTTTGACCAACTTTAATTGAATCCTGTATTTCAAGTGTAAATATATTCTTTTATACTGTTAATTTGGTCCCTTTTCTAATCATTACTTTTGTGATTAAAATTGAACTGAAACACACCTTTTGATAAAAATTACAGTACCATCTATAGCTTTTATAGAAGCGACAATTATATGATTATATCAATATTTCATTAAATTGGACAAACCAACTTAACAATATATTAATTCGAGCAACACACCAATATGACTAAAAATCATCAAATAAATTACAATAAACTCGTATAAAGTAAAACAAATACTCAAATAAAATGAACAAACATCTACACATTCGATGTGACTCGAACCCATGACCTCGAATTTAGTCATAGAACCTCAGCCTTAACTACTATGATTTACCCAATTTTTCATTAATCTTAAAAATGAGATTAGTTACCAAATTAAACTACAATCTCTTATATTTATGTAACCAATTATAAACTCACGAATTGAAACGCTACATATTGGCCTTTTTTTTTTTCGATCAATCATAAATGAATCATCTCATAATTAATTATGAACCCACAAATCAAACTATTCCTAATTATGAAATTATACAAATTCCGCTTTATATATTTTGACGAAATTAAGTAAAACTTGTTAATTAATTAAAAAAAGTGGACCCTAAATTATGGGTACAAAAAAATTCCCCCACATGTACCATACGAACCTCAAGTGTTTGATAAATCCGAAGAGTACCTCCCAGTACATACGTAATTACATGTTATTCAAGCCTGATCAGCCGCATGCAGACGGAGGGGAGTCAAATCTGTGTGTGTTTGAAGGACGCGTAACCCATACCAGCTGATAATCGTGCTTCATGGGAACTAACACTTTATACCCTTTATTATGCCGTACGTACGAAGAGAGATAGGCAGCCTACGCAAGCAAACACATCGATGATTGCGACAGATATTGGAGATCTTGTACGTACAGATTCTCATGCTGACATGTATCATGTTTCTGTACCCAAGTTTTTTTTATTTAGATCAAATTCGGTCGAATTTAAATCAATCGTATAATAAATATAATAAATTTATCACGTGATTTGTGTACAATTAAAAAAAATTATTAATTATTTTAATTTGATTTGAATAAAAAAAATTAGTTGGAAGACATCTCCTCAACGTAAGGAATGGCAAGCAGGTGGAAGTTGCGAGGGGCATGTGAATGATCAATCTCAGACATTCTTCTTAGTATAATCAAAGTCATAGATGAGTACACTTCAGTTGTAAAGTCAGACATGTCTTTTCTTTATACAGTTTCTCCCCGTTTTTCTTCATGCAGTCAAAAAAAAAAAAAAAAAAGGCATGATACGTATGTATATATATATGAGATCGTAATATTGCAAGTCAAGGATATTTTGCGCAGTTTCTATTTGCTTTATGGTTTCAATTGCGCGTGAATTTGCACTGAAATTTTGACTTGGGAAAAGGAATTCGATCTCTGTTTTTGTTTGGATTTGCAAGTCAAGAAAGCTGATTTCATCCTTAGTTCTATAATTTTAGAGAAGAACAATTTTTTTTTTCTTCGAATATAATATTGTGCAGGCAGAGGTCATTGGACTTGGTCCTATATATCAGAATCTTATCAGATAGTTTTCACTATAGTTAATTATTATTGTTAAAAGTAAATAATTGTTGGTGGATACTAATTAATTATGGTAGCGCAATGGTAAAAATTGCATCAAATATTTTGGTCATAGGTTAAACCTTAACGATTGTTGATTAACCATGATCAAAACTTAGGTTTTTGTCTAACTATAGTATCTTCGTATTGATTTATTATAATTTTTAAATTGTAGTGATTCATATTATAGAATATATATATATATATATATATATTTGTAGTGTAAGGAAATAGTGTTGGACATTTTTTGAATTGTTGGGAAAGTTTTGGTAATTCTATGCGGGAAAAATACATACCATCCCCTATGATATCCAAAATGAACAAATTAATTATTGAAAAATACGGGGAGGTAATTTCGTACTTTTTTTTATACGGAGTAATTTGATCATTTCAAATAACACAAGGGTGTGATATGTATTTTTCCCAATTTTATGCTTTCAAATGTTATTTGATTTTAGTATTTAATATGTTAATCATTTGTTTTAGAGTTTTTATAGGAAAAAATGCAAGTAAGGCCTGTGATGTGAGGGTGTTTTTTTGGCTTAATTTTGAAAAACATAATAAGGTATTTTGTTTTATTTTTTTTCTTTTTTTGCAATTTTTTTTTGAATATTTTTCATATCATAGCGTGCTATTTTACATTTAATCCGTTTATTATATATGCAGAACTGTGAACCCCTTACCGATGTTAGTAAAAAATCAGCTGATAGAATCAAAGTGAAATTACAATTTTGGTCCATAGGATAGGGGGTCACACTATTTGGTCTTTTATTTTACGAAATTTTCAAAATGGTCCTATAATTAAAAAAGTTCGATATATTTAATTCTATGCTTTACGAAATCTCCAAAATGATCCCAAAATAGTCCCATAAATCTCGTAACGAACTAAATGTGTCGAGTTTTTTAATTTTAAGACCATTTTAAAAATTTAATAAAACAAAGGTTCAAAAGTGTTAAATCCCATATCTTACAAGACTATAAATATAATTTTACCTGAAATCAAAATTATCACTGCTTATATGTACATATACATTTGTATGATTCAAAAATAAAAAAATAAATTGATTTATCACAATAACAACTAGCAGAATTCTAATAGTAACGAAAATTATATTATTAAAAAATCAGTACTGACTAATAAAATAATATATATATATATATATATATACACACAAAATAAAACTACGACAACATAAGTATCATTATCAATCAATACATATTTTTAGCGACAACTTTAAAGTAACTCTCAATATTTTGTTCATATATATATATATATATATATATATTAGTATCCTTTTTGTGGTTAAGTTTGTAGTGATGTGAGGTCTCCAGGGAAGACGAGGATGGGGCACTAGGACATGTTTGTTTGGTTATCATACTTACGTTAGTAGCTTGAGCTAGAAAAAAGCGTAGGTGTGGTCCTTCCTCGACCCATCTCAAATTTGTACACGAGGGAACTCCGATTTCCACATGTGCTCATCTTTTTTCATTATTAACTCAAGATCCAAACATCACCGCGTATAACCAAATCAAGATCATTATTATATCCATCTCCTTTCCTCCCACGTGTCACTTCTTTTCTTCCCCAAACACGCCCTCTGTTGACCCGAGTGTTTCACTCCACTCTCCCCCCTCCCAACTCCCACTCGTATATATACGCGGCAAAGCCGCCATTTCTCCCCAATTCCTCTCTCCAATTACTGGTTTCCCGACTCATAAACAAGATTTATACAACAAATTAATAGACCCACCTGTTTGGAAATATGGTGAAATCAACTGAGAATCAGCCGCCGGAGAGGAGGGACGAAGCTTCGTCTTCGTCGTCGTGTAAGTATAAGGGTGTGAGGAAGCGGAAGTGGGGAAAATATGTTTCTGAAATCAGGCTGCCTAATTGTAGGGAGAGGATTTGGTTGGGCTCCTACGACACGGCGGAGAAGGCGGCGCGTGCCTTCGACGCCGCCCTCTTCTGCCTCCGTGGTGGGAACGCTAAGTTTAACTTCCCCGACAACCCACCGGATATAGTCAACGGGAGGTCCTTGACGCCTGCCGAGATTCAGGCCGCTGCTGCCCGCTTCGCACACTCGGGGTCGGACCCACTTGCAACCGGGAGCTCGGGTCGGGTCGAGAACCCGGATATCTCGCTGTCGGATTCGCTGTCGTCCTCTGAGGTGTTGCAGCATGCGGAGTCACCTTGTCCGTCGGTGTCGGACGGGCAACCTCAGCCGGACAGTGAAGTTACGGAAATGCCACTGGACAATGCGTTTATGGACCAGTTCTTGAGCATGGGCACGGAGAATAACGTCCCGGATTTCGGGCTATTTCCGGGATTCGATGATTTTCCAGGCGATTATATGGCGCCGCTCTTACCAAGCGCCGATTATTACCCGGACAATAACGAGGAATTCCCTTCGCAGGATTCATTTCTTTGGAACTTTTAAGGAATACAATACAAATAAGCTAATTAATTTTTCTAATTAATTTTTCCTTTTTTTTTTTGGTGGGTCAGAGATTCTGGAAATTTTTGCTGCTGGAATTATTGACCTTTTAATCCAAATAAGGAAAGAACATAAATAAGCCTGATGAGCCCCTCTCTTATTTTATCATCTTTCCGAGGAACAAATGTTTGGATCGGGGGGTGGATGGAACAATTTTTGTGTGCCCATCAACGTCCTCTTTTTATTTCAATTCTCGTATTCCTTCTTTTTTCCGTTTTTCTTGGAGGTATGTCTCGATTTTTCACTACATCTTAAAGATCATCAGCATTACCACTTCAACACAACATAACAGCAGTCACAAAATATCAAATAATAATTTTAAAGTTGTTGTTGAATAATTTTAATCTTACCATAAATAATTTAATTATTAATCATAAAAATTATGCATAAAATTACAAATATTGATGCATCTATAACGACAATTTAAATATAGTTACAACGTACGATCAATAATTACTGTCACTGTGTTGTTAATGTACATATATCTTTATTTATGACACTTTAACAAACAACCATAACCGGAAAGAATAATTGTAACTACTAAAACTATGAAATCATTATTGCGAAGGGTATAAATCTTGTCACGTAATACATATAAGTATTAACAATATTAAAATTATTCTTAATACTTTTGTTATTAATTTTCTTTTTCCCTTTTTTTTAATTGCTCTTTGTTTTTCTTATATATATATATATATATATATATTATAATTGGCATTATTATATATTTTTTGTGAAAGAAGTTTACAAAGGAAATCATGAATACTTTTCCACCATGAAAACTAATTTTGCGATGATTCTTAGATGCATTTGCAAAAATCACAGCCAACAAGTGTGTGGTTGTGATCAATATACTTATTAATAATTACAACTATTTATTTTTAACATGATAATTAATCATAAAATTAAATATTATATTTCTTTTAATATGTATAAGTTCATTAAATATTTTAATAAGAATTTGAACTCATATTGTGGGTTTGACACTGTTCAATCTTAACCAGCAAATCAATTAGATTGGTTGGTCAGGTAGTACTAGGTGGCTAGCAATAGTACTGTAAAACATCCTAGAACAGCCATTGCCTGTTACGGATCCAAAACATGTTTCTCATGTGCTCTATTCCTGTTTGTTTCCTAGTGAATTATGTTAGTTGTCGTCAGATCTCCGGCTCTCCGGTTCTATTCCAGAGTCCTATTTTATGCTTTCAGACATATATTTATTCAAATTTGTTAGTATTGTGCTTAAATCCATGAATTTAAAGATAGGAATTTTAATTTTAATAAAAAAAATATTTTTACATTTATTTTTGAATAATTCATATTACAAAAATTGAAATCATTTAACTCTTATTTTAAAATATATTTTGTGGAATATCGATGCATCTCAAACGGAAAATTCTGAATAAATCATTCAATTCAATGTCGTGGTTTAAGACATATCCAGTTTCTGCATCGATTTTTATTTAATCATGACTAATTATAATTCTTTACCACGACTTTAGTCTATAACCTTCTAATAACGTACATACTGATCTGCATTTTGAATCACTTGTTATAAACCTTTAATTCTTGATGGCGGCAAGTCTACTATAAGGGCTCTGGCCGACACGTTTGACACATACACAATCTTTTCTGACGGGTTTATAGAGTGTCATCCCTACTTTCTCATTTATGTAATAAAAAAGAAAAAAGAAAACTAACTACCTTGTACTAATGCTATATAGTAATAAGAAAGAGGGATGATTTTCATGTCTAGTTTGCTATGATGGACGATTGAGGTGAAGCATGTCATAAACTTCGTACATATATTATA
>NC_026155.1:9425524-9435637 GCF_000512975.1 Sesamum indicum | reverse complement strand
GGCCTAAAACGTGTTGGTTAGAATTGTCCACAACCAATTAACGACCCTAGTTAGACACAATCCTATATATGTACGATTCACATATATAGCACATGATTTTTTATTTTTATTTTTTCAAATTCAAATAGTAAATGCAAAAGGGTCTATATAGAACATAGCTCAATCTTTTTATTGTTTTATTTTTTTCTATAATTTTGGATTTATGGCTTTGAATTTTACTTTAAGGGCTTTATTACTTGATGGTATATTTATTATCCATATTATGAAGAAGAATTGCAGTGTTAATTTATAAAATTATGAATGTTGTAAACCTGAAGTGCCTATTAGCCAAATACTAAGAAAAATTACAATGATTTTGATATGAGTAAAATTAATTACTTATTTTGAGGTAACATAAGATAGTTATATAGTATTCTATATTTTCGATATATATCTTTGTTTTAGACTGTATGTATTTTATTATTACTATGTCCTCGTATTTCAATCTGCCACTAGAGATGGCAAAGGACGCGAGTACGTCGTTAGGATCTTTGCAATTTTTTGATCACTTTGAATGGGTCAAACTCGGATCTAAATTATTGGGTTAGAGTCCGATGACAGGTTCTAATTTTATAAATCCAGTCAGGTTGGAGGTAGAGTCACTAGTCTTGCAAATAATATTTATTGATATATCTAATTTATTTAAAATATTTAACTTTTATTATATGTAGTTATAAAATAAAAATATATTTTTAACATGATAATAACTTATTAGATTTTTATTAACAATAATTTTAATTTTTTCTAGCAAAAAAAAATTAATCCAATTTTGCAATTTAGAAAATCACTAGCTTTTTTGAGTTACGATAAATTTAATGTGTGACGGGATAAAATCAAAATCAGGACAAAATAGATTCGAATTTCAGCTAAATTTACATTGGATAAATCTGGAGTCCAATCAAATCTGCTCCATTGTCATTCCTATGCAGTGTGGCATAGACCAGTACAATTTTTTTTTATTAGATAGTTATAGACTAGTACAAGATTTTTGTATTAGTCGAGGAGTGGGAGCATGCATACGTATCATCTTCATTTGTGCATGCATGTCTGTAGTTATGTGTATACGTTGTGGGCTATTTTTCTCCTACCTCGTGACTAAATGGAAAACAGGACCACAAAATAATACAATCTAATCCTGCATCCGCGAGCTCCAACATTTTATTTTACTTTCCCTTTCCTTCTAAAACTTATGCCACTTGCATATATAATTAATTTGTTGATATTAAATAATTCCCTTCTCCAAATATTATGGCCGAATCAAACAAGAAGTCTTAGGTTCATCTTCGATGCCACTTATTTATAAACTAAAAGTTTCGGGGAAATAACACTTTTGGTCCAGTAATTATGGTCTCCCAACTTTTAATTCCGTTAATTATTGGGGTTTTTATTATTGATCCTGTAACTTTGAAAAAGTAATATTTTTTGTCTCACGACACCTTTCTGTTAGATACTTTAAAAAAAAGTACAGCGTGCTTAGCACGTGCTCATTAGGATCTTTACAATTTTGGTACCATTTGTTGTGAAATTCTTATTTTTGATTTCATAACTTTAAAAGATCCAAACTTTTGGTCCTATAACTTTAAAAGAGTAGCACTTTTAATCTCGTAACTGCCACATGGCATTTTTCGTTAAATATCCAACAGAATGTGCCATGGGAGCAACACGGCTATTTTTTAAAAATTATGGGACCAAAAGTGAAAATCTCGTAATCGATAAAACCAAAAGTGTAAAAGGCATAAGTTACCAGACCAAAAATGTTATTTTTCCTAAAGGTTTCAGTACAAGGTAATTGCATGTGAGATGGGCGGAGTAATTATCCATTGTAATTGCTTAAACTTTTAGAGTGTGTTTGATTGGAGTGAAAAGTGGAAGTAAAAGAGAAGTAGAAGTAAAAATGAATGTATAGGAGATAATTTAGTGTTTGGTTAGGAGGAGGAGGTGGAGGTGAAAGAAAACTCGATGCATATGAAACCCCTTTGAAGTCCAATTTTATTTCTGTCTGAAATTGGGCGGAAAAGTGGAAGTATAAGGCTAAAAAGACAAAAAATTACGATTTCTATTTTTATTTACACTATTATCCATATGTATATATATAATTTTCCTCCAATTCTTTTCTCCTTCTCGCTGATAATACTGCACATAATTGCTAGAGAAAAGATAACAAAATCATTGAAAATGTGTGCCTTCTTTGCATTGCCTTCTTGAATGCGTCTAGAGATGATATACAAAATTATTTTTTGTACCAACAAAAGCTCTGATGTTTGAGTTCGGATTCGTTAGTCGAAAATAATATTAGTAAATTTTATTGTATTTAACTTAAATAATTTAGAATAAATTAACGATACTAATTTTAATAAATATTTTTACTAATAAAAAATATTCTTGTTCTTATTTGATAAATATTTTCATTAATAAGGTTTTTAAATTTTTGCTATACTAAAATCATATTAGTATAATATTAATTCATTTATATTCTAATACAAAATGAAGAAAAGGGTTATTGAGTAAAATTACAAAAATTAGTCTTTTCTTCTCAATCCGTTTTTCCCATACTAAACAAGGGGAAGTATTTGAGATTTACTTTCTTTCCAATCATAACAAACAACTTGAAGGAAAATTATTATTTTTTTCCTCCCCCTTTTACTTCTCTGTTTTTTTTTTTTTCACTTGAACCGAACAAATCCTAAGATGAGGTGATTGTCAAACATAATATTTATCTCAATATATATATGATAACTAATTAATTAATTTAATTAATTTATATATACATAAATGACGAATAATGCTTCTACAAATGATTCCCCAAAACAAAAAAAGAAAGAAAAAACCTCGGACTATGGGACTAAATGACATTGTCCTAAACTCCTCTCTGAGAGCGTAAAGGGCACTCCGTAATTGTGGTGGACGACAGTCCACACAGCCGTAATATCTACAGCGACATGAAGGAAAAATCTGTGGTATTTAAGTCGTGTTTTATGTAATAGCCTTTTTTAACAAGTCAATGTTATAATTACTTAAGAGTACGTTTCGGTTGGGGGCTATGACATTAACGCTTTTAACATCTGATGCAAACAACTCATGTTGTCTGATGAGGAAGGCCCCCTCCTCTACCTCTACCCATCATCTACTTTAACCTTAATTAATAATCATCACATAGCCTAATTAACCACGTTTAAGGAAGTGATAACTCCACTTGTGGAGGTGAATGCATCCTACCCTCGTTACACATCTTTCTTTGACTAACATCTTTTTTTTTAAAAAAGATATAATTATTAGTAATTAATTAATTATAATTTTCTTCAAATGCATTGAGATGCAATTATGTTATAACAAATTAAACATGTATAAACGAGATAAAGTTCATGTTTACTTGGTGGGATATGAAATTAGAATTTCAAACTTACTAATGAGGTCTGGTTCAATTGACGAAGTTGAGGTCCTATCGTTTAATAATACTCCCATGAATGGAATGTTTTGAATTCAAATTCCAGTAATGTGTTGAGTATCAGCATCATTTTCTTCATCAGAGCTAAGCAACAGTGGCAGAGTTCCATCCCTAGTTACTAGTTCTGGTTCGTGCGTGTTTCTTATTAGTTGCTATAAAAAAAAATAAGAAAGAAAAAACCTTATTGCCACGGATTTCTTGCCATGGAACTCCCACAACTTTGCAATAGAATTTTGAAATTTTGAATTTTCATTGCAAATTCCATGACAAAACAAAGACAAATTTTTGCAACAAAAAGTTCGACGCAAAATCCGTTGCAAAATTTAGTCAATTTTAGGATGCTCACTTCCGTTGCAAAAGTCGAGACAAAATTTTGCCACATATCACTTTTGATGTTAATTTGCAACTGATTTCGCAATAGTACAAGTTCAAGGCAACGTCTGGATCGAACTTTATATCCATTAGTTAATTGTTGATTCAGCGCCTTGTTCATTTTTTCATTTAATTGCTAATTCCAGTTGTATGCATACAGAGCACTACTTTCATTTTTATTTAAAAAAAATAACAAATTTTCGCTTCGAAATTGATTCTTCTCTCTGGATAAACTTGACCGACTCTCAAATGGGGATCACTGAATCTTGATTTTCTCTTTCATTTCAAGGTTCTAACATGGTATCAAAGCATCAATCTTGGTCCTGATAAATAGATCGTAAAATTCTTTTTACTCTCAAAGTCATGACAGAATTTGGAGGATCACAGAGCAATTGAAATGAATGAAGTTTATGATACATAAAGGAACCACATATTGTGCTAATTGGGTACCCAGAACAGTACAAGGAATTGAAACATCAAAAGAAAAAAGAAATGAATAAAGCATATGTTAACAATGTTGAGGAGAACACTGACAATCTGATTGGTTCAAAGCTATAAGTGATTGGAATGATAATCTTGTGGATTATAGATGATTGTGCTTATTGTAATGATGGAATTACGTATGCATACTCAACATAAATTGAATTACGTACATATCTATACTTATATATAAATAGGGTTATTTCAAGTGATATTAAATTGTAATATCGTAAAAGAGTACTACATTACTGGTCTTACACTACCACTCAAAAGATGTTCTAGAACCAGAACTGCATCATTTGGATAAAAAAAATTATGATAACCACTTTCGACACACTCGATTATCATCTCTTCTTACAATTGAAAATGACCCTAACCTTGCTGATCTTTCTTCAATACATTAATCATGTTCAAGTGTTATGATGGCTCGTCAATTTCGAAAAATTCTAATTTAAATCGATTTTAAGCAGTCTTGCACCAATTATATGAAAACCGCAATATATTTATCATGTGTGATTAGTGCACTGCTAAAAAAAATGAACAATCACATAACAACTGTATTACACTTATCCGTGATTGACTTGGTTCGACCGAACCTCATTTGGATAAGACTTTCCCCCTCAATTTCACCAATTGAACTGAATTTCATTAATAAATTCGAAATTCTAATTTCGAATTCCACCAAATATATGTGCAGTTTATCTAAATTATATGAGTGTATTTTGTTATAAATATGATTAATTATTAATTCATATTTTAACATAACGATATAATCATTATTTATTTTAGAAAAAAAAAAAAGAAGAAGAAAAGATAGAAAAAGAAATCTTAGTCAAAAGAGGGTGTGGACTAAACGTCCCTAATAAGGGATGGATGCATTCACCTCCAGAAGTGGAATCATCGATCACTAGCTTTCTTAAACGCGGATAGACGTTATGAGTATTTAAAAGAAATAAATAATTAATTTTTAACTAATTAAACAATTAATAATCAGATTATTAATTTTTGCAGTAGCTATCGACAATTAGAATCTAATAACAAGTAACTTTTTTATAATTTAACTCATTAGTTAAATTACTTAGTTTTAACCAATTAAATCATCACTATTAATTAATATCTAAAAATATGACTTAACTATGATCAAATATATAAAAAAGAAATTAATAATTATTTTTTATTTTCTATTTGAATATTGATATTCATCTATAGTGTTTATTAGGGATGATTACACTTTCCTCCACTGAGATTTTGTGTAATTACACGTAGACGCTCTGTGGTTTGAGAAATTAAACACCAGCACCCTAATTAGGTTCGCTTCCATCTAATAAATTAGTCCTTCCGATACCTAAAATTCACTGAATTTGCTTTTATTAATAAAAAAAAAACTGAAAGAAAATTGAAATTTACCCCTGGTTGACTTATTATGGACTTATTGTAGGTCAAACATTTTTTTTCTAACTAAACTAACTTTATAACAGTGACGAAACACCTCCTCACATGCATTAAAGTGTAAAGAATGTATGGGAGTTTTTGTTAATTACATCTAATAAATTTTTATGTTTGTTTTTCTGTCTAATAAGTAGATCCTTCCGTTAGTCATAATTCACCGAATTTGCTCATATTGACAAAAAAGTTAGGAAGATATTTATATTTACCCTCAATTGAATTATTATTATTGATTTATTGCAGGTCAAATAAATCTTTTTATGATCAAATTATATAAAAAAAATTATGTATGATTACGCAAATCTCATATAATAACAGTCCAATTATCACTAAAAAATAACTTTTTCTGCAATTATGGTGCTTGGAATATGAGTAATATAAAGTGATTTGCCGTTCATTTAATTACCTTACCTTTATTATCCTGTAACAATTGCGGGGTAAATTGTGTGTGTAATTCTCGACGCATTAATCTCTAAAGCGATCAACTGATATTCCATTCATAAAATAAAGTGGTGTGTATTTATCGCTTTAAAAAAGTGATGTTTTTTTACCGCACGCAGAGTCTGACTCCTTGTTCTTGATTTTAAGAAAGTTTTACTAACACTCAAGTGCTTTCTATAGCAACAGATTCAAACGCATGCACTTCAATATTCAATTTATAGTGTAAGTTATAATTTTTTTGCAAATTTGATATAATTATAAATTTTATTTAGTTGTTTGAAAAACTATCAATATTTTTTATTTAAGAACCATCCAACAGGTAGTCCAATATGTTATTCACCGTTAAGTTTTCATCTATTTGTTTTTATAAACTGACCAAAATGATATTGTGGACTATTAATTATAATTTTATTTTTTATTTAAAAAATTTTAATTTTTTTTTATGGATTAAGTAGATAAATGTTTTTTATATTTTTTCAGTTTTTCATCCATATTGTCTGATTTTTTTACAATTATTTAATTTTTTTAAGAAAATAGAGCAAGAACAAAGTTGAAAATTTCATACTTTCATCCATAGATTACATAATTTCATCATACATCACAGTATATTGATTATTTTGCCAAACTGTGAGGAAATATTCCCAAAAATACGTTCGGCTCAAATGGGAGGCTCAACTCAAGAGAAGGATAGTAAAGAGGCCCAGAGAATACGCGCCGCCCAAGGGGATATAAACCCCAGCCCTTAAAACTCTTGGGCAAGCCTTCGAAACAAACTATATGGTATGGGTCTAAGAGTATCCTTGAAGGCCTTGGATTAAAATGATCGTACAGATAATTGGCAGGAAGTTATTTGGCCACTTGGAGGAAGGCCTGTTGGGCGATCTGTAATAAAGTTCAGGGATTTAAGCAGATCAACTCACACTTCCTAGCTACCCCCTAGGAATTCGGAAGAACATTATGCAAAGAGGCTTTGTCGATCACAAATCTTCAAGGAAGCTCTATTTGCAAAGATCTTGTCCAATCTCTGTCAAATTCTCTGTACGTTTATCCGTGGCAACTACCAGCCCAAGTCCCTTTAAGTGGGGAACCATAGCTATAAAAGCAAGCATTTTTCTTCCTATCGAGGGTAAAAATACACAGCATACATAAGCACAAAACCACAAATGCTTGCTACAAATTATTAATATCTTTACAATATATCACATTCAATTTCAAAGCTATTATTTTTTTAAATTGTTTAGTGACTGGAGTGTTGGAGTGTTGGAGTGTTCAAATACTTTTAGCAGGTCCTCATTTCAGAGCTTATATAATCCCAGCCCTCAAATACTTCAAATCCATCACAACTCAAATAATGTTATGCAATATCTCATTTGCCCTGCCTTGTATAATTTTTAAAATATCATCTTAGTTCATAAAAAATATTTTTAAAATAATTAAAATTATAATTCAAGATTTAAAAAGGCATTTGGGATAGTCCAACCCAAATCTTGATGTAATCTTAGTTGAAGCTAACGAAACGGGTCTATTGCTAGGCGAACGTTGGTTTTAGGACATCAAGAATTTTTGAACGAGATATATCCGTAACAATATCGAATCTCAAGAGATCTTAATGTAATTTACCCTAAATTTTAAATAAATTACTATGTTTACTCTTTTTGTGTATTTTTAAAAGACGTATGATGTTACTTGACCTCATAAATTGGAATTATGATGCTATAAATATTTTCCAATCATTTTGCTTCTACATATGCAAACATAGAAATAAGTTTTCTTCACTTAAATCCAGTGTCTATATTAGCTTCTTCCAAGTAGAGGAAAACATATGTACATGGACGAAAGCTTTTTCTATTTTTCTTTTATGTTATTAGTACTTGATAGAATTTTTTTTAAAAAAAAAAAAATCAAAGCTATATATTGAATATGTTAATACCATATATCCTATTTCAAAGAAGAGATAAAAATCATAAAAGGTAGTGACCCAATTAATACTTATAAGAAAAAATATTATATTAAACGACCAATAGTTTCCTATTTTAATTTTGATTGCATCTTCTATTCTTTCATTTTATTTAAGAAAAGGTCTTATATTTAATTAAAAATAAAAAATTAAGGTGGATACTTACCACGTTTACGTAACAAATATTAGTCTATAAGCGAGGTCAATATATTTACTATTGCTAATAACTGTGGCAAGTAATTTAGCTATAGGTAAATTAAAACTATAATGAATATTAATTAAATGTGGTTAAAACATAAGTTTTCGTATCGATTTTTTCTGACCATAGTAGATAATATTATTTTCTTATGATTTCTAAATCGTATTGATTAATAATATAAAAAATAATCAATTTTTTTTTAATGCGTGTGACAAATATATGTTATTTACATTAGATGATACAATATAAATTCAAATAAGAAAATTCAATGCGCTTCCCAACAATGCTGAAAACGAAGGTAAAATGAAATTAAAAGTTATGAAGACAAAATAAGAAACAGAGAAATAAAATAAATAATTAGGTGTAAAATGAAATTCATTTGAATGCTCTAATGATCAACTAAGTTCCTACAATAGCCCTACAATCTTACAGCAGACCATCCAGCATTAGAAAATTAATTATTATTAGTTACAATATCAATTGTATGATTGAAAATTGTAGGAAATAATTATTATTAACTATGTTTAAATAAAATCGATACAATAAATTAGTTTTTTTATCATGATAAAATTATTTACTACTGCTAAGAGCCATGTATGGTAAAAATATTTGAAAAGCCATGATAAATATTTTAGCCATCCTCACAAAAGTCACGATCAATAACTATTGTGTGATTATGGTCAATAATTATTTATTTTTAATCATGATAATTAACTATGGTTGAATGCTATATTTCTTATAGGCCAGTTACTCTCTAAGATCTTGACCATGCAACATACAGTAATTTTTGGATACCGAGAGATCAATATGGTGGCGCATACACTAGCTAAAACAACAATCAATATCAGAAATATGACATATTATGGTGATTAATTATTATGATCAAAAGTGAAAATTATACTTAATAGTATTGTAGTTATGCGTGATTTGTATTTATAATCATATTTTAAAATGACTTTATATATAAAATATTGTTATGTAATTTAAGACTATTACATATAGGAAATAAACGAAATAAGCTTGAGAAATTAGAAAATTAAGCTGCACTGATGGAAAGTCATGACACTTGTCGTTGTCCTAAAGCTATGATTGTCTCCTTATGTGCAGGTGTTAGTAGCTGACTATGACTTCAGGCAGTAGTATCTCATCCTATGTGCACAACTACAAGAAGACTAAGAATCAGTCCATAATCATGTTGCCCAAAATTTATGGAAGTAAAGATGTGTTTTCGAAACTCATAAGTATCGAGACAAAAGTTTACTCTCTCAATGTGTCAAATAGAAAAGACTGATGACACTTTAAATAATTTGATAAATTTGACCTTATATAAGTCAATCAAATGTGAATATATATATTTTTCTGATTTTTTTTGTTAATATGAACAAATTTAGTATATTTTAACTAAATTGTTAGATAAAAATAAATTTTAAAATTATTAAATATAATTTTTTAAATTACAAACAATCTATAAGTAATTAGATCAAAGAGGGAGTATAATTATCCCAAAAAAACTCGAACCAAACAGTGCTTGACCCTATTTTGACATGAATAGAGAGCACAAGAAAAAGGTTGGCAGTCTAGAGATACAGTGAATGGCACGGGACCTTGATTCGGACACACGTGTCCAGGCTTCAGCGCAGACGCAACCTTATCACCGCCCACCTGTCCTCCAAGCCGTGCTCCCTTCAATAAAGAATCCGCTGTCCACTTTAACTACCAGAGCAAGCATCTCGT
>NC_026155.1:9320307-9425436 GCF_000512975.1 Sesamum indicum | reverse complement strand
CAGGGGGGGGGCGGGGCCCCCCCCCCCCCCCAGCCGTGACAGGATATGGCTAGGCTCCTACGAAACCGCGGAGGAGGCCGCCAGGGCTTATGACGCCGCCGTGTTCTGCCTGCGTGGCCCCTCTGCGGTGCTGAATTTCCCTGATGACCCACCCGACATACTCTCCGCGGGCGAGCTTTCGCCTTCGCAGATTCAGGTCGCGGCGTCGAAGCACGCCCGGAGGCTGGTGGCGGGAGCTCCGGTGACAGCCGGGGAGTTGAACCAACCGTTGGTGGGAGATCTGTTCTTCGGGGAACATCCGGAGCTGGGCTCTTCTTCTTTCGGGGAATTTCAGGGTGGAGAGGGGTACTTGGCGGCGGATGGGAGTGGGAAAGATGGCGGAGCTGGTGACGGCGCCGCGGGCGGCGGTGTATTCTTTGATACATCGCGTACGTGGAGTTTTTGAAGACCCCTTTCTTTTTGTTTTTTCTGACAGCTCCTCTTTGCCCTACTGTTTCACGTTTCGTGGCTGCTTTGTAGCTATGTTTTAGTATAACTACAGTTTTGTGGTAGCTGTAGATGTTTGTATTTTGATTTTCAGAGAAGAAAAATGTGGAAAACGGAGGAGAGTTAGGTACAACATTAATGTTGGATCAATTAACGTAGTTAAGATGAGTTTCTTAGTTACTTTGGAATTATGCTAACAGTTTCTTGCAGGGAAGGAATATATATTCACTCCTACGCTATGACGTAGGAAAGAAAATTTATACGCAAGATAGAAATACGAGGAGACGTACATCCACTTGAATAATTGTTGTGTATATATAAGTTGATGTAATGGAGACAGCACTGGTATTATAAGTTAAGGTGGAATCCACATGTAGGTGACGAGATATTCTAGTATGTGTATCTATTATTAGTTTGATTAGTTTTAGTTCAAACAAGAGTTTTTCGTTCATCACTATGATTGGTTTCATTTGTAATTTGTATTGGTACGATATCTGGAGATATAGAAAGAAAAATAAAAATAAATATGTATGTGTTAGAGATAATGTGTATGTTTGGGTTTATTTTTAAAGATAATATAAAATGAGTATGGTGCGTTTTATGTTGTTTGGTGGGAGATGAAAATTATTATTTCAAATCATGTTTTTTTTATATATATATTTATATATATGTATGAATATGTATATAATTTTTTTAGTTGTAAAGCCTATAATTAGTATAGATTTATTTTGACCAAAAATAAATGAGACACTGTTTTAAAATATCTCAAAACAACACCAAAATTTTCAAAATAAATAATGGCAAACATTTATTATGTTTTGGCCTATCTAAGAGGTGGACCAAAAATGAAACCAAACACTATGCATGTGTTTTTGGATCTCTTGTATTTAAGTGAACATTTGGTTTTCTCCTCATATTATAAAAAATGTAATATTTAATCATGACTATTTGTTATGGTTAAAAATTAAATCGTCATAACAAATAGTTATTGACTACGATAATACAACGATTATTGATCGTGGTATCTGCAAAATGTAAAATTGTAACTAATAATCATTTTTATTTTATTTTATTTTTCTGATGACACTACGTGAACGAGTGTTTTTCTTTGTGTGATGTGGAAGTGGAGTGATTTGTCGGAAGGAACTTTTAGGACAAAATTGCAACAAACTAATCTCATAATTAGGCTCATTTGAAATTTGATCCCATATTTACGTGATTGTAAATTTAATTTCAAATTTGTTAAAAATTGCAAAAATAAAATGAAAATATCATTAAAAAATGGCCCATTTCAAAGTTGGCTACTTTCAATGTAAATGGCATCAAATCTAAGCCTGGGGGGTAGCTCCCAGCCCACATGTGTTTACAACATCAAATACCCAAGAAAGGCGACTAAGTTCTCCCACAATCTCTAGAAATTATTATTGTATAAGCATTGTGCTATGTGTAATCTTTTTTATGCAATTTATATGTGTTAAACCCTACAATGCAAAATATAGGGTAATTATATGCCATCTTTTGTGGTTTCATATGAAAAATTGTATCTAGTATCTGTAATGTTTGTTTTCATCCAACACACAGATTATTCTTTTAGTGGAAATTCATAGAATTTGTTGATATTAACGAAAAAAAATTTGATGTTTATGTTCAATTGACTTACTACTAACTTACTGTATACCAAAAATCTATTTTACAATAAAATTGTTCTTTTAAATATTCAAATACGTTAATTCATTTAAAAAGATACATCTTCCAAAAGTTTATATTCTCTTTTATATATATCAAAGCATTTACTCTTCCACAAGTATTTACTCATGAGATCGCTTTTCAGATCTATGGCTAACAAATAGTTGTATAGTTGGATGAATACTATATATAAAATATGTCATCCATGCTTTAGATTAGTAGATATAACTTTGCACCCAAGTCTTTTTACGACTTTAATTTATGTCCTGCACTACTGATTTAAGTATTAAAGAGTTATTATCAGGACCATATCTGACGTTGTTCTAATGATTGTTTCCTTATCTTGGAGATTCAAAGCATTCGTACTCAACACATTTATTGTACCAATCATCCAAACATTCACTAAAATATAATTGGTGTCGTATATAGCCATCAACCATCTTCTTGGGCTAAATGACGTGGCAATGGACAACAAAAGAACATCACAAATCAAATATGACAAAAGATTGTTAATATCTTTGTTTAATGGTTAAAACTAAATAAGTTCAAAGTTATGAATTCAAGTCCTATCGAATGTACTGGTACGTATTTGCTTCTCACTTTAATTTATGTGATATATTATAATTTATTATTATTCTTAGTCATATTGATATTAAATCGACATAATTTATTATTATTTTTAGTCATATTAATGTATAGATTAAATCGATATATTTTTTTAAAAAAAAAATCAAACATGACAAAAGTAGACCAACTTCATTTGTGACCTTTTGATCCTGAAGTTGGGCCGCAGAAGCTTTGATACCAAATGTTGAAGACTAGCCCTAAAACTCAAGTGTCCAATTATTTAAAAATAAAATGAAATAGCCCAAGCCCATATGTTATATTCTGTTGTAACATGCACCCTCTCATACACGTGCCCACTCAATTTTAAACTCAACACCTCAACTATAAGATATCCAACTCTCAATGGTTTAAGGCCTTAAGGGTTATAAGTTCCACCACTCCTTGTTCAATTTTATACGTGATGGTTGGATACACGTTAGGTATCAAATCTGGAAAATAATTAAATATTATCAGATGAAATCTATAATTATTCAAAAGTTAGGTATGAAATTTTTACAACTAGTCGTTGTCGCTCACTGTTTCTGTGCATATACTAAATAATTATTTATATTTTAAAATAAATAAAAATAAATTAATTTAGCGATATTATCGATATAAAAAAACTAGTGTCGTTGTTTTACTAACTGCCGTTTGTGAAATTTTCATATTAGTATATAGAGACAGTATAGATATATAATAATTAATTGGAATCAAGTATAATTAATTCTAAAATATTTTCAAGTTAGGTATAGATTTATAAATATTCAAAGTCTTACACACACACACATAGATATATATGTAAGTATGAATACTATCATCATCCAAATAATTGTGTAGTAGGGCTGTGGAGCAGTAGTAGGCCCAGTACTGAAATATTAATAAAGTGTGTAACGAATTGTGTCTCGGATCCAACGGCCACAACCACATCATTCTAAGAACCTCTCCTACTCATCATTGCATTTGCATCTATGTATTATTATTAGAGTTGCAGTCTGCTACCAATAATTCAGGTTCTGTATGGAATATATATTTACTCAAAAATGGGTTTGAAATGTTACACAAAAATTCATCGCCTATTTATTATTTAAATTAAAGGAAAATTGCATTTCCCTCCTGCGGGTCAAATAATTTTTTTTTTTTATGATCTAAATATCCTTATACATTTTCACTCGTAAATGTATGTAAGGATGTATATTTTCACTGTTACAAGGGTAGTTTAGTCGGAATTTTTTTTTTTGACCTGCAATAAGTCAGTAATAAGTTATTCAAGGGTAAATATCAATTTTCATTTAATTTTTCTGTTAATATCAGCAAATTAGATAAAATTTCTCAAACCACAAGGAGTTTACATGTAATTACAGCAAATATTAGGAGAGAAGAGTGTAATTATTTTTTTTTAAAAAAATTATATACATATATATTATTAGAGTCAATTTTCTTTTTTTTTTTTTTCTAGTCGATGACCATTGACCTAATAGTTTGACGAATTGATCCTCGATCCAATTTTCAAAACAATGTCTCTACTAACAGTAAATTTTGAAGCTAAATATTTTATGTCGTATATATTTTATTTAAAATGAATAATAGACACATAAGTCAAGTAAACATTTATTTAATTTGCATGACGTACATAATTCGACATTCACTTTGTTCGAAATTCCATTTATGGTACCAATAATTTCATTAATTAATTAGTTGTATCAATTTATAAGACAACTCCACTGCCAATAGAGATTCCCACCTGATTAATATCCCACTAATATTGAAATATTCGATAGGATCACTGCTATATGGCTACCCATCATATTCAACAATTTTCGATCGTTTTCATTAATTAAAAAAATACAAAGGTGTGTCCACATCACGACACCTCATATTTTCATGTCTTACTTTGATATTATTTATTTTTTTTGGAATATCATAAAGCTCCATGCAATCATAATGTTGAGCTCTTTGTCTTATGTAATTACATCAATATTAATAAATTAAAAATATATAATTTAATTAACAAATTTATATTAAAGTAGATTGATATTATAATAAACTCATTTTACGTGAGATAAATATCAACACGTCTGATGGAATTTGAATTTATGATTTCGAATTTATTTATGAGACCGCTATCTTAATCACTAGGCTAAAATATCATCAGACTTACTTGAATTTCCAAGTTGTCTAATTTCAAATTAGAAAAATTCATCCACATGATTTCGACCATCTTCTTATTTTTTTTAGGTTAAAGATTATAATACATTACAAGAAAAATGAATTATTTTGTATAGTACACATAAATGCAACTTAAAAATTATGATAACTTAGTATTATCAATTAGGATCAAATAAATTAAAATAAAATATAAATTTTGACCAGAATTAATTAATATTATTATGGTCTTAACTATGATTAAAGTATTTGCCACTATTAATCTTCTGAGGTGTGGAATTTAGAAAATATGATATGTTGCATCAAGTATACAAAAATTATATAACTACTGCACTTGGATTGAAGTCATTAGACTACTTCATTTTTTTGTGTTTGGTAAAAAAAAAAAGATTGTTATTAGACGTAAATGAATTATAATAACTCATCGCAATATATTGAGTAATACTTCAGTTTAACTAATACATTAATAGAATAAAAATAGATAAATTATAATAACTCATGTAAAGTGAGACAAACAGTACTCATACGTTTGATGGAGCTCGAATCACGATCTCGAATTTATTCATGAGATCTCAGTTCAAACTTTGAATTTGGTATTATTTTTAGGAAAAACTAAAATTTTGGGTTCATACCGGTGTTTTGCTCTATTTTATAAAACACAAAAAAAAAAAAAATATAATTTGTTTTTTCTTAAGAAGGTGTTTTGAACATTTTAAAAAATACAAGGGAAGATTGCATTTTACCCTCTAAGAAATTCGTGGTCAGGATAATTTAAGTTAAGTAAAAGATTTTAAATGGCGAAAAGTTGAAAAATAAAGCAGAATTATTCGTCCAGACAATAAAAACCAAGAGCTAAGGGGCTCAAAAATGAAAGCAATAATTATACTTCCCTCTCCTAAGGTTTGGTATAACTATATATACATCCCCGTAGTTTAAAAAATTATACTTAGCAACTCTGAGGTTTACTTCCATCTAACAAATAAATTCCTTTATTAGTCAAAAGTCATCGAATTTGCTTATATTAATAAAAAAATTGATATTTACCATCGATTGACTTATTACTAACTTATTGCAGATCAAATAATTTTTTTAGACTAAATTACCCTTATAACAGTAAAAATATAACTCCTCACATGTATTAAAACGTGAAAATGTATGAGGCCAATTTGACCATAAAAAAATTATTTAACCAGCAATAAATCAGTAATAAGTCAATTGGAGGTAAATATATTTTTTTTATAATTTTTTTTGTTAATATCAATAAATTTTATAAATTTTTATTAATAGTGGGGCTTATTTGTTGATGAAAGCAGATATTAAAAATATTAGATGTAATTTCTCAAACCACATAAAATTTACATATAATTACACCAAATTTAAAAGAAAAAAAAAAGAGTGTAATTATCCTAAATGAAAAGTTTTTTATGCATGATTGCGTTCAGTGCACAAATATTAAAAGGGGGCATAGCATTATAATGATACGACATACTCTATGTTATTTAATCGACTCCATGATTTATAATACATTGGTATTTCATCAGTTTTTATTTAATTTGGTTATTGATAATTATTTATTATTATTTTAATCTATAATTAATAAAATTATAGATAATAGTGGATCTTCTTCTAGTATTATCATGATTAAAAATAAAAAATTATAAAAAATATTAATTAACTACGACTACGCAATAATTATTAGCCATTGTTTCTTCGAACAAGGCCAAAACATCTGCTACAATTAAAAACTACAATAAATATTTTGACTATAAGTAAAATCATGATAAATATTAATTAATTATAATTAAAATTAAAATTTTTGTATTGATGTTATCTCATTGTTTAAATTGTTATCTTCGCCCTTTAAATTAAATTTATTTGTCCTTTAAATTTAAATTAATTATAATCAACCTGATAATTATTGTCGATTTATAATAATTTATGATGAAAAAATAATTTATTTTTTTATAGCATCAAAAATTTAAGTACACATATACATACATGTATTGGTATTTTTGTATATAAAATTGACAGTATAATCGTGAAAATCGAATTTTATGATATCTAATTGTTTAAAAAATATCACCTCATAGTGTCAATATCATGTCACTGCATAGGCATCTGTGGCATTATATTCCACAACATATGAAAAAAATTTCCCCTTGAAAAGCTGAAAAGCAATAGTGACGGAACGCGTGGGAGTTTGGAGCTGGCGTGTGGGTGGGCCCCAAGATAACGACAAGCACACTGGAGGACCATTTGATTATAAATTGCTACTGAAAGAGAGAACAATGGGCATCAAAAACTGGACTCTATTTCCGTTGGCCCACTGCACTGGATGCAATCGATTGCCACTCGATCACACCACAACTTTTATTTCCATTCCCCATTTTACCCTCACCTTTTCCTGACAAATATTATTCTCATCAATTTTTCATAACTCTATTTTTGTCAAATCCTTAAAGTTTGCTAAACCATTGATTTGTTTAGTGACAACTCTCCTCTTGTAGCCATTAATAATAACTCTCAATTATTCTTGCAAATGTCACTACCAATTTGTTATAATGTTTTCCGTATATATGCACTTAAAGATCAGGCAATGTACGATTTTTTAATAAGATTATTAAGTTCCACCAAAGTGGGCGTATGATTTATTTTTTTTTTTATTTTTTTTTTGTTTTTTTGAAGAAATTTGTTGATTTGAAAATATCGATGGATTGAATTATTAGTTTTTAAATTTAAATGTATTGAATAATGCAATATTTAACTGAAACTTATAAAGAACTTACACTTTAATTTGTTCTCACGCGAAATTTTGTTATTTGTGTTAACTTACATTTTAAAATCTTATACATACAGGGTGTATATGTACAAAAAGACTATGATGAACTAATATTTATTAAAAAGTAAGCGAGTCCAATCCACGGTTATTTATGATTTACTATAAAAAAATATTCAATCGCTAGTAACTGATCAGTCATTAGCTAAGACCTAACTTATCTGGTCTTAGTGGTGCAATGATATAGTCCGAAATTATCCCGATTTTTATCCAACTGAATAGACATCAACAAAAATATTAATTTACCCTATACTATAGGGATAATTATACTCCCCTCTTTCGAGATTTAGTGTATTTGCATGTAAAGCCCATATAATTTAAAAAATTACATTTAGCACCCACTAAATTTACTTCCGTCTAACAAATAAGTCACTTCGTTAACCAAAATTTATCGAATTTGTTGACTTAATACTGAAATATTATAGGTTAAATAAATCTTTTTATGATCAAATTATCCTCATACGTCTTTACGCGTTAATACGTGTGAGGAGGTATATTTTCACAGTTATAAGGGTAGTTTAGTTCGGAAAAATCGTTTGACCTTAAATAAATCAGTAATCAATGAATGGAATGTAAATATAAATTTTCATTCAATTTTTTTTTCTTAATATCAACAAATTCAGTGAATTTTGACATCGAAGGGACTTATTTGTTAGTCGAAAGTAAATTTTAAATGTGCTAATTGATTTTTCAAACTATAGGAGTTGTAAGTGTAATTACACCAAGCTTTTAGGAAGGAGAGTTTAATTATCCCTATACTATATTTTATTCAATCGGGCCCTACCAACCACTTATTCCACATATAAAAGTAGATGCACTCTAAATATATTAAAATGATAGGTAGAAAATTCCAATTATTCCTGGAATTAATTTCAGAACGTAATTAAATAGATCAACTAAATGAAAATTTTCGGAACCGAAATTCTGCAGTTGTCGTAATTCAAAAAGGGTATTTATTTTCTTCACATCTTTTTTTGATATCATTACGAACTTAAAAAATGGAAACACTCTTTTTGCTATAAAAAGTGATGTCATCAGTTCAATGAATCACATCCCACAAAAATAAATAAATCAAAGTTATTTTGCTAAAAGTGAAGAATAAAGCTGTTCGAAATCATTGCCCTGCTTTTATTTATTTATTTATTTATATGTTTGTTTCAGTTTTTCTAAATAAATAAAAATTATTTACATTTAAATCCCTATAAAAATACAAAATTGAAAAAAGATAATATTTACATTCCTTTCTAATTTTTCATTTATATCTGTCCTATTTTCGTCGATTATAAACGAAAAATATAGTTTTAAGCAAAAAAAGATTATATAAATTTTTAATTTTTTTCCTCGTTTAACATTCTTACAGTATATATAAATATATGGAGTGGAGTTAAAATCATTGTATTTTTTTTCTTTTAAGTAGAAAATTACTACATGAAAATAATGTTAAAGAATTATTTAATTTTGTTGATAACATTATTATTTTTCTTCCAAATCATAACAAAAGATGATTAAGTATAAATAGTGAACAAACTTCTTTAGAAAAGAAAAATTAATTTTATATTATTAGAGGGGTATAAGTGTAATTAATCCAATAAATAAAATATTTTATTTTGTCAAAAGAATAATATCTTTTAAAGGAGTCGTTGGATTTGGTAAAGAGGAGAGGGGCAGATCAGTAATTGCAGAGAAAACAAGCTCCACGCTGTGGGCCACAATTCAGCGGCACCATACATCACTTATTATTCAGTTCCAGTTCCAATGCGTGGGCCCGCCTCCAATTGGGCCCCACCCCCTAATACTTCCAAGAAACATGAAAATAAATCATCGGGGCCCATCCCAAGCCCCCTCAGTGGACTTTGGTAATAACTACACCCTCTTACAAAACCACACGTGTCCTGTCTTCGGCGACGTCAACTCACCGGAATCTTGGGCTGAGTCATTTATCGGCGATGTGGGTCCACCTCTCGGGATCGGGTCCCAATCATTGGACAGCGACGTTCCCTTAAAATATATGCCACTAACAAGTGACATTTTAGAAAATTACCTTTGTGTCCATTTTTAATAATGTAATAATATGGTACCATAATTGATAAATTCTAATGGGGCAAAGCATTATTTTAGTTCGTTAAGTATGTCTAATTTTAATTTTAATTCGATAACTATGTCTATTTTTGTTTAGGTTCAGTAACTTACAAAATTGATTACTTTTAGTCCTCTGACAGATTTTCGAACAATTTTATCCCTATGCAATTTTTGAAAGACAATTTTAGTACATATGCACTCATATGGGTAAATTTATACGAAAATCTACCAGATGACTCAAAGTAAGCAATTTCGTAAGTTATTGGATCTAAACAAAAATGAACACAGTTATCGGACTAAAATTAAAATTAGGTATACTTAGTGGACTAAAATAATACTTTTCACATTCTAATGCAAATCGAATTTGTTTAAATTTGAATCAATTATATAATAAGTATGATATATTTATTATATAATTCAAACAAATAAAATATAATTATAGTTGTTATGTAATTAATTTGATTTGACTATACTTATTTTGAGTTAGAATTTTTATATGGTACAATAATTCAACCTTTGGTCATGGTATGAGAAATGAGGTCATCAAGAAAGAAACAAGTATATAACTTGGTAGTTCAAACCAAACCATGGGCTTAGCCTAACAACTCCCCTCAAACATAAATTGGGAAGTTTCACAAAGAGCCCTTTTCAAGACTTGATTGAGAGAGCTCAAGAACAATACTCTTAATCCCAATTCTCTCTAAGCAAATTAGAGATCTTTTTACCTAAGAGTAGAGAGTTATCTAGCCATGTTAGGGAAGTCATCGAAACCGGTGATCGGAATTCTCACCGGATCGTTAGTTTCCGGCAATAGGGCCGGGCAAGGGGACGTTGCCGTTAGCCCAAGCAGTCACTTGGAGGCCAAGAATCAATCTCCTAGAGGTCTTAAAAGCTTTGATTTTGGTGGGGTGGGGTTAGGTATAGTGGCCGCGCTAGACGGTGGGAGGAATGAAATTCCGGCAAGTAAGGCCTTATTTGGCCGGAACTTGAGTCGATCCAATCCGATTCCGGTGAATTCGCCGAGGGATTCATGGAGAAGTACTAGGAGAGGTTCGGAGGAAATGGAGATGGAGAGTTTGGAGGAGTACACTATTGTGACGTGCCACGGCCCGAACAAGTCTAGTACCAAGGTGTATTCCAATGGGGTTGAGAGAGGGAGAAAAGGTGATGATAGAACCCCTTTTAGAATAAAAAGCAGCAACGGCGGCAGCGTTTTTCACATATCTCCGGCGAGATTCGGGGACGTCGCCGGAATCCCGGCCTCGGATTTTCTCAACTCATGCAATTTGTGCCACAAGAAACTCCACGGCAAAGACATTTACATGTATAGGTATGTTGCTAACCACCCTTGTAATATATATTGTTACAGTGACAATTACATGGCAAAGAAGTGTTTTGATGTCTATTTTTAGGCCAAATTTTAAGCATCTTTTTGATTAGATGATGAGTAATGTGTTGTGTACATGGAAATTGCAGGGGGGAGAAAGCTTTCTGCAGCGCAGAGTGCAGGTATAGGCAAATGGTGATGGATGAGCGGAAGGAGAAGTGCAGCTCCGAGGCCACAAGGCCAGCCGAGGTTGCGGGCTCACCCTACGCTACCGGCCAGATGTTCACCGCCGGAATTCTTGCAGTTTAGTGCTAATTAACGCATAAACGAAGTTGGATGGCCATATATATATATGTTTAATCAGATGAGTAGATTATAGAAATAAACTCCGGAATATAACACCCTTATACATATGAGAAATAGCTCAATATAATTGGAGCTTCTTTTCATTTCCATCTCTCTTTTTTATTTTATCAATTTTGTTGAACATGACGGAATTAATTAACATCAATGAGAATTCTGAACTCTGATTATCATTTCAGTTCATGTAGTTTTCTATTTTTATCGAAATTTTGTTTAACTGAACCAAACAAATTACATATTATAAATGAGATATACTTATTATGTGATTGATTACTTTTCCACACCAACTTCTTATATAATTTATTCAAATTTAATTTGAGTTAAAATTTCCGATTTACATGTAAAGTTATAAGGTTTATCAGCAACTCCAACAATCTGCACCCCCACCCCACCCTGCATTGAGGTAAAAGTAGAGATAGAGAAGGAAACATAGCATGATGAAAAGAAAAAGAAAGAAAAGAAGAAAAACATGATTGCAACAGGAAATAATTGTAAAATGTATAGTAGTAGTTGGAGGAGGTATAATGGGATTGGGGCCAGTGGAGTGGACAAAAAGGAGAGGTCACCGCTATTCATCACTTGTTGTAAAATCTAATAATGGGTACCAAGAAAAATTTAAATTCTTTGTGTTTGTGGTCCTTATTTGAGAAGCTTAACCATTTCATTTAATGGGTTACTTAGCTCACATATTCCATCATTTTTAATTTTCTTTTTGGAATGAGAAGAAAATCAGATATGTTATTGTAAATAAAATACAAGTTGCACAAATGCGATGATTTAATAAATTTATATGAAAAATATGTATATATATTGTTGCACGAAAAACCTATTAAGTATGAGGCATGAAAAGAGTTTTTAGAGTTGTGAAACGTTTCTTCTCTCCAACAGCTTAATCTTTTAAATGGGATGACTGTATCGATGTATTAAAGTCATGAAAAACAACAAGATTTTCATAATGTTTGGATTTGTATTTTGAGTATTTTGGAGATAGAGAGAGAAAACTATAGACAAATAACTGTACGTTGAAGATAAATGGTATGTTTGGATTTGTGTTTTGAGGTAATTTAAAATATTTTAAAATGAGTAATGTATGTTTGATATTGGGATTTGAGAGACAAAAATCACTGTTCATTATCAAATCATATACTCTTTTATATATAAATATGTATATATATATAAATATTATATATTTAATATTGTATTTTTTAGAGACAAAAATCACTGTTTATTGTCAAATCATGTTTCTTTTATATTATATATATAAGTGTATACATATATTATATATAAAAAGTTGAAAAATAAAAAAATATACAGATAAGGTGTAAAAACACAAAAACAAACATTGGGTATGTTTTATCTTGTCTCGAGAAATGCAAAAATATAAAACCAAACATAGTATTTGAATTTTATTGCTACCCATTTGTGAAAGAAAGATTTTAAGTACAAAATTTGCATGAGATAGAAATATTGAAAATATTAACATTAAATAATTTTACCCCCTCTAATAGTTAATTTTTAAATGAGGTGATCGTACGACAAATTCTTTCAAGAAGAAAGATCAAAATTCATCATTATATATATACATCAGAATTTAGAGAAATGGTTATTATTTATTTTGTGAAAACATATATATATATATATATATAATATTACAAATCGACTGCACTTTGGAATAAAAGGAAGTAAAAACTAATTATAAGCAAATTATATTGCAGTCCTTGAAGTTTGTTCTAATTATAAAAACAAAAACCTTATTAATTCGAATATTTTATTTACACCCTTGGCGTCTTCTTTCTTTCTATACCCCTTAACATTAGGGTTCTGGTGGACAATTGATGTAAAGTTTCCAACTTAACTCTCATTGATGGGAGAAATTTGCCAGAATTTGATAATTCTTTTGTGGACAACAATGCCCTTTGGACTGAACGTAAACTCTCAAAAGTAAGAATGAGCGATTTTGTAAAATGGCGAAACTCCATAAGGGCATGCCTTGTCTTTAACAATTTGTGTCTATTTTCTTTAAATTTCAAGGAACTTAAAAATGATTTTTAGAGTCTTCATCTTACCCATAACCAAAATACTTATTTCAACGGAGAAGTGTCCAAATCTGAGTCTGATATAAAAGTACTGGGTACCAATATAGACATTAACTATTATAATAGGCCCCGATCGTATTATACACCTTGTTGATTGGGTCAAAAACAGAGCAAGGCAACATTCATCACAGACTTCAAACATTATCTGAGAGAAATCCGTCGTTCTGGAAATGATAAATATTAATCGATAAACATCACAAAGTATTAGCATGCCACAAGGACCGACAATTATTCCGACAAACTCTGCTTGCGAGGAAAACTATAAGGAACCCCTTAGAAACAGAGTTTTGCTCACCCATCCCAGGCAAGAGTCCCTAATAGAAAAACTAGGATACAAGCTAAATTACCATACAAGCTGCAACTATATGGGGCCCCCTTTGGAATGAAGAGGAAACAAATGCAGTAAGTGGTAGAGGCAAAAGCTATCATAACTTTAAAAACTTAAACTCGTTCTTGCAAAGCGGCAAGAGCTCCTACCTTACTGGTAATACAAGGGCGGCTGGGTTGTATTGATGCCTTGATATCCGCTATCATATATTGCTTGAGTAGCAGCGCCAAGACGCTGAGCCTGTGGATTCATCAGAGCTTGTGCAGCACTCATTTTACTCAAAGCAAGTTGCCGTTCATAGGCAGCAAGATCAGCAGCCGTAAACCCAGGCATATGTGCAGCAGCTGGTGGAGGTAGAGGGGCAGAACTGGTTCCTAGAGGGGTAGGCTTGTTACCCCATGAGCACTAGAGATGAACTTATATTGGTTAGACTATACAAGTATGCCATTAAAACAAATATATAATTACTGAATGAGCATTTGTATGAGGCAGTTTTCCTAAATTTACTGGAAAGATCTTTTACGCCCACACGAACTATAAGATGTTTAAAACTTATAAGGTTTCGGAAGTATTTGGATGAAATAAGATGATGAAGCTTATGAAGTGTCATTAATCACAATTTTTTAATGGGTTAGTTACACTTAAACCCGTTTTCAAAATGCAAAATTACACTTTCCCCAAAAAAATTTTGAAATTACACTTACACCCGAAATTCTTCCTTTACACCTAACACTCTTTTGTTAGGGCTTGGACAAAAAATGCTTAACGTCAAAAAAAAAAAAAAGTTAAATAAATTTTCAATTTTACCCCACATTTAGAGGGTGTTTGGTTAAAAACATCTTATAAGCCCCTACGTCTTATAAGATGTTTTAGGAGCTTATAAGATGTTGGATCTTATTCTAAAAATAAGCTCTTAAAGTGTTTGGATAAAATAAAATATTAAAACTTATAAGATGTGAAAACATCTTATAAGATGTTAAGGTGTTTGACATATCTTATTCAAACATTTATGATATTTTTAAGATAAATTTATATGCTCACCTAAGCACCCTCTAAGAACACATGGTATGCCACAAAAACCAATAATTATTTACCCAAACTACCATTAGTACACTAAAACAATCAATTAAAAGCATTCGTACCTTAACCGGTTTGCCAAAAAGAATTCGGGCATTTCCCATCTGGATTGCACGGGCAGCTTCAGCATGTGTACTGTACCTTACAAACCCAAAACCTTTGTCTCTTTGAATGCGGACGTCTTCAATTACTCCAACCCCAAGTGCATGAAAATGGCGGTGGAGATCAACTGATGTTACCTGTAACATGATCAGGGACAGCAATATGAACCAACCATTTTATTCAACCTCCAAACCCACCCCCCTCCTCCCAAACTCCAAACAAGAGCAACGCCGAAGAGGGAAAATGAACGGTTGAACAGAGGAAAAACTGGTTAATTCCTCTAAACAGGGTTATGGTTCACATCCACCAATATTACAAAGTTAGAGAAGACTAAGACAAAAGCGAATGACAGTTCTTTTTGAATGTATTACTGACAAGCATGTGGTAATTCATAGCTAATCAAAGTAAGTGAGAGAGCTGCAGACTGTTTGTCCTCAGTAAAAATTAGCACTCAGCACTCAGCTCCAGAAAAAAGCAAGTCATGGGAACATAGCACACTAGGTTGAAGTTACTCACTTCAGGAGCAAGATTGCCGACATAGACAGTGGTATACTGAGGATTATTTTCTGGAGCATCTTCATTCCTCTTTTCTTGACCTTCTTCTGCACAGCAAATTATCAGCAAAAGTAAACAACATATATAAGATATATAAAGCTAGTGAAGAAAGCAAATCCTGAACCAAAAAACCATAATCTGTTCAAATTCGTAAAAAGTATAATTGTATGCTACTTCCCAGTATGATTCTCTGTCTAGAAATAATCCATTCAACACTGAAGACTTGTAAACAACGGAACTTCTAATTAAAATCCTTAATAAAAATTTCTATTATATATTAATGAATGGTAGAAACTAACAAGCCAACTTTCATTATCTAACAATAGTTAACAACGGGCAGAGCTGGATTACATCAATGGCATATATTATTATAGGACAAACCTAATGTTCCATTTGTTAGTTCCACGATATTCTTTGAATCAGAACTCTGCTGGTCATCATTTCCAGCACCTTTTGTGGCCCAGTTGCAACGAATTTGTCTACTTCCAAGCCACTTTCCTGCAATTTTAAGCGAGTAATTCTGTTATGGCCCAGACGTTAATCAGACTTCAGCACTTAAAGCATATTAGATAAACATCAAACCACACAAGCTGCTGTCACAAGAAATATGGGCTATATGTGGATAACTTTTCAGCTCAATGTGAGCCTTCCCCAAGAAAGATTCATGCAATCCAACTTTATATACATCTCTCTGGTTTTTTAAACTTCCTCCCCAAAAATATTATAGAAAAAAAACTTATAATCACTATTTACAGACAGACACAAATATTTCGAATTGTTATATTATATATTTATATATTAAGTTACAATTTTAAAATTATAACATCAACTCAGAATATCTATTTACATCTTCCAGTCATCAAAAGTTTGATACGACACCACTAACCAATTAAAACATTTCCTGGAAACAACTTAAAAGCCAATACTCTTCTTAGAGCACGCTTTCCTAGAGAACCGTGGATTTCCTAGAGTCAACTCGTAAATTATACAAAAATCCAGGCTAAATTTTTAAAAATAGACACAAAATATTGATAAATTATGAAGAAAGGCGGTTATCAGCCACAGTTCTTCATAAGACTAACAAAAAAATTATGGATAACTGCTGCTATCAACCGTGGTTCTTAACAAAACATAAAACAAAACACGCATGTATGAAGCAAAAGCTGCATGCATGCACACAAACAAAGCTGCACTATTGCACCCGTGCGTGAATTCATTCAAGAACTCCCCCTCCCCACATTATATAAGTTGCGGGAGTATATAATGTGCTCATGCAACTCATATAATGTGACGAGGGGGATGTCTTGAATGAATTCACTCAGGTGTAAAATGCATGAGTACGTTTTTTCATTTTTTTTTATTCTTTTTATGCATGAAGAACCACATCGATCCTTCATAATTTATTTTTAAATGCTTCTATAGAACTGCAGCTAGTAAACGCGGTTCTTCAACATTTAATTTTCTTTTTTTTTCCCCCTATTTTTAAAAAATTTGTCAAAATTCCACCATATTCCCCTACTTCTCAGAGTAGCAATTCCGTATTAGCACACACCGAAACATCCTGAACAGTGGGCAAACATGTGTGATTTTCCAGAATCATCCCCTCCATCTCAATGATTTTAAGTATTGCGACCCAACCAAGCTACATGTGTAAACAAGGACGTCATAGAACAGAGTCCTCTCTAGAAACAACCAAGACATACTTCCAAACTCTCGGAAATACATAAGTGCTTCTCTAACATAATTCCGGTGAAGTCATCTTCTCTGTGCTACAATAAGTTATCAGCTTCAAAAATATTCTAAACAGGCGTTGCTTATGTCTAAGGTTCATATCAGATTCTTCACAGAAAGACAAAAAAGCTGCTTAGTTCGACATTCACATAAAATGTACTTTCCTATTGTGAAAAAAATTAGCAAACATTGTTGCAAGTTACTGATAACATGCAGAAAATAAGTCTACACAGGTGGACTTCACCACGCCTACCTCCACCCTCAGAAAATATTAAAATTAAATTGAAAAAGAAGAGAAGAAATTTTCAGGAAAGCAAAAAAAAGCAAGAGAGAAGCTGGCACAGAATGTGTCAGCCAAATGACTGATTTAATAACATATAACAAATAAGGGAAGAAACAAATGAAGCACGTGTAAAATTCTCACCAGTTAGGTCATTTATCGCACTTTGAGCATCCTGGGAAAAGACCAAAAAAATACAAAAGGGAGCTTCATCACCCAATGTATCCCTTAATAAATGGAAAAATAGAAAGTAATATAAAAGCATGCTGACCTGCTGACTGCGAAAAGAAACAAACCCAAAACCCCTTGAACGGCCAGTCTTCTGATCCCACATGACCCTTGCATCTCTGCATCAATATAGAGGATGTGATGTCAAGTTTGTTCTCAGTATTGTTTCAGTCAAAAGCCAAGGAATCTCAGCTCCAGAGGTCAAGCAGTAAAATTGACTTACGAGCAAGTAGGATAGACAGAAAAGCATGCAAATAAGGTGGCATCAGTAACCTCAGGACTAAGATCACCGACGAAAATGTTGAAATGATCTGCACAGACAGTTAAGCATGTTACAAATTATCCCAATTAAAGCCACAAATTCTGGCAACAAAAGAGGGCCAAAAATAGGTATACAGAATATATTGTACATACTTGATGTATCCTCTCTCTGAGCACTAGCATATGCCCAATTGACCTTTATAGGCTGTCCAAACCTGCAATTGTATATTAGAATAAACAAGACAACACTGCAATGTCACAATTAACAGCCTTGTACTTACAAATGCCTGCCATTCAGAGTCACAATGGCGAGGGCTGCTGATCGACGATCAAAGTAATCCACAAAACCATAGGATGACTGCATCAAAAGAAAGTGCAAAACATGCATTGCAAAGATCAAAATAGAACATCATTATGCAATTAAAAAAATTAATTTTTGAAAGAAGTGAAAAACCACATATAAGCTAACTACTATAAATCAGTATGGTTTAGTGATTGAAATGTAAAAGCAATAAGTCAAAGTTGTCTTATCAACCGTTTTTCACATGAGCATCAAAGAAATAATAAAAAAAAATTATTTCCCCTATTACAAAGCCAAAAATTGGAGATAATTTAATCATCTAATATTTTTGTGAATGAGAATGAAAGGGACAATATTTATTCACCACACAGAGACACACATAATAATCCTAAGATACATGAATGCCAATGCAACGAACTCACAGTTGATGTTGTAGCTGTAGAAAATGTGCAGTCTCAGATTAGAATTTCTTTTTCTCAATTTTATATTTCAAACAAAAAAAATTGAGTAAGTTATATCTTGATTACACCAAATAAATAGAACTGAAGCTAACACTAAAGCGCATATGAGAGAACTGATATACTTGTTACAGCAAGCTCAGTAAGCTGAACGGGCTAAATGGAAAGATGGTGTTTTTATGCATATTTTCTGTTTGCTCACAAATAAGGTAATCTAGCTAAGATGATAAAGTGATTGGTATCCATGGCTATACTGAAAATCACAAGAATTTGGAGGAAAACATTTCTATGCTAGTGATTCCTTGAATTAATATTTCAACTTCAACTAATTTTCTTGAATTACAACCTGAATAGATCTATGGACACCCAACAAAACCTTTAAGAATATACATACAACAATTATAGGTATTTTAAGATGCCTCAGAATAGAAGTCATAAAGCAGAGGCAGCATATGAATCCAATAGAAAAAGCAAATTTTTATCCAAGAATACAAGACTAAGACCAACAAAGAAAGGAGAAAGTAAAGAATTAAACCCATACCTTCTCTTTCCGAATGAGCTTGCAACCTTCAAGAGGACCTGTACTCGAGAAAACCTCTTGAAGAAGAGGTTCAGTAACTTGTGGGTGGATATTTCCAACATACCTGCATTGCATCAGATCATCGCTCATATGAAAAATCTAGACACAAAAATTTGATACTGCTCATCAGACGGTAAAAATGTCAGACACCCTCTCTAGTATGCTAGAAAGGCTGGTGAAGCAATTAAAGAAACATCAAAAGAAAGTAAGAGGTCAAAAGATGAAACAAATGGCATATACCCTGCTATGTTGCTTTTAAGGAAATATTAATAGCTAGACTGTAGAGTAGGAGATGATCCATCACCACAAGTAGAGCCATCTTTATCGAGTCTGTAAGAGTCAGTGACCCACTAAACTATAAAAATAATCTTCATTACGTGTTTTATAGTGCAATTATTAGTATTCTTTTTATGTTGGACCCACTATATAGGATGAGAAAAGAAAATAACATAAGCTAGTAACCGGACAACCCAGTAAGAATTCACTCACTCCATCTCTGATCTTTCATTTCATCTCCCAATAACCACCAAAATGAAAATTTCAGCACATTAAACACATCCACACTTTCGGAACTAGAGAGCAGTTTTGAGTGGAATATGGTCTCTAGTTTTGAATTCCCAAAACCACTACCAGCAGGCATCCACCCTCTCTTACTGAAGAAAAATATATATATCATCATTACCCCTAAATGTATCATCCACAAATAACAAACCACGACCACCTGGGTTACAAGTATTAAAAGTTAAGGTGCAAAATGTTGTAGCAGATATGTTGATGCATCTGGATATCTCTTATTTAAAGTATCATGCAAGCACTTGCTAACAACTGGAACATCACTCCTTTTTCAAAAATTAACAACAGGATGACAGAGTTATAGGAAAAATAAATATGGAAAGGGAAATTGAAAAAGGAGTGCACTGGAAAATGTTGAACTTTCGTAAGTAACTCACACACTGCGGCATGTACTTGAATCAAAACCAGGTGGCAAATTTCCGCTCAAGATAGGCTCTATCTGCATATTGAAAACGTTCATAAGTTTTCAGCTCTAAATAAAAAAATGTGCTTCATCAGGAATTCAGACATGAGTAAAACTTAAAATGCTGTTGGAGAAGCTGCCAAAATAAGACTTGCTGGATCAGTTTTCTCCTCATCCAAATATCCTGAACACAAGTCAAATCCACCCCCCCACCCCACCCCACCACCCAAATAAAGAAGGAAAATGCATATCTATCCAAATGAGAAACAAAGACGATGGTTAGAGAATCCCAAACCTTACGCTCATAGAATAACAACAGAGCTGAAACCCTAATTGGTCATTTGCACTGCAAGTGCAAACTTCCAATTCAATGCACAGTTTTTAGTCAAGTATCTCAGGTTCTATGTGGCAAGCACCAACCAATTGGTTATTAGCACATAATTAAAGAAGTCTTCAAGCAACAACTTAGCCATAAAAATTCTATGGAATAAACATCTAACAGCCCCTTCAGAAAGTAGGAACCAGCAGAAAATTAGATCAGATCTCTAATAATTTGTTACCATCCCAAGTTTGTTCTGAGGGCCAATACGTGTAAATCTTAACTACCTTGTGAGAATATAGAATCGAACCCCCCCTCCTTGACTAACACTAAACAACAGAAGCATTCAATACATTTGACCTATTTCACTAAAACAAAAGCAACAGAAGTATTCAATACATTTAATTTAACCTAAAAAACAGCAAACTATTATGCAAATTCTATCTCGTCCATCTGAAGTTTACATGTGAGCAGTTGACAAATATTTGTCGCCACATCCAGATTCGTTAATTGATTTGTCTTTGGAAGCATTGTACCTAAAGGCAAATATAAACCCATAGAAACACAAAAATAAAGGAACAAACAACTTTCCTCTCAAATTTTACAGACAGAAATATGCATAACATACGCAACCATAAGAAAGCAATACAACATTATTTTCCCCGACTCCCATTCTGAACTCAAATAGGTGAAGAAAATGAAGCACACAACGAACACAGGCAGGCAAAAAGAAACATGAATAAGACACCTAAGCAATCAAAAACTATCTAACGAAGATAAGAGTTACATCTTCAACAAATGAAAGAATGTCTCCCTACAAATTCTTCACTAAACAGACGAACAAGCTTAATCCTTACAACCATTGAATTTGGTATTGAGCAGCCGTCACCAGTCACGGCTAACTAGTTGTCATCAATTATTCCATAGTGACATTTCCAGCAAATGTTATTACGAAATCAATATTTCCCAAACGAATATAATTCGCACTCGTTCACGAAAAGCACAAAATGATACTAATAAGCAACTAAAATAGCATAAAGCGATAAAGCCCTTAACTTGATGTTCAAAACATAGACTGTGAACTTATCAGACAATCAAGAAAAGTACACCAGGCCCAGAAACTTCTCTAATCTCAATAATAGAATTAAGAACATATTTTCATACACGGAACAAAGAAAACCCAAAAAAATAAAGAAGTAACCTGAGGAGGAGCGAGGAGACCCGGGTGGTAAAGGGATTGCTGCATCAGTGCTTGCTGCTGCTGCTTCAACCTCTGCTGCTGCATCTTCTTTTTTTTCAAATATAAAACAAAAATATGAACTCAAATAATAATAATAATAATAATAATCGAGTCCCAGAAACAGGAGAGGGAAATTGAAAAAGAATAATTAATTAATTAATAAAAATGAAAGTGGGAAAAAAACAAAAAGAAAAGAAAGGAAAAGAAAAGAAAAGAGAAGAACCCTCGAAGAGAGAGGGGAGAGAGAAAGAGAGAGTGGAACAAAACGGGGTGCGAGAGAGACGAGAATGAGAAGATGATGTGCGTGGAAGCACACTAGCTCTCATCTTTTCCTTTTCATGGCTGAAGGGAGTGATTCACTACATTCACTTGCCCCGCTTGGTCCGTGCAACCGCCTTTGTGAACCCTCCGATTACGGTGCTCTTGATAAAGGGTGTTCGTATTATTATTCCACATTTTTCAAAGCACTCTATTTTTTTTTTTTCACTTGTAATTCGAATTTAAAATTTCATCTTGTGGCGATTAAGAAAAAACATAATGTTTTTATTTGATTTATTATTTAATTTAATTATTTTGTTTACTTAATCATTTAAAATATTAACTCATAACCTAAAATTAATACTTTAAAAGACAAATTACTCAAAATGAAGTATTTTATTATTTTTAAAATGAGATAACATATCCAACGAGTGAAATGTATTTAATGTAATTTAATATTTTATATACTAAAAATTTATGAAACAATTTAAAAATTAAAATTGTAAGCTACGTACTTCAAAAATTATAGAAATAGCATAAGTAATATTGATATTCGACCATTATAGCATAGTAATAGCTTATAAAATCATCAATAATAGGATGAATATTCTTCGAAAATAAATATTTGATTTTATTAATTTTTTTTAAAACAATACATATGCAAAAATATAACAATTTGTAAAAGAAATAGAACGTGGAATGACCACGTCAATACTCTTTTAGGCTAAATTATTATTGTCTAGAAAACACTATCTAAGGTCTAAACCTTGGGATTTGTGATTATGAGGAAATGATGAAGAATTGTTTTAATACTTTTGATTTTGAATGGATTAATATTGTAAAATAATATTGTCATTGAAAGGAATAATTATCAAATAAGATAATAATATGTGCATGTTTTTGTTTCGATCGAGTCTTATCCAGTTTAATTGATTTACAAATTTATAATATTAGTTATTGATATTCATTTCAGTTGAGGAATTTTAAGACGATATGTGACTCTATACAATTCCTAACAATTGACCCTCTATAAATACCAATTAGTTCTTTCATTAAGTTACGCATTAGTGGGTTTTTACAAAAGGTCGACTTAACAAGCCTAACAATTTGTATTGTTGTCCGAGCTATCATCCAATTCAAGAACCTTAAGTGGACGTCATCCGACTCAACTTAACATGTCATCACTAACCTCGATCTGGATCAAACTTATACCAGAATTATTTTTTGTCTTGCATTTTATCAGCCATAAATCAATATGGTGTGTTGACAACTAATTTAATTAAATATCACTTGTATTAAGAATCGAAGTAGTGATGGTGTGTATGCATACTGGATTATTCAAAATGATAAAATTGTCCGCAAGCATACGGCCAAATATTAAAGGATCCGATCATTTTTTCTTCCGACCCGAGAGTGGTCTAATAATGTACTTGATCGTCATTATCATCAGTCCATATTAGACTAACAGTCCACAATCAATCGTACAATTCGATCATGTTTATAAAGACATTGCTTCCTGATGCTAGATTTATTCTTGTACCATTTTTAATATTCTCAAATTTTATCTCATACCATCCCTTTAATTTAAACATCGAATGATTGCTATCGCGCCATTCTGTATTGTTTTGATTGAAATTGTACATCAAGTTTACTTTACTTAAGATCGAACTTAACATAAACCTATCCTTAATTCAGACAACAGTTCAAACCCTTTTTCCATAAAATCTAGAAAGGAGTTTTTCTTGGGAAGAAAAAATATTTTGGGCAATTTATTTATTAATAATTATTTATAGTTTTGTGGGCCTTGTCGATCAAACTACATGGCTATTGGTCTGTTTGTACTCAAATCCAGCCCAATGAAGAAAATTAAATGGACCTCGTGTTTTGATCTTCGACCCAACTTCTTTCATATTCGCCGTTTCTTACAATTTTTAAGGATTCGAGTTTATGTAGATTGAATGATTAGATGACTAGTTAAAATACACCAACACCATAACGTATAAATAAGATGTTTGCATTATGATTGCTTTGTAAAATATAAAATTTATGTATTATATAAATATTCATTATTCAACACGTTAAATAGCAGCTCTAGTTATTTAATTTCTTTGCATGAGTCGTAGTTTCCAACGATTAAATTAACAAAACAACTAAATATGATGCTCACTTATGAAAATTTTTGTCTGAAATAAACTTAATTGTATCTAAATTTTGAAGTAAATTAATTACAGTCACATCTGATTTTACTTGCCAACAATTATGATAATTAGTATTGATATAGGTAGAATTAAAACGAACTTGCAAAATGGATCTGTTTATGATCATAAAGAGATTCGTCGTTTTTTGCCCTACCTCATTTGAACTAGTAAAAGTTCGGTCTAGATTCGAGTGGAATAGCATTTCTCTTCTGCATGTCCATGAAATTTTGAAAAACTCAAACATCTTAGAGATAGATAGAGATTAGGAATTTCTCGAACAAACTGCACTTTTTTGTTTACGTCAAGAATCCATTGATGAGAAGGGGATGGGGAAAGGTTGACAAACATATAGAGGAGTCAGTTACATGCCTTTACAGTGATATGAGTTGTTCTCTTGAAAAAGAGTACAAACTCCCCTAAAGTAATACGAACTACTGTATATACGAGTTCCGTATGTACAGAAGGAGCTCTCCCTTTTTTCAAGAAAGGATACGTATCCACCTACTAAATCTATAAAAAGTAGATATGATACTAGGATAAATACTGATGAAGATTTCTACGTGCTTCCTCCCGTTACATTTCAAAAAACACACAAGAGAATATAGCAATATAATGATTAATTCATCCCAAACTCATTTTTCTTCAGTTATCAGAACAATACATCATCAAATATTTTTTGAGTAATATATCAATTCAACCAATATATCAATACGAGTAAGATCAATAGACAAATTACATCGATTCAACAAATAACTTAGGTGTAAAGACAAATAAAGTACAATAAATCACATAAAGTGAGACAATGCATATCAGATATAGTAATTGTCAATGTTGATTTTGACTCCAATCTCAAGGTCGTACAATTAAATATTCTGGCCAGGTTGGTTCTCCAGACAAGAACAAATCTGAATTCTTTAGCCCTCTGATGATCAAATTAGAAATGATTTAGAGGTCTAATTATCGAAGCTGGACTTGCAATCAATCCATTTAAGATACCTCCACATTTGAGTTTGAAGGCTTCTATACATTTCGGCCAATGTACGGATGCCAACCAAGCATCTTGAGATGGCTGCATGTGTCCCTCATCCAAGGGGACACATTCAAATCGTGAACCTCATCTTATTTAGGTCGGACCCTTGGTTCACTTTAAATTTTTTTATTTAGGACTATTTTAAAAAAAATATTATCTATTAATTATTTAGACCTCATCAAATATCAAACATTCATAACTAATCGACAATTAATAATTTGTGAGTAGCGGCTCAAAACACTTCACGTGAATGCAATGAAATAGGGTAGGTTTCTTTGCTTGGTAGCAATAAATTAAAACCTAGTAATGCAAAGTAATAATAGTGAAGTGAAGTGGAGGACGTGTGAAGAACGTGACTATTTCCGATGAGGACCGACGACGAGAACCGACACATATCACATTCCTAGTTCTAAGTTCTAACACTGCCACTGCGCACAACATTCTTGCTGAAAAGTATTAAATGACTTAAATCAGGCCATGTCCACGGTAAGAATCACAATCTATTCCTTTTTTTTTTCTTTTTTCTTAAAAATATTTAAATTCGTATTACTACCATAAATTAGGACATGTCGTTAGAATCATAAATGAATTATAATAGTACTTACAAGTTATTCATCAATATGGCCCCATATTGATTAAAAAAAAAAAGAAATCAAATTTATAATTATTCGATTAGAAGTGACGCGTCCTTTAAGTATATATATATATATATATATGTACATATATGTATCTATTCTTCTTGGCTATATGTGTGCAGTTTTAAGAAAGCTCTTAGAAAATTCTAAGGCAATATTTTATCTTTTTACTAGTCGTCGTGACAGTCTGACTTTACATGCATATTATAAATATTTTTTTATATTTTAAAATATATTATAAATAAAAATAAAATATAAATCAATACATCATATTTAAAAAAAAATCATCAATTTAAGGGTGTTGTCAACATAATAAAAAACAACCCTTTTATATTAGTATAAAATTATCTGAAAAGAGATACGTTTATTATATTTTTTATAAAATCGTTTATTATATTTTCAATAAAATTCTTCATGCAGCTTACTGTTTCCGATAAAATAAAAATTGGAATTCAAACAAAAAATTCAAAAAGGACACATGTTTTCATGCACAAAAAACACATAAAAAAAAGAAAGTGTATTTTTAACATTTTCATACGCTAATATATTTTCATCAAAAGACTGAGTAAATATATTTATTTCCAGCTCTAAAGATCTATATGCTATATATTAATAGAGAATACCTTAATATCTCTTTTATTTTTTGTCTGTTTCTTTTTTCCATCCACTAACTTACACATTTCCCCCATTATCTATAAGTGGTGAAAATTATTTTTTAAATAATTATTTATTTCTAATAAATATATTTTTTCCCTTTCTCCTACTTTAAATATTCTCTTTAAAAATAATTATTTGTGTTTTTATCATAATTATTTCATATTATCGATTTTTCTACAATGATTATTTTATTAAATAATATTTCATTATTATAAAATTTTTGTGCACATACGATCATTCAACTAATAATATATATTAAAAAGAGCACTTTTTTGGTATCTCTCTCATTGTTATCTGCTTTTTTTCCTTTTTCCACCCACTAACTTTCATATTTTTTCCACTATTTTTGGATTATATATTTTTTTCTTTTTTTCCTGCTCCAATAGTTTTCTTTCAAAATTCTTTATTTTCTTATCATGATATTTTATATCGGCATTTTTTCTATCACAAAAAGTTGTAGTAAATTCTATTTAATTGTTTATATTTTTTTTAATTTTTTTGTGCACATACATCAAATATGCCACATACAACTAATACTCATTATAAAAAAATGACTGAATATTGGAAGTTGAAGTCTAAAAGTGAAACCGAACAGGCGATAGTTGAGAACAAGGTGGGAATTCTTGAGAAACATTACGGGTACCCTATTTTATCTCGTCACGGACAGTTAATTTTTTAATTTACTTATTGTATCTAAAGGTGATACACCGTGATTAATGAAGCCTTGCTCGAGTAATACGATTATTATTTTACAACTAAAATATTATGAATTTGAGTTCCATCAATATAAATACAATTATTTTTATTTCATTTATGCATTTTCGTAAAATGTTTATATAAAAGCCGACCCAAACACCCTCATAACCATAAAAAATTAAAGTACACATATTCAGTACGCAGACGGCGCTAGTACTCATAATTTCTTCTCCAAATATCAATTATTCAAATGAATTTTATAGGGGTAACTTGGAAACTTAATGCCTTTGAGTGTAAATTTTATTGGCTTAAATTAAAGAAATTTCTTTTTGCACTTTATATTTAATAATGCTCGTAATTATTTAAATCAAGTGTTAAATAAACCCGTGCCCCTACTTAGCCCACGTGTTGAGGATGGCGCGTCCGCTTGTTATTATAGTCGCGTGTGAATCATTCTTATAGTACATATGTGTTACACGGTGCTTACCATTAAGTCAATGTAAAAATCTCCCTCCCATGAAAGTGGAAAGCTTTCGGTATATAAATGCAGTTCGACATCAATAATATTTAGTTTAATTGATAAAATTAAGGCTCTATGATCAAAAAATTAACTAAGGGTTCAAATTCTACTAATATGTGAATAGTTATTGGTGAACAGTACTAATAGTTATTAATTAACTACAGATATTTGACAATCGAAATTTATGATATGATTATAATAAATTTATTATAACTATATATATGTAATTAAAGCAATGGAATGCAATGGGGTTTACGTAATTACATGTGTAGCCATTGAGGTAACCTATTTGTACTATGTCGGAGGTTAAGATATTATTATTACATGTTAACCTTTTTTTAAAGCGAAAAAACACAAAGAAAGTTGGCGAATGGCGATGATTCGGATGGAGAGATGAAGAAACTGGAGACCACGTGAAATTGACAACTTATGACTCTCGTGAAGCCCTTCACACATACCATTCTTTTTTAGTGTTCTTTCCCACACCTACTTTTTCAAAAGAAGTCGTCTCCGCGTTTTTTAATTTTCAAAACCGCGTGCTTTGTTCGCATTATGAAATGATGGAGCTTGTCTTATTCAACAAGCAAAACAAAAACCAAATCAATACGGAAAATGGAACACTCATCAATTAAATTTTTTCAACCGGAGATGTTTGGAAGTTTATTGAGAGGTTTTCAGTAAAAACCCTTCGATATTTAAGCTAATTGAAATAAGATCGAAGGAAATATGGAACATATTTTGTTAAAAGAAATAATGATTTAATGTGATTTAAAGTTGTTGGAGGTATTTATACAGTCAAATATTTGTAGTTGTATAGTCTACGTAGTGGGATCTCGAGTTTTGAAGTGCAAGATGATCAACGGTCATGATTCGAGATTAAAAGGTAGGTCTGTTCGAGTGCATCCCCTTGATTATAATTATAATTCACATTGATGTCATATCAGCGGCAAAAAATCATACAATCATCCACTGATGAAAATTACAATCAACACCTTTAAGAGGGTATATTAGAAATTTTACAAATGACATTGAGTAATTGTATGATCAAATCTAATCTTAGAAAATGTTAATATAATTTACGCTAAAATAAATTAAGCAAAAACGAATATGTAAATAAGAATTCCTATAGAATCAATAACCCATTGCCTTATTTATACCAATCACATATGTAGGAATGGACTTGAAAATGTCAATTTCTGTCCCACTTTATTTCTATATACCAATTATGGTCTAAGAGACCGAGCTTATATATATTTATATATTTTTTAAATATATTTTATTACCAAGGGAGAGCGACCTTTTGGTGTCTCACATTTTCTTCATCTGTCACTTTATATTTTTTTAAATATTTAATTTATTTTTTACTTATTCATCTAATTTCCCACTCTGTCACTATTTTTTTTTGTAGTTCTTTTTTATGCTTTTTTTTATAATATTATATCATTGTTTTTTTATCACCATTTTCTTGATTATAAATCTAATATTAATTTATTATTTTATCTACATTTTTTTAAATAATAAAAATTTAGTTTAAATAGTATTAAAGAATTACCCACACGTGGAGTGTGCCACAAATCATTAGTATTTTATTCAATCTTTGAATTTTTTAAAGATATTATAAATAATTTGATATACCTTATTAGAAACTTATAATCTTATTAAGCAAAAGTACATAGTTTCTAACTTAGTTTTAAAATTTTAAAAAATTCATGATTTCTATTTATAATCATTATAAATTTATTAGTAAAAACATCTTATAATTTCAAGAACTTATTTTCAGAAAATAAAATCTAACCCCTTATAAATTTCAATAATATTTTACTGCATGGATCGGGGTTATAAATTTTCGCATTTTCATCCATTAAATAATATGTAGAAAGATTAATTACTTGAAAAGTCTGTTTTAAATTGTCAAGTTGCAAATAGTTATTTACCAAGATCTGATTATGAGTTATTAAATGGTAAAATGAATAAACATTCGCAATTAGAAAGGCTGTTCCTAAAGGCCCCAGCGAATTCTTAATTGGAATTAGAGGATCTTTTGTAATTTTAATTGATTCTTTTATCACATTGTGATATTTTACACCGTTGAATGGACCCATTCAAAAACAATTGGATGATGACAAAATTATCAACGATTGGAATCCCGTATTTCTATTCAACAACGTATGAATAGTTCTTTGATTTTGATTAAGGGGTTGTTGAATTCTTGCCTTGCAATAACTGGAAGAAAACGGATTGGTATTGGTGCAATCTGATCCATTATCAGAGAACAATCCTGAGCCCGATGGATCATTCCTTTTTCCGATATATGAAATAGTGGGGACATAGATTGAATTCTTCTCTCGCTACGCCCCTTGCTCTTGCCTCGGCTTCGCCTTCCACCTTAAGCTAAGCACCTAACCCGTGGGACGGGACCTTCCTTCTCTTTTGTTTGTAATTGGACTTGCCCGAAACAAAGGAACCTCGGCTTTTGAACCTGAGAAAGCAGGTTTTTACCTTAGACTTCAACCACAGGCACTGGCTCACTGCCTCAAACTAGCTCTCTTCAGTCATTGATGGAGAGGAATGAATGCCCTAGGGTCTCTCTTGCTTGGCGGAGAAATGGAACCTGTTGGAGAGGAAGAAGGGCAGCTAGTCTTTCTAAGTCACAAGTCTTTTGTCTCTCTCTTTTACACCGAATCCTCTCTGGGGAACGAGTTGGCTGGGCAGGAAGGACTGCTTGGTGAAATGACGTACTTAAATTATAAGTTTTAATAAAAAAATTAAGAAAAAGACCTTCTAAACTCAATATTAGTGGTATCATATTCACATATGAGGGTGTTTGGCTAAACTTTTCTAAAATATCTTATACGCTCTTACATTTTATAAGATGTTTTATGAGCTTATAAGATATTGAATTTATTTTAATAATAAACTCCTAAAGTGTTTGGATAAAATAAAATATTAAAGCTTATAAGGTGTGTAAACATATTATAAGATGATAGGGTGTTCGGCATAATAAGGTATTTAATTGGTAAAATGACTAAAATGGCATGTATACCACTAGAATCAAATAAGTTGTGATTTCTGATATATTTTGTTTTAAATATTTTTAAAATACTTTTATAAATAGTACACATTAATTTAACTTCAAATAAAAATTTAATAGATAATCTTTTTATAATAACACAAAAAAATAACGAATTGTTACATAAACTTTTGAATAAAAATAATTTACATGTACATTCATGTTAGTCAAATATTAATATAAATATATAATTGATATTTGTTAATACAATGATTCTTTCTAGTCGTATAATTTATAATGTCTTGAATTTTATACTTTTCAGTAAATATAATATCAATATTAATATTATTTTTATTTAACTATAATAATTTATTATTAAATAATAAATTATTTTTTTTAGATACTAATAAATTAAATAGCAAAAAAAAAAATCCGAGATAGAGAGAGAGGGGGTGTGTGTGTGTGTGTGTGAGAGAGAGAGAGAGAGAGAGAGGAGAGTGCGTGTGGATGTGTGTGAGAGAGCTGTCTAGTGTATGAAAGAGGATATTTTAATATTTTGATATATTAATTTATATAGTTTATAAAATCTTATAAAAAAATTAGAAACGCTAACTTTTTTTTTAAAAAAATTTATAAGATCCAAAATATTTTATTTTGAGATCTTATAAGCTCTTTAAAAATAAAATATTCAAACACAAGGCTTGGAGCCCTAACCGAGCAACAATAGTGGTTGTTAGTAGCGGGAGTCTGGAAGAGAAGTCATGTATTAAGTCTCGGCTTCGAGGCCCACCACACGATTGTTGGACTATCACAACACAGCTCGTTCACTGCTCCATGGTCTTTGCCACTACACGCACAACGTGCTGACCTTGATGATCTGGTCACGAGGTTGGAGGCGTGAGTGGAACATTGGGCGACCACCTGGCCCGATGGTCCATTGCCCCAACCATCCCAGGCTCGAGCTAAACCCCCGACACCGGCGACAGGGATGAGGACGAGGACGATGCAGACGCTGCCGAAAAGGAGACCGATTTAGATTATGATTTTTTGGACAAAATGCATAAAACCCTCCTGTGTTTTAGAAAGTATGCTAAAAACACCACCCTATTTTCAGAATAGGCTAAAAACCCGCTCATGTTTTGTTTTAGTCAGCAAAAAACCCCCATTCTATTAGAAACTAACGGAAGGTAGAGGAGACACGCATCTGCTGCGTTTGGTAGTCATTTTCTGTAGTTCAGGTTCATATTTAATGATAATTTTGACTAAAATAGCCCTCTATGGGTCTATATAACATACAAAGGGCTTTTTGGCTTGTTTTGTGTCTTCCTTTAGCCATTGTCACACTAAAAAAAATAAGTATTAAATTTTACCAATTAAATTTAAATTTAAATTCAAAGAATTTTATATTTGTTAATTGTTAAATCCAAAATTATTTTGATTAATTAAAATATATATTTAATTACAACAATTATCATTATAATTATTCTTAATTAGTCATATTTCGTCTTCCCTTTTTTAACACAAATAGTTTCCGTACATTGTTTCTGCGCACATATAATAAATAATTTTTTATATTTTAAAATATATTATAAATAAAAATAAAATATATAAATCTATATATTATATTATATGAAAAAAAAGAAAGAAAGAAAAAAAGAAAAGAAAACTAATTTTCAGTTAATATAAAATTTGAAAAAGTTGAATTAGTTATCTTATCAATTTTAAGGTAGTTTTGACTTTATGAAAATCTAGTTCGACAGTGTCATGAACCTCCGTGTATAAGTACAGATAATTTTTTATTTTTAAATTAAAATAATTATTGAAGGGTACTGACAATGGAATTCATGTAAATTCGTATTTGTATAAATTATGAATTATTGAAATAACATATAATAATATCATATATAATGTAAGGATTGATAATTTATATAACAAATTGAGTTGGAGGAGATGGCGGGCATGTGGGGCACGGGAATAAGAATAGAAGCAATTATTGGTCGTCCGATTGGGAGAAAATTGGATAGCTTAATTGATGAAATGGTTCCCCCCAAAATAAGCAGTCATGCATCCCAAATTGCAATCATTCTACCGTGAATAACAAATTATCCTACCTACCCACCAACCAACTAGCTTATTACTTCACCATACAATCAAATTTAAATAATTATTTTGCATTTAATTAATTTATATTAATCTAATATTAGTCTATTAACAGTATAATTGAATAATTTTTGAAAGTCGAATTGATTGATATATTTTATTATAAAAGGCATTAAAACGAATGCATTATATATCATTAATAATAAAGGATATTTGTATTCATTTATATTTAATTTAAAAAACTATCTCAAAGAAAGCAGGTAAGTAAAGATTTCTTCAATAATTGATTAGAGTGACGTATCTTAAAGATGCAAAAAGTATTTAACCTTAAAGCTAATTTCGCTCAAAATTTTCAATTTTATTTTTAATTATCTCAACTTTAGTAGCAACTAAAATTGCAACTTTCTATGTTAAAGAGCAATTTCGTTAAAAATTTAAACTGTTGGAGAGAAAAATAATTTAAAATTAGTATTTTAACATGCTACTCTATCGTGCACATTCATGACTCTTTGATTTTGGGAAAAATGCAAATAATCATGTGATATTGGAAATAAATAATTTACTATATAAAAAAAATAGCAATTCTCTCTATTTTTTAAAATGCAACAATTTACCTCATGTGTTTTTTTAAAATAAAACAATAAACCTCATCAGACAAAGAGATACATTATTTCATTTTAAAAAATATAGGAGAATAAATTATTATTTGTTAATATTTAGAGATAATTTACTCGTTTATAATATCAAATGGGATAAATTGGATCAAGCCCATTTTTATTTAGCATGACTTTGATATTATATATTAAATAACCATCTTATCTAAAACCGTAAGAATATTGAGCAAAATCACCAAACAAAAGCTAAATAAGTTCAAATCAGCAATGATAATCTTCAGAAGCATGTGAACAACAACACAAAAAAAACAAAAAAACCATATGAATCGACATACATATTACCTAAAATAACATAATATATAGTATGGATACATCATCTCAACAAAGAGATTTAAAAAAAAAAAATGATCTATATATATATGTTGTCTCTGAAATTTATCAGATCGATAAATCTGTTAGATCGGAACTAATAATATGCCTTCTAATCATATTAATAATAATCAAGATAGTGAATTTTGGCACTGCTGTTCTACTCATATATAATAATTAATGAAGGCTAACAAAAATATATGCTAAGTACTAACACTAGTTATGATGATTGATTGATGACTAGTGGCGCTGAATCCGGAGAGGAAGCTGAGGACCCAATCCCAGCCATGCCTCCGCCTCCGCCGCTTTGTTTGCTGGGTACGGCGCGTTTGCTGTGATCCTGTTTTGCAACAATACCAGAATTATCAACATCAGTTCCAGCCCACGGGATGGTTATAAATCATTGAGCAACTAAGCTAATTTATGGAAGAATTCCTACCTATCCTTTCTCTTCTCCAGGAAGCGGGCTAGTGAGTTTTTCCGGGCAATAGGTAAATCTGCAGGGAAACAATTCACATGAATCTCATTTCATGGGATTTTGTGTTGCTAATATGGATAGCTTACCAGAATCAAGAGGCGGCCTAGCGGAGTGGAGAGGACGCTCCTGTATGGCGAAAGTCGGGACGACGTTGGTGGTGGATTCCGCCGGGCTCTGGAGTGGAGCGACGGTGGGGTTGGGGTGGTTCTGGGCGGAGCTGGCTAACATCATGATTTCTCTGGCCTTTTCCGCCGGGAAGTCATCGAAGACCAAGACTTGGCCGGCGTAGAATATGGTCATCTGCGCAGTTTCCGCCTCGGGTTTCGTGCCGCTGCTGCAAGTACCAACCATTAGCTAAATAATTAAAACTGAGTGTTTCGTTTGTTACAGGTGCGGTTGATTTTCACGTGCATGTATGAACTGAACTCATCTGAAGAAGACGATGGAAATGGGGAAAAACAGTCTTTACCTCAGATCGGATTTGTTAAGGATTTCATCTCTAGTCGGCGGTGAGTTGAGGTTTCCGGGGCCCGAACTCCGACCAGATTTCTCAATCATCGGCAGCAAGTTCTTCGTCTCTGTTGGAGCCCCTGCTTCACAGGTTTCAAAAATGTCGAAGCAAACTCAGATTAACAAACATCTTTGAGTCCATACACAGACCCAAAAAACAAAGAAAACCGGAAAAACCCAACATGATTAGAAACGAAATCTAGCAACTGAAAGATCAATCGAGCGAAAAGGAAAAGAAACAAAGGATACCTTTGGTTTCCAAGTTATGAGCCAAGCCAAGGGTTAGATCACCAAAACTGCCCTTCTCCTTCAAATACTGACTCAAAAGGCTACAAGTCCTGGAGAAGTTAGACCTCCCGCCTGAAAACCTGCCGGAATCCACAATTTCAGAGGAACCCATTTCTCTCCGGCAACAAGAAACAACAGAGGGAGGAGACTCTAAGATGTAAGGCACAGGTACTGTACTTGTCGCATTTAAAATTTGATGGGATGCAGATGCAGTGAAACGGGGGCAATGAATGGCAGTTTATATATATAGATAGATATATAAACAAAACACAAAGTGGGGAATAAACTGAGACGGATGGAGAGAAAAAAGAGCACGAGGAAGATGTGTGTGTATATTGAAGAAGTAGAAATAGCAAAAAGGGTGAGGCAGCAGAGCAGATGGTACACCAAACGACCGCTCATGACTGACTCGGGGTTTTCTTTAATAATTTTGTTTAAAGTAGAGAGAGAAAGATGGGATGGGAATGGGTTGCCCATCTGAAACACGTGTGTTGTTTGCGTCCCGAAAATCGGTGTAAGTTGCGTGTTGTGTTGCTTTGCGACTGGGACACTGTCCTCCTCCATTTTCACGCACATTTACGCCCCTTTCCACCTTCCCCTTACTCTCTTTTTCTTACCACCTAAACTACGCCACTTCCATCTTCCAAGTTCGTTTTGGGTCATTTTTCTTCAAATTTCAAACTCCAACAACCCGAGGAAAATGTCCATTTATAAAATACGAACCGGACAATAATCAGATATGTAAGAAGAATTTATGTTTTTCGATTGGGTATTAGTTTAATGCTTAAAATTGATGTGTCATAATCAAATAAAAGATTATGGGTAATGTATACGTAAATATTTACATTGATTACAAATAATAAATTTGAGAGGTTTATAAATTTCAAAAAATAAATTGTGAGGCTCATTAAAAATTAGATCGAATAATATCTTGCACAATGAGACACTGATCAAGTCGCAATCACATTATTTGGGGGCCTCTGTGGGAACGAGACTGTGTCTGTAGGATTGATGTTATAGACAAGCGTTCCATATTGATTGAAAACGATAAGTTTGAGAGACTTATAAACTCTACGGTCTCCTCTCCACAGTGAGAAGATGCCTTTGCAGGACAAATCATGAGACTCTTACGAAATCAGAACGCACAATGCAATGAGGCACCGAGCAAGCCACGAGCCGCATCAATGGGCCAGAGTTCCACTAAGCATGTAAATATTTCTCCCACTTTCACTTGGTTCATTGCAATATATTACACTGCTGAAAATGACAATATTAGCAACATATAATTAAGTGATAAGATTTAAATTTTCGCTAATTATATTATTAAGCTATAAAAAGGGATTTTTATTTTGTCTCTACTATAATTTACATAATTTTAATAGTGACAATATTAAATAGTGTAAAAACTATCACTATAAGCAATTATATAGTAACAATAAATATAATTTTCACTATTTTTGTGTTGTGATTAAATTGTTACTATATTATTAGAGGAGCTTGAACCTCTTTAAGCTGAAGTAGGAGGATAATTAAGGAGCCCTCCAGTGCACATATTCAACCCTTAATTATGCTTCTAGTGGTTTTCGATCACTCACTACACTACTCAAAAATTTTATAATTATTTAGTTGAAAAAATGTGATGGGACATCACTTGCTGCTTGCTTCTATAATAATCATAGTAATGCGTATGTGATTATAATTTTCACTTTGCAATTAGAATTTAATTTAATTATAATTTTATATTTAGAAATATATATATATATATCAATTATATTTTAATAAGAAAAAATGCAATTTACTCTCGTGATATATGATATGAGAAATGAGCAAAAAAATCCTGTGAACAAAAAAAATAGCAAATCACCCATGTGTTTTAGCAAACAAAAAAACAAATTACCCCCCTATCTGCTTCATTTTTTGAAACATAGAGAGATAATTTGTTAATTCTTGTTTTTACAGGAATGTATTTGTTCATTTCATATAATATAAGGAAGTAAATTATATTTAAATATATTTTAATATGATATTGACATCTGACGTCATTATATAACAGAAGATTCGCAGCGGCAGTAGGTGGGAAATGTAATAATATATGGACACATGAACTTGCCTGGTATAAGGTTAACATGTCCCGTAAGCTTATATATGGTTGAAGAAAATCCCAAGCAATTTCCAAGTCTAAACAAATTGGGAAACGGCTGTCTGATCAAACACGTTTACTTATCTACAACTATTATTATTATTAGAAAGAGAAATTCATGAGGACAAAGACGACGATTGATATGGTCTACCGACTTCAATACAAATATACCATTTTGTCCTATTGTTTAAGACTATTTACCTCCACCTCCAAGTTCGGTCATTTTTCTTATGAGTTGATGAGTATATACGGACGATCAGGTTCACTTACCGATTACCGAAGTATGGAGCTTGTGCTATGTATGTGGATTAATGTTTTTATAACGGGTATAAAAAAAAATAGAGAAGAAATAATCTTTTATTTTTAAAAATTTTAAAATAATTTATATGACCGTGATAATTTTAAATTTAAAATTTGATCAGGTTGACATGGATATTTTTGGATTTTTCAATGATTTTTTTCATTGAAAAAGGCTGTCTGAGGTGGTGGTTTGTGTAAAAGGACAATAGGTGTGAGGGTGTAAATATAATTATCACTTTTATCAAACATGGGGGGTGTTTGTGATTCTTCGAACAATGAGTAGGTACTCATAATTATGCTAAACCTCATGAGAACTTATTGTAATTTACCTTTTTCCTTTTGAGTTGATAAGTATATACAGAAGATCATGTTCAACAGATCTTTATTTTTACTTTTTATTACTCGTCAGGAAGATTGCACTTGCGCGATGTATATCGATCAATATTTCTATAACTAATTTACTATCGTCAAGAATCAAATTATTCCAACTACATAAAAATCAATACACATATCATAATGCATGTTAAACTCTACTAAACATGTCCACAAGAATTCAAAACCCAAGAATCCTTATAACATATACCATAGGAACTCATTCTAATTCAAACATTTGTGGTTGGTTGTGTGTTACTATCTGAAAGTACACCCAACATTCCGGAATTCACATCTTTTTGCGTGGTTTTAGGGATGTAGAGTAATAAGCATTATTGATATTTTTACGAGGAATGCTTGTAACATCGGTGGATTTTTTGTTTTTCTTTTAACAACTTTACTAAGTTGAGAATTGAAATAGTGTTGTTTATTCCATCCCAAACAGCCCTCTTAATGATAGTAAAACTTAGGTCAAAATTGATCGAATTTTCCAAGAAAGAGGGGGTGGACTAACTTAGCTGCAGAGGTGGAATCAATGGGGTTGGTATGTAATTAACAAAAAGAGATGATGTCATATTGAGAAAGACGTAATTAAACATAAGAGTGATATAGACAAGTAACAAACAGACTTTGACAAAGTCCAGGAAAACGTCTCTTTTACCGTTTAACTACTAAGGTTGTATGTGTTGCATTCAGTCCATTGTTTGTATTGGATAACAACCTGTTCCTTTATGTTTCCATTTTCAATTGTTAATTTTTAAAATAACAATTAAATTGAAGATACATTTATTCGTACATATTCTCGTTGAAAATACATTGATTCGAGAGTGATGTGGTAAAAATTGGATGCAAGTGCGGTGGGGTGTGTGTAAGTTATACTGTATATTCTGCAAATATAGTTGTGTACGTATATACAGGACAGGACCCGGATAGAGAGAACATAACACCAAGACAAAGGGTTCAAGAAAAAGACTAGAAAACAACATCCCCAACCGACAATTGTCATTGCCTCTTCCTTCGCATGTTGCCCTCTTCTTTGCAACTGCTTTCGACATCCCTGGAAAATTGGTCGTGGAGAATGCAAATGGTTCAACCATTCCATTTCAAATGTCATAATCTATGTCCGAGCTATTCTGGGAAGTTGATGGTCTGACCAAGTTCCCCTGCTCGTCGTACAGATCAAGGTTGTCGCAAGGAGCGGGAAATATGGTCCCTATTACACGACCCTGAACAAACGCACACTGGAATATGTGCTTCTTTTTGTTTGTGATTCCGACCGACATGTCCCGGAATGTGACGTTCCTTACTGGGATTTCTGCACTCCCTTGAATTCGGACAGGCACACGAACTGCTTCGCCGTGTATTGAGGTGTAACTTATGTTCTCTAGTACTGGAAAAGCCTTGGGGTCGAAACCCCCATCTGGATGCTCATTGTAGTCTGTCTTGATGACAATTCCCACACGGACAGTATCAAATGTCAGGTTTCGATATGTTATGTCCCGAACATATCCTCCTCGTCCAGCAGCTGTCTTGATGCGGACAGCACGCCTTGAGTTCCATATGTGAATGTTCTCTATGGTGACGTTTGATACACCACCAGACATTTCACTGCCTATTGATATGCCCGCACTGCCATTCACGAAAAATTCATTTAAAATGAAGCCATCACGTGCTAATCTTTTAAAATTATAGGTGTTCATCTCATGTTCGTTGATGGATAATCATGCAAGTATACGAAAATATGGAATAGAAGCAATATCTCACCTCACATTGGAGCGTACAATGAGGTTTCTGATGAGTATGTTCTTTGACGGCTTTCCATAAGTGATCCCATACTGATCCCAACCACTTTTTATCGCAACACCATCATCTCCAACGCTTATGTAACAGTCCTCAATCACCATATCTTTACACGAATCTGTTTATAGCAACAACTTAAGTTAGCTCTTTACAGATATCCCAAGGAATGGATTATCAGATACTCATTACAGAAAAGCATAGTCAATCTCAATGTTTGGGGTAAATTGAAGAAACAAGTTGGATAGTGTCTTCACTAATTAAGGTTTTGGCTTCAAAATTATTCAATCCCCTTCAACAAGAAATCAAATTCTAAGAGTAAAAATCCAGAGGAAGCAGTCTTCTGGTAAAGTTGATTAGAAACATCATTAATGTGCCAACTTCCACTAAGAGGGTATTTGGGTGAGCTTATAAACTTTTTAAATCGTCTATAAGATGTTTTAGAGCTTATATGCTGTTACAAAATGTTTGGTAATTCTTTTAGAAAATGAGCTTATAAAATCCAAAAATAAGATGTCACGAGTTTACAAACTCCTCTAGAAAAAGTAAGACGTTGCCGACTTATTTAAAAAAATCTTAACAAGTTAATTGATTCTTTTTTCAAAATAAATTACAGATTTTCCATTAGTAACATATTATAAGCTCCATAATCTTATTTTATCCAACAATTCAAGAGCTTTTTTAAAATAAGATCTTAAATTTTGTAAGCTCCAAAAACATCATATAAAAAATTTCAAATAAGTTTAGCCAAAAACCCTCTAACTCCAATGTACTACACACCGAAATGGATGATGCAGTTTCTATAATAACTACATGCAACTGCATGATTATCCATCCAATTACCCCCATATAACTTCACAAGACAGTAAGTATAGAAGAAAACTTACCAGGATCTATTCCATCAGTATTTGGCGCTTGAAAGACAGGTGCAAGGATAGTTAGATTCTTTAGTGTCACATTCTCGCAGTCGTATGGATGAAGGGTCCAAAAAGGAGAATCACGTAATGTTATGTTAGATATCAAAATGTCACTGGACCACATAATCTGCACAAGTGGTCCTCTTGTATGATTAAGAAGCTTTTGTCGATACTTTTTCCACCATGTTTGGCCCTGGCCATTAATGGTCCCATTATGCCCTGTTATCAGGAATAACATACAGGTATCAACTGAAAGCGTTATACACACCAGATTCTTACCTAAGCCATAAATAGCTCCAAAAAAGTGAACAATACCAAAAGGTTCTTATCCTGAATCATAAATCAGTACCATTTACGGATCTCCGAATTTTACAAAACAGAGTATTGGTGATTATATCAACTACAAAATGATTAAGAACAAAGATCTGAGGCTATCTCTGCTCACTGAACATGGGCATCACTCCAAGATAAGTATATGTCCCAGGCATGTTTGACACTACAAGGAGCAAGCTTTTCAGAGTATCCATGCACGATAGGTGCTCACCATCTATATAACAATGTTATCCTCCAACAAAACTGAAGACATTCAATGAAGATGACAGAAAAGTACCATTATTATCTACTCATATTTCCACTTCTACACAGGGAACACCCACAAACCCCACGCCCCACCCTCTATGTATCTCTTCAACATGATAAAATGCTGACCTGTAATTACAACATCTTTGAGATGTTGCCCATGAATTAAACTTCCATATCTCGGTCCAGGATGCTCTCTACCATATCCATATGAAGGCAATGGAGGCATGAGGGGCCAATACTTTTCATCCTACAGAAAAAGTACAACAATAACATTGGCTATGAGATACTAAGTATTAAGACATATATGGACTGAACAATCTACCAGCAATGTTACAATGACATTCTGGATATGGAAAGATATTATGATAACATGTGAGTAGAGGAAGGTGTAACACTGTGCCTAAGAGCGAAGGTAACTTTACGACGTACGTGTGGAAAAGCCATGCTATGCAGCATATTGCTTATTGTGATGGATTTTTCTGATTATTCCTCTTGGCAAAGTATTTTAACAATATTTTTGCTAACATTACCCGAGCCTTGTATATTTCTCAGAGCAGATCTCACCATAATATATGGATTAATACATTATATTCTCCATCAATCTTATTATTTTGAGAACCTAAAATAATTGCTCACTGAATCACATAAACCTATCTTCACCCTTAAAGTATAGAAAATTGTTAATGCATTTAAAAAGACTATTATAAGACCAAAAGCAAAAGGTCAAGCCAACAGGCTTTTAGATGCAATGTTATACTCGTAAAAAGCAGCCCTGTGGCTGAGGAAAACTGAATGTTGGTCAAAGGAGCTTTTCAACAAAATGGATTTCAGAAAATTTTAAGTTGTTCAAGAGAATATTACTAAGTGGAGAATTTTGCCGTAGCGAGTGAGGCTGAAACAAATAGCTGGAATGATGATCCTTCAAACTGGAAGATACTACCTTCCAGTTTCACTGTAATATTTCACTAGTGCGGCAATTACCAATTACTTCCATGCACCATCATGTGGTCTAACTTTCCTTGGCCAACCACATACTAACAAAAGTTTTTAAAGGTGGCTCCAGGATCTTAGACATGGAATTTTGGGTTTGGGATGCAAGTGCCAGAAGTGGTGCCAGTAAAGTTTGAGGCTAATCTGGTACTTAAGTCAGGTTAAAAATCATTTTATGTGGATCAAGTACTTATATGCTGGCCTCCTAGTAATCCAATCTCCTCCACGGAGATCCATCTCCAAATTCCATAAAGAGATTCGTATCTCTTTGAATAAATTTTATCATGTGCTTCAAGGCAACCTTCTTTGCCAAGGTTATGGTCAGTAACTAAATGGACTTAGATATGCATAAATCATTGTCATTCTATAACTTCTTGTTTACCCATCCCAATTCTTAGCTAGGGGAGTGCATAGGTTGTTAAACTTTACTGAACTGTGTTGAAAATGTGAACTCGTTTATTGAACTGCATCAAAATCGAAATGTCAGTTTGTACAAATAACGAACGGAAAATTCAGTTCAGTATCCAAAACAAAGTTTCGAAAAATTTCAATATTCGATTGAGTCTGATATCGGCTTCAGTTAACCATACTACACGAAATACCAGAATTAATTAATTTGTATGTTTTTATATCTATTCTTTTCCTTTTAATTTTTCCTCAATTTCTTTTGCAAATTCTATAAACAGACTAACAGAGAGGTGAGCAAGAGCTGAGACATATATAATTCTTTCTTAGTTTGTTTTAGTTTTCAATTTTCACTTTAATCTTAAAATATTTACTTATTTTAACATAATTTTGCTGCTAATTTTATATTTTTGCATATTCGACTTGGTATATTTGCAAATCTTTTGGTTTTTCATCAACTGATGCATCAATATTAACTTTGGCCATTTATTATCTTTACGAGGATATCGTTGAAGTGAAATTGAAGACTGGTCATCAGATTCAACAGCTTTCATGTCTAAAAGTTAAAAAATGAATTATATATATATATATATATATGTTTTAAAAAAAATTGGTTTTCACAGTTTTGTTGAACCGAAATTACCAAAAAGAATTGGTAATCAACGAACCAAATCGAATATGTTGGTTCGTGGTATACCAAATGTTCAATTTATTGATACTCCAGTTCAGTAGTGAACGGCACTATTCTTAGCTATACTGAAAAGAGCGAGATTTGTTTTGCGTACAACCATTCGCCTTAACTTGTCTAGATGTTCTGATCCATAAAGTACTGTTGACTCTTTCCGGAGCATCATGAAGTTCAAGAAGGTTTTCCATCTCTTGGATGCATTATTCACAACTGTTCCATGAAAACTAGTCACCTACTTTCAAGCTACCTATTATGGGAGGTGTTACAAAAGTTACTCAGACTTTAAATTTATTACTCTAAGAAACTGCTATCCAGACAGTTTTTCATTCCAAACTTATATTTTATCATATCATTGAGGGTGAAACAATTCTAGATCCTTTTGCCACATTGCCTTCAAAAAGTAGTGGTGTTATATTATAGCATTATATAGGAGGGCAGTTCTGAGAAAGGAATTACATTTTAGCAAATGATACCTTTTTTTGCAGCATCCAAAACGGAAATAGGAGAACTAGTTTTGGACACAAGGAATTCATCTTCGAAAACCATTAGAAACTATATGGAAAATAAAGCAAACAGTAGTGATAAGATCCAACTTGAAATGAATTATCTCTTAAATGTTTAATCATTCAAGTAATGATATTTGAAGTTAGATTTAGAAAACAAATGACATGCCAAACAGGTAGAAAATAACACATAAAAGTTTAAATCATATTTAAAGCACATGCTTGATATGTAACTATTATAGAGAGGGATCAAATGAGAAGAGAGTTCATCACATTTTTCAGCCCTAAACCGAAGTTTAAGTTGTTTTTAGTATAAATGCTTTGAAATTCTAACTAGGTAGAAAAAGTTTTGGTGTTTGGGGGCTGAAAGAGACTAGCAAGATGCTTTTACATACAGCTCAATATAATTACAGGAATTACTCTAGACTTAGCGGGCCTAGTTGCCCCCCCCCCCCCCCCCTAGAGAGTATGCACCCTTCTGTGACTTATCCACTCAGAGGCACCAAAATTTCAACTTCCTCAGTTTCTTATCCTTGTCCGTTCTGTCTCACTAAAATAAAGTAAAACCTTCCATGTTTCTATCCAAGAAAGCATGCTAGTTTTCAATCATTGAAGATCTAACCCAGTGGTCTTGAGTCTTATAGTTGCACAGAATAACCAACTTCTTTGCATCATATTTACAACATTGCACTTGTATAATTGTCAATCATATCTGCAATTTCTTATGACTAAGTTCATCGAAACATGTCATAAGGTGCTATATTAGCATATGGTTTGTCTTTTAAAAAGGTTCAATTGATGGGTGAAAATCATACGAACTAAGTGTTGCAGATCTGTTCTACTAATATATTTTGTTTCTTGCCTCTGAGAGGCAAATCAAGCAAAAGGCATAATCAGCATAAAGAGAAGTACATATAGATGACCAATATTTCAGCTGTTCTATATGTTTTGGCTTCCATTATTAACCAAGCTTCTTATCCTTAAAGGAGTTTCTTCTTCGACTATGTTGGTGGGATTTTGTAATCTTGAGAGCTATCCAGTTACTAAAAGAAAGAATGGCAAATTATCCACATCCAAGTCAAATCTATGCGAGTTGTCATCTTGAGTAAAATATATCTTTATGGCTTACGCATTCAGATATTTTATCCATTTTTTTGAAGATTACAAGAGGAAAAGCCTTCTTATTATTTCTTTGTTTAATGATTCAGGCAGTGGCAACATTAGCTAATCATCTCTTTAAGAAGTTCGATCAGTCAAAGCACACAAACTTTCTGTGACTCGCGAATCTAACTCATTTATTCCCAAATTCTTAAGTTAAGCAGAAAGGAAAATAAATCTAGATCAAACAACGAACAAAGTTCAAATCTTTAGCAGAAAATAAATTGCTTCAAAAATAAAAGAAGCACTCACATCAATGCCGAGAATAACAGCACCCTCAGCAAGGAAAAGAGTCATGTGACTAGTGAGATTGAACGGTGCCGTAAGCCAATTCCCCGGAGGCACATTGAGCTGACCGCCACCTTTTTTCCCGAGCCTGGAAATCGCGATCACCGCCCTTTCAAACGCCTCCGTATTGAGAGTGACCCCATCACCCACCCCCCCAAAGTCCGTCAAGTTAAACGTGAAGGGTCGTAGCTTCGGGAGCTGCCGCAACGGCAATCCCCGGCGAAAAATCAACAGGCCAGCGGCGGTGCCGTCCCCTTGCCAGTACAACACAGTAAAGAAGAAGGCAAGACAGACAGCAGTCAAAAGGGTCTTATGGGTCGAGCAGAAAGTGGCGGACGGGACCCAACGGCGATGGTGGTGGTGGTGGTTGGACGGGGATAGCGACGCCCACCACCTCCGCCACCGGCATGACTGACTCGATGTGGGCGTTGACGTCTCCACCATCTAATCAAGTTGGTTTAGCTACTCCGCGTTCTGGGTTTTTGAGAGATTTAAGGTGGGGGGTAGTTGCAAAAGGGATTTCAAGGGTGCAAATTCTACGACGCAGCATATAATGGCGTGAATCAAGAAACAATACTCTGTTCCAAGAGGGTTTTCGACAAGAATTAGGAAAAGGCGCGGAGGGTAGAAGGTGGCGATCAATCAGAAAAAGGCTGTTCGATCTTTGTTGGAGAGATGGAGATGTTGAAGTACAGTGCAAGGGAAGTGAGATTCAAACTTCAGTTTTCCAATTGGATTTGGGGTGTAGGAGTTGGTTTTGGAGCAGGATGAGTGACAGCAGGTGGCATGAGGAGTTGGTGCTACTGCTCACCTTTCCTTTTTTCCTTTTCCTTTTGTTTTTGGGGGGATTTCACAAATTAATTCCAAATTAAAGAAATGGAGATAAATGTTCGTTGCTAAAATTGAATAGGAAATAAATTAAGCATCTGACAAATTAGGGATAGATACACCACTCTTGAATTAATTTATTCATTAGTTTAAATTTATCGAATTTATTAATATTAATAAAAAAATTAAATAAAAATATATATTTACTCTGAATTGACTTATTATAGGTTAAAATAATATTTTTTTTAACCAAACAACTCTTATAAAGGTGAAAATATTTCTCACATGCATTAGCTTAAGAAAATATATAAGGACAGATAGATTTATTTGACCTAAAATAAGATATCCAGGGGGTACATATGAATCTCATTCAATTTTTTTACTAATATCAGTAAATTCAGTGAATTTTAGCTAACGAAATGATCTATTTGTTTGATGGAAATAAATGTTAGAAATATTATATCTAAATTTTCAAATCATAAGAAATATATATGTAATTACACTAAATTTTAGAGGAACGTGATACAATTATTCCTAGTATTTATTAAGACTCGTGACTTTAGGGTAACCGTCCTTGGTAAACAATATACGAGTTGACTAAAATACTCTTACATTACTTATATTATTCACAAATAAACAATCAATTATTTATTTAATTAATCACATCAATGATTTTCATTCATCTATATTTAAAATTAATTTATTTTCTTCAGTTTTGATCAAACGTAAATCCATTATTTTTTTTATATCTATTATCAAATTTATAGTATGTTATTAGTAGGAGTAGTTGTAGAGCATTTTAGGATTTAATATAATTTACTCTTAGAGTATTTTAAATGAGCAAATTATTCTTTTATGAAGAAAAAAAAATTTATTTCTCTGTATTTTAAAAAGTAGAACGATTTACTTTCCTATTTAATGGGATAAATTATTTTATTTTAAAAAATAAAAAAAGGTAGTTTGCTATTCTTTTTTCGTAGAAGTAGTTTCTATTACTGCTGTATGGAACCGACAATGCACACAATATGACATTTTATCAAAATTAATGTTACAGCTAAATGAAATCAACATGTTTAAAATTTGTTATAATTATGATTACCATCTCATTATTTAAAAATTATAAGTACCTTTTTAAATTTAACGACCGTCTAACAATTCACATATTCATCTAAAATTTGGGTGAACCAACAAAGTGTCTTGTTAGATTCATAATTAAAAATAAATAAAAAACAAACAGAGTAATGATATTGTTTTTATCTTTTTGTGGTATTTCCCCAACAACACCCCTAATACAAAACCAGTGTAACAATTAGGAAGTGGATTTCGTAGGTAGTGAAACAGGTAAGGACTCAAAGTCAGTTGATGTAGACAGCAAACATGAACAAAATGTGGTAAGAGCTGAACTCTGCCAAAACCAAAACCCCCAACAACTGTCTGAACAGTTGGCTGTGTTCTTAACATGATTCTCTCTCATTTTGTGAATTAGTTTAGCTACTACGCCTCAATTCCCTTTTTGTTCTGGGACTTCCACTTAGATGATTTTTTGCTGGACTTCTTCCTTTTTGTTCGCAATTACATTGTTTAGTTAGTTCAAATGATTTAATTCATAAAACATGCCAAGACCTACTATTTTATATTTGGGTTGTACCGACTCAATCCCAATCTGATTTGAACCTCAAGTATCTGCGGACTCATGATCACCACTGGTCATTTCTGAATTAATGTTCCACATTGAATCATACAACTCAAGATATTTATCGATACTAACACTCCATGCCCTTAGTACAACATTTGACACCCTAAACATTCTTATGACCCTTATATTCCTTTGTTTACGACATTGTTGATTTAAGTATCGAGGATTATAAGTAGAGTTTTTTCGTGTATTTTTTACAATTTATTATCTTGTAAGTTATGTTACAAGATTCTCAACCTATCTAAGTATATGTTTCTCATTTGGATTAGATCTTTGCGCTTACATTCGGATACACATCATGTGACTTCTCCAAAATGTATTTCCTACGTTACTGTAGATTATTGGAAGTTTTTTTGAAACACGTTCTGAAATATTTCTTTTACCAAATATATATTTTTTAACATAAAAAAAAAATGCAATCTTAGTCCTATAAATTAGGGGTGGTATTTTTTGGTTCAATTGATGTTTGTAATTTTAAAATTTTAACAATTTTAGTCATTTTCCCATCAAATTAGCCGAAAAATTGCATATGATCTATGACAATTAATTTTGGAATTTCGATAAAAAATGACTAAAATTATCATAATTTAATCGAATTACAAAATTCAACTTATGCAGACCTAAAAATGACACCCCGCTAAATTATATGACTAAAAATTACAATTTTTCTATATAAAAAAGACTTGTCAAAAAACACTTATTGGAAAAAAATCGAATCACTACGTATGTGGAATTCATGTCCACAATCTTGGACTATGAAATTACTTTTATAACCTAAATGACTATAGTTTAAATTTTGAAAAAAAATACTATACATTTGAGATGTTGAAGTGGATCACCTCAAACTCAAAATACAAATACAATCCACTATTCTAGGCCCAATACACTAGCTTCAAACTAGATCTCCATATCCAAACACGTGCCAGATTGAAATCCCATTGGCCCATTTCATTCAACCATACACAGGTTTCATGATTCCATCCACTCCCTTCCCGGATAAGCCATTGCTTGGCTCTTACCACCTTGCAAAATAAGCAAACTCCAAAGGTTGTCCAAATCCTCATTCATCCATGGCTTTAGCCGTTGCTGCATCTGCATTCTCAGCCTTGCCGAACAGGTCACAGAGTTATTACATTGTATTCCATCAGGTTTCTCAAATCTCAATTCATCATGTTAATGGTTTACTTCCTCTACTTGCCAGGGAATTACCAAGAAAGTCTGTCCCAGGAAAGATTGCTACATGTTTGCCTAAGCGAGGTTGTCTGAATGCTACAAAAGGCCCGTCCAGCGTCTGCGAGCCACTTCCTCCCGACCGGCCGCTATGGTTCCCTGGTAGTTCACCCCCTGAATGGCTTGATGGCAGGTAAATATACAACTCATTAATTGTTGAATCTTTATACACGTCAATGTGTATGTAGTAAGTGAAACAGAAGATGTAATAGGATTTCGGAATAGAAAATACACACTGCTTCTGCCTTAAATTCCTTTGTTACTTTACATCAGAATATTAAATCAATCTTTTCAATTGTTGCAGTCTTCCTGGAGATTTTGGCTTTGATCCACTTGGATTGGGTAATGTAATTCATGCAATAGCCTAATTAGGAGACACTGAACTTATTCATGATCATTCATAACTAACCAAAAGAATCAATGCATAGGGTCCGACCCGGAACTCCTAAAATGGTTTGCACAAGCTGAACTGATGCACGCTCGGTGGGCAATGCTTGCTGTTGCTGGAATTCTAATCCCGGAATGGCTAGAAAGCCTTGGATTCATCGAGAACTTCTCGTGGTATGATGCTGGTGCAAGAGAGTACTTTGCAGATCCAACAACGTTATTCGTGGTGCAGTTAGGCCTGATGGGGTGGGTTGAGGGGCGGAGATGGGCCGATATGATTAATCCCGGTTGCGTTGACATTGAGCCCACGTTTCCAAATAGGAAGAAGCCGAAGCCTGATGTAGGATACCCTGGGGGACTGTGGTTTGATCCCTTCATGTGGGGCAGAGGGTCGCCTGAGCCGGTTATGGTGTTGAGGACTAAAGAGATCAAGAATGGTAGACTTGCTATGCTAGCTTTCATTGGTTTTTGCTTCCAAGCCGTATACACGGGACAAGGCCCCATCGAGAATTTGATGGCGCACATTGCAGATCCTGGCCACTGCAACATTTTTTCGGTACAACTCTTTAACCTATGAGATCGTGTCTGTTTAATAAAAAAACGTCAACTTAACTCCGAACATGTTTCTTGATTTTCATAAGGGAAAAGTATTATTTTAATATGTTAAGTATGTCTAATTTTAATTTTAATTCGATAATTATGTCCATTTTTGTTTAGGTCCAATAACTTATGAAATTGCTTACTTTTAGTCGTCTGGTAAATTTTCGAACAATTTTACCCCTATGCAACTTTTGAAAGGTAGTTTTAGTCCATATGCACTCATAGGGGTAAAATTATCCGAAAATCCGTCAGACGACTAAAAGTACGCAATTTATAAGTTACTGGACCTAAACAAAAATGTACATAGTTATCGAACTAAAATTAAAATTAAGCATATTTAACGAACTAAAATAATACTTTTCCCTGTTTCATAAGGATGAAAACTAAGATGAAAGGATTGATGAAATGTTCTGCGTTGTTTCTCAGGCTTTCACATCGCAGTAACGCTGACAGTCTCTAGACGGGAATGAGGAATGGCCGAAGTGGTAAAGCTAAAATTATTGGATTGGTTGAGACAAAAATTCCTTGTACCTTCTCCTCGGAAGCAGTCTGATGTACATATGAAAGAGCAAGAAAAATCTCTGAATTCTTCTATATCACACTTGTTTTATGCCATTGTTCAGACATTATCATACATGCTGACATTAACATGATCATCTTCGATGTAAGATGAAAGACTCCATTTCAGAAAACCAGCGCAGACTGATGATTCAATATCATAGTATACATAGGAGATCAGGCCTCACTATTCAACTCGGAAGTATATGTTCTTTTGTTCTTGCCAAACTAATTATTGCATGAGCATCACTTCATTCACATTGTAGTATAAATACATTGACATTGAGATTCTGGGATTATGCAGAATGATATCTAGCCATGATTTACACTTACAAAAGTCTTCTGCCTCTGACAAGGTAAATCTCTTTCTACCTCAAAAACAGACGTTTGACACAAATTGCAGGATTTTCATCACACAAACCTGAAACCATCAAGACACGACAGCGAAACATACAAAACAACCAAAGTTTAAAAAAATGTAGGATCTATGTTTATTGTTCCACCCAAACTGTCTTAATTTTTCGTCATATCATTTGATTTACATATGTAAGGAGTTTTTGACAAGGAATCTTATATTAAACCTGAAAATTTCAGGAAAATTGTCCATCCATCATCATTAACGCTAACCAAAACCTGTTACCATCAAACTACATGTAAAATAAAAAAACCACAATCCTCACGCTAATGTTTCTTAAAACTTATAATTCTTTCAATTGACAGTTGATGAGCACAATGACACCGCAATTTGGAAGGAAACAAAGGCATCAATGGCAGCATATTCAATCTGAGCGAAACTAAGATTAAGAGAATGCCACTTGCTGAGCGTAACCCGCAACGGCTTCATCATCTCCTTCCCAAGAACTGTCGAAGCCATTTTCTTCAATCCGATGGGCTTGTACTCATCTTCGTCCTCTCCGTTGATAAGTTCATTTAGATCTGTAATATTTTTCACAGCCAAGCCATGAGAACGGAACAGTTTCCTGACGTCTTCTCTAACACCAACGCCATAGAATGTATGCTGAGGATCAGCCAAGAACTCGTGGAGAGAGGCTGGAATGCAGTCAGTGTGGAGAAGTTGGTAAATGAGGCACTGTTGGCCCACACAGATTTGAAGAATAGCGACGTCATGTTCCTGACCGCGGACAAAACTGGGACGCCACTCGGTGTCAAGACCGACAATAAGTTTGCAATGAGGACATCGGCAGTGCACACGACAAATGCGGGATATCCATTGATTGACATGAGCAGCTTTTTTGGCGACGGTGACATGAATGACTTCATCATGGAAAATGACAGAGTAGAAATTGGGAAGATCGCGATTCGCATTTGGCTGATGTGCTGAGATAGTACGGCGCAGAGGAATGATTGAGTAGTTTGAGGCGGAGTAGTTGCTACGACTCATGTTCGTGTGGAAGGGCTGAGAATCGTGTTGTTAGATCTGAAGAAAGGGTGGTAGGATATGTGGACGTGTGTGTACATATACATATATATATATATATAAAGAAGATTGAAGAAAGGGTGGTAGTGTATGTTTAGTCGGACTAGAACTCTTCTGGGAAAGTTCTGACTGTTCCCACATCACGTATCAGAGATGTCAAAGAGATGACAACTTTTCATGGAACGTTGTCAAAATGATTTGATCGAATAGGGACTTGAGATGGCGTTCATCCTTAGTTTTACCTCTAGCAAAAAAAATATATATTATTGATTATAATTTAATAGTTTTAAATTAAAAATTATGGTAAATAATTTTTAAGTAAAAATACAATTTTGGTCCATCTTTTCAAGAGCGGTGACAATTTTAGTTCAGGTCCAATTCAAAATAGTGAATCAGGACAATAATTTTCAAAAAATGACAATTTAAGAACAAAATGCCTAATTTTGTCGGAATTGTGCACATAATGCATACATGACCATATAATTTTGGCGATTTCTCCAAAATTCGACGAATTAGTTTATGCTGAAGTATTTTTTCAGTCGGTGCTTAAGTGGACTTTTAAAACACATCACCTTTGCCATGTAAGTACCAACTGAAAAGATACTTCCACGTAAGCTAATTCGTCGAATTTTAGAGAGATCCACAAATTTATGTGGTCGGGTACGCATCATGTGGGCAGTTCTAGCAAAATTAGGGCATTTAGTCTATAAATTATTATTCTTTTAAGAATTACTGTCCTCATTCACTATTTTAAATTAGAGCTGAACTAAAATTGCCATCGCCCTTAAGAAACAAGATCAAAATTATATTTTTTTTGAATTTTTTATTAACTATGATTTAATAAAATCAATGCAAAAATATAGATTTTTCACTAAAAAAAAATTATTTGTTACGACTAAGAGCCATGGTAAAAATATTTGTCAATATTTTAGTTCTCTTGTAATTACCACAACTAACAACCATTGCATGACTGTGATAAATAATTATTTGTTATAACTATTTTATTTTTAACTATAATAATTAAGCATAGTTGAATATTATATTTTTTTGTAATGTATGTTGATGCTCACACATTAATGTTTATCTTTTAAAAAAGAAGTAGCTAGTGCTCAAGGCAAGGGATAATTATATTATTAATAAAAAATAATTCAAATTTCGAGAACTCAGGGGTAGTATATGAGGTAATTAAAAACATGTCCGGGGTGCAATTGTCAATTTCGAGAACTCAGGGGTAGTATATGAGGTAATTAAAAACATGTCCGGGGTGCAATTGTCAATTTCGAGAACTCAGGGGTAGTATATGAGGTAATCCATCTTTCAATTCATAGAAAACCTAAATAATTCAAATTTCGAGAACTCAGGGGTAGTATATGAGGTAATTAAAAACATGTCCGGGGTGCAATTGTCAATTTCGAGAACTCATGGGTAGAATGCCAATTATCCCATCTTTCAATTCATAGAAAACCTAAAATCTCTGCAAAACCCCTCTTTTGAAGATCAAGAGCACTCAGTGGGCAAACTAGCGGTTCTCACCGGAGAAATCAACAACACTCGGCAAGATGAGCGTGTACATGAGTCGGCTATTCCCGAGATCCAATTCAAGTTTTTTTCTACGCAGCGGACTCGCCTTGGAAGCCAAAGTTGTACGTTTGAGAGAAGAAATGTACCTCATAGACGCAGGGGTGGGCAGGCCCAGAATCGCCACGCAGGAAGAGCTCATCAAGCCCCCAGAAATTGCGGGCCCTGCCCGTCTCACGAACCGCGTCGGGTTCCTCAACCCATCGAATCGAGAATCGCCGGTGAAAAATCTCGTCTTGCAGCGATGCTTCGTTGATTTGGTAACCGGAGATTCTCGGATCAAGCAGCAGGCCGCTGCCCGGTTCGATGACATGGTGGGGCAGACTGAAGTTGGTGGTGGAGGTGAGCAGCCGCTCCTCCTCCCGCGGAGGTTTAGAAAACACCGCGCGTGGATGGAGCTGAAGAATAAGTGGAGGGCCAACGCGAAGGTGAAAGGTTTCGTAGCGGAGAAAGTGAGGGGAGGGTATTCGATTGCGATTGCAGGTTACCTTGCGTTTCTTCCATCTCGGCAGGCTTACAATCGGAAGATTACAAGTGACCGATTTATGATCGAGAGCGTGACCCCTAAGAATATTGTGGTTGCCAGAGCCGGATGATTGTTTGTTGATCGTACTGATGGGTGGTTTTCGGTAGAGTTTTACTTAATCCTCTGCTCTTAGAGTTGTTTTTGTTTGGGCTCAAAGTGGGTATTCTCTTTTTCTTCTATTTGAGCTTATGTTATCTACAAAATTGACTTCATTACTAGCTCTTGCCGGAACTGGATAGTTCATTGACATGCGCTATTTGATTGAGTTGATCGAAAATAGAAATGTGTTTGTACGCACACAATATTTATTGGTCTCTGAATTATGTTAAGAAGATGGAAATGACAAATTTTGAAACTAAAGCGCATCGCTTCTATTCTGTAGTTGTTCTTGAAGCGTGCAATGTTTGGTGACAACCGGTAAAAGTCGCATGTCTTGTATTAACTCTATGTGGTGGATTTATTTGATGATCATTTAGACTAATAAGGCACAACTATGTTGAGAGTCATCTGGAAAATTCTTGCTATTTTGAGGAGAAGAATACCTAACTTCAGAAGAGTAGACTTCTTGAAATCTGAAGATGCTGTAATTGCTGGTGGAGATTTTTCTGAGTTCTTGAAGTGAACTCAGAGAGAGTCTCCTGAATCTCAGTTTGCTCGGTATCTGCTGAAGATTATGAGCATAGTCTAGAGTAGTTGACTATCTTTATTTGCCCCGCTAACTGTCTGGCCAATAGTATGCTGCAATTGCTCTAGAGACTAAGAACCATGTGTTGCAGTCTCTGACCCTATCTCTATGAGCTATTTGACACTTGTCTCTATGATATTCATGGCTCTGATGCAAATTCAGGATTGGAGGATCAAATTATCACTTCACCTTTTATGTTTCCTATTATCAATCTCTAATCTACAACATGATAATAGATGGCTGCATGGAGCTTGTCTCCCTTGGTGAAAATGCCACTAGATACTTCTTATGGTCATTCTACATCACCAAGCTTTTTTTGTCTCCCTGGATCGTATTCAATATACTATGGAATCATGGATGTCAAATATGTCTGGATAACTGTGTTACATCCTACTTTGTTTCACTTTGTTATTTACATACTTCGGGTCATCATTAATTATCCTGGCATTATCCCATGTGACGTGTAATATGACATTGTCATTTTATCTCAGGGAGACTGAAAATTGCAGTTACCTTTAACATTGTTATGGTGGGGCATGCATTTATTCTGTTGTGATAGTAGAAGCTTGTATTATGGTCTTCCGTTGGCCTTGTGCTTTACTTAGTATCTTGGAACAGGACCAGCTTAGACTATCTCACCTAATTTTTCCAGATGAATTTTATTTCATTATAGGAAGCATGTTTGATTGCTATATAAAGGTATTACACCAGTTATCTTGGGGACAAAGTTCGCCTAATTTAGCTTTTCTTTCTACAGGCATTCCGCTGTAACCAAGAAATGCATGGATCAGGAGGAAAGCTCCAGAAAATATACCCGCCCGTCCGTCACATTTAATTCATCTTTGTTTACTTTGTTGGTTGGCCCTATTAAGTAGCTTTAGTTGTGTTTGTAGATTCGCTTCTGCCTGTTCTGCTAAGTTCCTAGCATCAGCTTTAGAGAATGGGCAATTGGTTCTCACTCTCTTTCTTTTCCTTTATAGATACTACAGCATGATAAAGGTTTGAGGCTTATTTGAAGCCCGACATTTTGGAACTGGCTTTAATTTTGTTGAACATGCTACATATAAGTAATAGCATTGGTATATCTTCTCATTGTTACCGCACAGAATTGATTGGAAAAGACAGTGAAAATTCATAGCAGGGCTCTCATAATCCATATAGGTTTATGATATTCTTTTCAAGAAAATTGCCAAAAAAAAAAAAATACTGCATATTAAGGAAAGGCAGGTTAAGCGAGAATATACTGCATATTGTTGCAGAGTTTTTGCGGTGATTTGAAAAAGATTGGCATCTAAGGCGAGAGTAAAGAGAGGGACAAATCGTAGTAGAAGAGCAGGAGGCTAGTTATGGCATGGATGATAAAGAAAAGGAAAGCAAGCCATTACAAGAACTGAGTATAGAAAAGAGGTTCAAGGGGAAACAGAGGAGGACAAAGTGAAGTTTCTCGTACCATAACACAATAACATGGACTTGATGCAGTTGAATGGTGCCTACTATGTTATAAACTAGTTTTACATATACTGCTTTTCCTTCTTAAAGACCAGCGTGTATAGAGCTTCAAGGGACTGCCCTTCTGCCAATTCACAAGAAACAAAAGAACATAAGCCTAGACATCCAATCAAAATCAGCACAAATAGGTACAATTGTGGCACACTGACTCTTCATGTTTCCTTGGCTTAATAAGAAGGTTTTGCAGTTATCCACATGTACCTTCTTTGCTTTTGATAGCTCAAGGCAAACAGTACATACAAGCACATGATGTAACGAAAAAGGTTATTGGATTCTCCAAGAGCCCTACATTTCACTTGGTTTAATGGTAATTCTGAAATTCCAGAGCAAGAAGCATGGAGGGATAACAATTGCAGAGACATCTTTTATTAACTACATAAAACCACCTCACCCTTTTCATAAGGGCTATGAAACCTTCAAGCACAAACACACACAGACAGAGAAATATATCTAACAGATGAGCCAAAAAAGACGTGATGAGGAAAAATGTTTTACTCAATTAGCAGATCAATCAACCAAGAACAGTACATTCTTCTTCCCATTTATTCCTCTATAAAAGATATACATCAACTGTCAGGAACATAAATTCCCTTAAGAGCACTCCCAGTTCCAGCCACGACCTCCAACAAGACAACCAATTACTCCATTTCCCTGCACAGATCAACCCCACAACACTACCAACAATCCAATCCAACCCACCCCAAAAAGAAAGTTAAAAACAGGGCCAACTATGCACAAGCTATCTGGGCTGCTGCCCAAGCTCTCAACTTTTCCCAAGAAAAACCCAACCAATTTACATAGTAGCATTGAGGGGCAAACAGTTGAAGATCCTGGAACAAGCATGCCTCAAGCGAGGATATATTTTAAATTATTGAAAAAGATCAATATAATTTTGAAAAAATTAATAGAATTGTGTTTAAATTATTGAAAAACACGGATAAAATAATATTATTTTTATTCACATTTTCCAGCTCGCAAAGAACATCCATTTGATTAAGTACTATAAGTGCATCATATATATAAATGTGTATTAAATATAAACTATTTCAATTTTGAATTTAAAAGGTTGATATTTCATTACATATTAGTAATATATCATGGGAAATTGGGAATAACATACAAGTTATCAATTTAGTATGAAATTATATTGGAAAAATCTAGGGACTCCTGTGATAATAGAAATATTCAAAAAATCTTCTATGAAAATTAAAGTCAATTTCCCACTTGTGATATAAAATAAAGTTCAAGAAAACCCCTCCGAAGTTGGGCCACACGCGCTTTGACTGCGAATTAAGTATGCAAGTACCTCTTTTTTGACATCTTTGCCATTCTCTCACATCTAATATATATAATATTATATATTTATTAATAATAAAATATTACCCATACAATAATTATTCAATTAAAATTTATTAATAATAAATATTATCTTATATAATAATTATTTAATTAAAACTTATTAATAATAAAATATTGTTTTATATAATAATTATTTAATTATTTATATAATAAAATATTATTATTTTAATTGAATTAATTAAAACTTAATTTATATTTTAAAAAAAAGGAAGAGCTTCGTCGCTGCTACTACAAAGGAGGGCGTGTCATCTCCCAACACAGCGAGGGCAGGGGTCTTTTTTTTTTTGGGTAAATGTAAGTTTCATTGATAAAACAAAATCGTACAGTACAACAGTGTTCAACTGGTGGTTCCCAAATTTTTGGGTCTGAAGATATTAGTTCTCAAGCTGATACTTTTGTAATAGTTTTGGTCCTACTATTAGATTGCCATTAGAATTAACGGGTGTAGCATTGGATGGGGAAAAAAACCTCCTTTTTCCTGCCTTGAAACGTGACTGCTTCAGTTGCATATTGATTCTCTTCCTAGAATGTTTCTAACAAAACACCGCCACTTGGATACCAAATCCAGTTTCCTAGATCATTGGCAATTAGACCCGTCCATCCGTAATGGGTCGGGTTCGGTCCAGAAAAATTGAATGCGGGGGCGGGCTCAAAATCCGCTTCTATTTAGTAATTTAATATCTATCTATATATATATATATATATCAATTTATATTGATAGAATAAATACTAACAAAATGTTATATTATTTTATTTGTTTATTATTAAATACTTGTTCAACAATAAATTAAAAATTTGTCCTACAATACTTGACAAGGATGAAGAAGTTATTAGTAACGTATAATTGCTATGAATTATTTGGATTATTTTATGTAATTGAACATAAATTTAAACTTTGATCCCATAAAAATTTTTGCGACTAATGATATATTTTAAACACTTATTCATGTAATTGAACATAAAATATATAACTTTAAATAACATATAATTTTGCTTTTATAAAATTATATGCATAATATATATAATTAAATAAATATTTTACTCTGTAAAATATAGTTGCAGATATTGAGATTCTAAATATCCCTACATCAAATAATTATAACAAAATGTCAATTTTGAAAAATGTTGAAAATCACTAAAAAGTTCATGGGAAATTTTGAAATAAACATATTCTAGGTGGGTAAATGAAAAAGTTCTAGAAACATTTTCGTCCAATCAATATCAAATTATCTTGTTAGTTGGATTTTTATTACCTTTCTTACTTGGTGGGCGAATGCCACTACAAGTTTACTTCCTAAGATATTAAGTTTATTTGTTTGCAATAGCTTCTATTTATACGGTGTTAATAAGTTGTAAGTTCAAGAATAATAAAAGTTGGGCGTTTTTGAAAAATAAAACTTAAACAAAGTATTTGAAAAAACAACTTAATTTTTATAATAAACAGTAAAATTTGATTGGGTAACTTTTGACTTGAATCAACTTAATTTTAATCAGTTGGAAAGCAAAAGTAGTAAAATAAAAACACCCTTTTCATCTTATTATAAGATAATAAGTATTTATTTTCAATATTTGCAGATACCCGCTTCACCCTTAACCCAATTATTCCCCTACGAAAAAATAATAGCAATTTATTCCCCTATGTTTTTTATGATGAAGCAATTTACCTCTTTATCTAAAGAAGTAAATTGCTTAATTTTGAAAAATACAGGGGGATAAATTACTGTATTTTTGAAAACATAGGGAAGTAAATTGTTATTTTTTTCATAAAAAATAATTTACTTATTTACAATATCACATTGAGCTTGATTACATTTTTTCCTATTAATTCCTGTACTAAATTGATTATCATGCCATAAATGTTCCATTATAACTTATTTAACATCTAATTAATTATTCAAATGTTGTATTAAGGAGAGGCGTGACGTTATTTCCCTTCAAAATCATATGTATACACATGTATATATATATATATATATATAGAGAGAGAGAGAGAGAGAGAGAGCATTTTCTCAAATCAATCAACAAAGCTACGGAATGTAAAGGACCACGCCAAAGTCTAAATCCCTTTAGGAAATTTCATTCTTCCACAGTTCCACTACACTTTTTTCGTCAAAATATTCCCCCAAAAAGCTATGATTAGGTACCCAATTTTCAAAAATCACTCAAACTCCTTAAAATATTGCTTTTAAACCTCTCAAAATTGATTGTCTTTTCGTTTTCATTTTTCAGTGGGAAATGTGTGTTCATCATTATAAGCTTTTGTGTGAAAATGAGAGGGAAAATTGCATTTTTAATTTTATGAATTAGACTTTTATTTTTAATATAATTTCATTTGTTATGATTTTCTCATATTGTAGATATTGTAAGTTAGATTTTCTCATTTTCAGTTTTCACATGACTTTTCCATCCAATAATTAATGAACAAGTCACGGGACCGATAGTCCAGCACGTATTTGAACTAGCAGCCCTGTGACTTCTCATTAGGGAGAAAAGTCACGTGAGAACTAAAATTCAGAAAAATGGGTTAAATTATAAAGTGTCCTAATATATAGGACCAAAAATATTTTTTTTCAAAATTAAAAATATATTTAAATTAATTGATGAGATTGAATGAGCAAGAAGCTCTCAAAGTAGTCATTCTTCTCACATAAGCATACACATTGATTCCCATTGACTGAAAAAGGTTCTTGCACTGCACATAGTCAAAGAAAACCTCGCCAAACCTTTTGAATTTCTCAACACATAGCACAAGCCACAAGCAAGATTCCTTTTACGACAACATACGTGGTCTATAAATTGGACATGTTACGATGGAAATCAAAGGGATATCTCTGTCGAGGTGTATATCGAGGACCGGAAAGCAACAAATGTGTGCAAAACTAGGCATGACGATGATGCCAATCGTGAGCAAAGTGTATTGTTCAGCTTCTGAGGTGGTTCTCGCGGTGAGGAGGCGGCCGAACGTGGCAAATGGCGGTGGCTTCGTGGTGGCAGATTACGGCCAAAGGGTTGTGTTCAGTGTTGATGGCTGTGGAGTTCTTGGCAGGAAAGAAGAGCTGATTCTCAGGGATGGGGAGGGAAATGCTTTGCTTCTCATCAGGCGAAAGGTACAATTAATTTTCGTTAGTATAACAATAAATAACCGTCCATCAACTATTTATATTCAGACATTTGCAAATAGTTTAAGAATAGTAAAATTTATGCAATAAAATGTGCCAAAAAATATTTTAGTAACATATGTGATTTTCACATGATTCCAATTTGTTTTCCGATATTAATATTTTGTGGTACGTGTCAGGGAGCGATAATTGAAGCACTAAGCATCACAAGGCAATGGAAAGGCTTCACATATGACTTCTTAGGATCTCACAAGCTTGTCTTTACCTTAAAAGAGCCCAACTACTCATGCTTCTTGAAGAACATTCCAATCAGGATCTCCATTGAATCGAAGGACTGCTGCACTTACGGAGACTTTGAGGTCCGTGGCGACTTCCCTGGACGTTCTTGCAGCATTGTCAACTCCAAGGGAGACATAGTAGCGCAGGTAAACCAATTCATTTCACACCCTCCTCTTACATCATGACTATGATCAATCATGCATCGACGATTACATTGAATTCATTTTTTTCAAAAAACGATAATTATATATCATTATATGTATCCTGTCGATGATTACATATCACTATATAAACGAACAAAAGCTTAGATACATGTCTGGCGCGATCAGAATCCATATTTCTAATTGCTGCAAAATTCTTATTATGGGAAACAGATTGGTGTCAAGAAAGAGATTGAGCGAGTGATGGCGAGCAGGGATCTGTACCATGTAGAAATAAAGGCTGGCATGGATCAAGCATTTGTTTTCGGGGTGATTGCTGTTCTTGACTATTTATATGATGGAACAACCCGATGCTGACAGAAGGAAACACATATCATATATGTAAATAATTGATTATTTGTTATTGCAATAAATATATTTAGGATTTGTTTTGTACATTCTAGATAAGTAGGAAATCTTACATTTGTTCCTTTCTGATCTCCTTTTGGAGTATGAATTAATTGATTGGTGTGAAGATTTGTTTCTTAATATGTTCGGACAAGTTTGTATACTATTGTAATTACATATGTAATATTATTGTTTGTTCAATGTTTGGATATACATAAACTGGTAGTTGATTTTACTTAGCCACGCAACTCACTTCTCCTTTCGCCCTTTTATTTCATGTGCACGTATGTATCAAGTCAATTATATTTTTTACGCATTAATTAATATCATGAACTACAATTATTATACATTTATTCCACTCTCAAATACGTACATAGAATCATTATTTTTTTTTTTTGCACAAAAACGACCAATTAAATTATATAATATGTCTATCTATTAAAATCCTGTCAAATATGTCAGCAATTTCATAATAAAGCAACAATTATTGTGTCTATAGAAAAATAATAAATTATAAATTACTATATAAATAGACAGATACTCATATAAATGAGATTTGAATATAGTTGATGGAATAAATAAAAATTTATTCATAATGAATAAAAATATAAGAATTATGATTGATATTATTTGTCTTAGTTCAAAAATTTTAAAAAGAAAAGTAAGGAAAAATATATTTTTAAAGATCCACCACTTCTTTTGTTTGAACTTTGAAACAAGTAACTACGATTGCTCCAATCATTGCTATATATAAATCATACTTTTTCTCAATGATTAGGGTACGTAGTAAAGTGTGGAATTTTATATCAGAGAGCACAATTATAAATACGACTAATTACATTTAAATCCTCTTTTAAAATGTTAAATTATATATTTTTTGAAAAAAAATTAAAATCGTACTTACGGCCCAGTTTACCTCTTTTTGTTAGGGTTTGAATGAAAAATATTGACATAAGCAAAAAAAAAAATTATGTAAAATTTTGTTTTGTCAATCATTTAATATTTTCATGTATATTTTTGTACTTATAAAGAGATAAATATAATATATATATGGAGTGATGTTAATATTATTATATTTTTTCTTTTATAAATACAAAATTATTAAAATATTGAATAAGGGATAAAATTAAAAATTTATTCAATTATTTTTACATCAATATTTTTCGTCCAAATCCTAATAAAATAAGGATAGGTGTAAATAATGAAATTTTGAAAGGGTTATAAATATAAATTCAAAACTTCTTTAGTGGAAAATATAATTCATATTTTTCAAAAGGAGTTTAAATGTAATTAATTTTTATAAATATTTCGATGGAGTGATAATTATAAAAATAAAAATCCTTAAAATGTTTAACAAAATCAATAAGCCCAAGTCCATGAAGAAAGAAATGAGGCGACGTCTTCCTTCTCCGCACCATATAATGATATTTCATATTAATTATTAATTATTTTATTTTGAAAAATTATACATATAATATATTTTTTATATTAATTAAAATTGACGATGAAACATATAACTTAAAATTGAAAATACAAACCGTATGTTACAACTTACAATACGAAGATATCTTGAAAGACAAAAAAAGTAAAGGGAGCAAAAAGAGTGTGGGAGAGGAGAGAATCAAGAACAAGCACATGAATTATTGGTTTCAGCAGCGACGAAAGAATCCTCGCCCTCGCTAAAATCCTCACTCCTAAATACAAAGTACCCAACCGTCAATCCCAACACTACGGCCAACAATACCCCGCCGTTGTACGACATGATGGCCAGCATAATCAGGTACCCGATCCCCGAGTTTAATCCGAACAGCGCCGCTAACCCAAGCCTGATCTTCCAATTCCGGCCGAGTTTCGGGACGATCAGCGGCGTGTTCAGTGAAGGAGGAGATGGATTCGCGGCGGATTTGAGGTGGAGGCGCATAGCTTCAAGGCGCTGGTAGAATACGGCGACGAGGAAGCAGATGAGCAAGGCGAGGGCGTAAGTGGGCCAGGATTTGGTGTTCCATGAGTCGAACAGGAGGGTAACTTGGTTGCTCCAGTGAAGAGTCGTATGCATCATCTTTGCTTCAGAGGAGAATTAGGGTGTGGGATGGATGGAAGGGATGCGTGGTTTCAAAGTCAGAAATGGGAAGGGAGAGAGAGAGAGAGAGGGGTAAAGTAGATATATTTTTATGTAGGATGCTTTATGTGTGCGCACAATTCTTTACAATAAAACTGTTCATATATTTTTATTATTTAACTTTAAGGATACAAAACATACTTAAAAGTATATACAACAACAACATTTTCATTTAAATATGGGATTTGTAAGTAAATATGAGTAGGCGAAGATAGTTAATAGTAACATAATATTGGAGAGAGAAAAAAAAATTGATAAAAAACCTCCCAAAAAGTGGTTGTGCAATACTATAACATTGAATTCTCCACTCTTCAATTATATATAGCATAGATATATACTTTTTAAATTTTAAATTATTGAAAATATGAGTTTACATTATACTAAAATATCGATTTTTATTTACTTTGGTGGTAATTTTGATTGATTATAGATTGGGAGTGTCAAATTATTTGTCGATGGTTCATTAAGAATTATTATTGTTATTAATTGATGTTCGTAAAGTGATATTAATACCATTGATTTACTAAATAAAAATTAAGTTTAGGAGGTTGAGAATATAGAGTTATTCATGAAATATTTATGTAATTAGAACCCGATAACCATCTCCAATTCTTTCTTTTAATCAGAAAACAGGTTTATATATGTATCTTTAGTATTTGTGTTGTATTCTATTCGGTGCAAACCCAAATAAGTATAGACTAGTGATGACTAATCGATCATTTTTAGATATGTAGTTCACGTAAATTGTAAAGCTCTAAAATTTATGAGTATTGAATCGTAATACTCAAGATACAATTTTACTATCAATCACTTTCTTACGAGATAGCTTCATTATCGTTTTTATATGACATTACTGATTTAAACACTAAAGAACAATCGCCAAGATCTTCCCATTTTTTTTATTATTCTGTCTTGTTTTATAGGTCACGTTTTTTAAAAGCTCAAACTTACCTAAGCTTATTTGGTGGGATAATTACATTTACACCCCTAGATTACAATCTATTTATACAAACCACCCTTTCTTTTGCATAATTATGGAAACTACCACTGACAGCCAAAAAATATGAGTAGTTTGTGTAATTATGCTAATATTTTTAGGTGTGTGTGTGTGTAATTTTTAAAAAAAGTAAGGAGTGGTTTGTATAAATGATAACAATATTTTGATGGGTGTATATGTAATTATCTAAAAAATAAAAATAATTTAAGTAAATAAATTATAAATCAAGAGGTATAAATGTAATTATACATGTTTAATTTTTTTCCTTGTTGGGAACTAAGCACCAACAAATTATCCTAAATCAACACACATGATTAAGGATAAGACTGTAACGTGCAAAATGCAGAGCCACTCCTTTGTCCGGAAGTATCAAAGTCCCAAAAATCGCTATTGCAGCAAGTTGCTATTTAGCAGAATACTACAATACAATGGCTTAATAATTATAAAAAAAATTAATATCGAATTAATTAACAAATAAAATCATTGTTATTAATTAATATGTTCCTTAAATATAAATTTATTTTTTTTATTTAAGATACATACAAATGGAATTAGCGTGTTCGTATAAGACTTTGGAACGATGGATTTATTTAGATAAATGCATAATAAGTTTCGAATTAATTCCGTATGCAGTACGGTAATATTTCTAAATAAGTCAACGGCTTCTGGTTGAACAAAGAAGTAACATATACATACTATTATAAAAGTAAATCGACACCTATATGTAGGATTAAAACTTACGACCTTTTAGTTATGAAACCACAATTTTACCCTCCAGACAAAGAATTATTAGTATGAACAAGACTTCTAATCATTCATTTATTCCTCGCAATTAAGAAAAAAATCAAAATTATAAGAAATTAGTGCATTTGGCCAAAATAGCTGAATTGTAGTCAAACACTAGTCTCCTATACAAATAGGGATTCAAAATAAAAATACAAATTGAGTCACCATGCTAATCTTGAAAATAATAGTTTGAATAGGTAAATTTGTTTAATTAGATACAAACAAACTAAATTTAAAGTGGATAAGATCCCCAACAAATGAGATTCTTTTCAATTTAATAGTTCAAAAATTATTATTAGATCAAAATTACCATACCTCTATAATACATATGAATTACCACAACAGAAAAAATAAAAAAAAAAAGGATTATTCCAAGAATATGCATATCAACCCACCCACAAATCTGGTCTAATTGGTTACTAGAATCACAATCCTCAACAAACTCTCCTTCAAAAATAAAGTATAAATCTTCACTACTCCTTTTGTATATATATATATGTGTGTGTGTGTGTGTGTAAAAGCAAATTGAACTCTCTGAATTACTCTTCTTCTTGCAATGAGGGTGTCGACAGGTGTTTGTTTGTTGTTGCTGCTGCAAGTTACTGCAGTGTGCTGCAATGGTGGTGTAACTAGCACGTATGTCAGAAAACCTTATGCTTCACTTGATATGCCAATTCATCACTTTCCTTCTCCCCCTGGATTCAATGCTCCTGAGCAGGTTATTATGTATATTTTGCCTCGTTTTTTACGTGCGTGGAATGCAACTTATACTTAATTTTGACTAGTGCAATATATTTGTTGCTCGTTCTCGCTTACTAATATAAAAGTACGATGGTTGAATTATCTTTCCTTGTTTTCAGTTTTGAAACATGTGTAAGGGCAATTTTCAAATTTATGGTTGTTGGAGTTTGCAGGTTCATATCACACAGGGAGATCATGAGGGGAGGAGCATGATCATTTCATGGGTGACACCGCTGCACCGCAGTCCCAATGTGGTCAGATATTGGGAAGCAAAGGGCAATTTTAATAACCACCACAAGGCTCATGCTAAGACCACCTCCTACCGGTACTACAACTACACGTCTGGCTACATTCATCATGCCACGATTAGACGACTGAAGGTATGTGCCAATGGCCAAGATTGTCGATTTTGCTCTGTGCCGGCATGCACCCAACATTAGCATTAGTAGAAACAGAACAAGTAACCAAACCTCATTGTTTTTTATGACCTTTCAGCATGACACAGAGTACATTTATGAACTGGGAAAGCACAAGCATACTCGGAGATTTTCTTTCACGACTCCTCCTAAAGTAGGCCCTGATGTACCCTACACCTTTGGCGTTATTGGTGAGTGTACACGGGACATTTTTTAGTTCATTGATTTACTGCATGAGTTATTGCTTATCTTATATAGTATGCTTGTAATATGCAGGGGACTTGGGACAGACATACGACTCGAATCAAACTTTTGAGCATTATGTGGCCAACCCAAAAAGTCAGGCTATGCTGTTTGTTGGTGATCTCTCGTATGCAGACGATCATCCTTTCCATGACAGTAACAGGTGGGATAGTTGGGGCCGTTTTGTCGAGAAGAGTACTGCATACCAGCCGTGGATTTGGACAGCAGGCAATCATGAACTTGACTTAGCTCCTGAGATTGTAAGAGCTTTGTTTCAAATTGCAACTATAGTATTCTGTATTATTGTACTTCTTTTTCTTCATTGGTGGTTGCTGTGTAGGGTGAAATTACTCCATTTAAGCCGTATTTGCACCGGTACAATGTTCCCCACAAGGCGTCGAAAAGCACATCTCCTCTTTGGTACTCGATCAAGCGTGCCTCAGCCTACATAATTGTCCTATCATCGTATTCAGCTTATGGTAAGAACCAACTAAGTTGTTGTTGCCATCACGGACTACATTCCCTTCTGTAAATGTTCAAGATTCGTCAATTTTAATTTTTCTTTAATCAGGTAAATACACCCCTCAGTACAATTGGCTTAAAGAAGAACTGCCAAAAGTGAACAGAGCCGAGACTCCATGGCTGATTGTCTTGCTTCACTCACCATGGTATAACAGCAATAACTACCATTACATGGAGGGTGAAAGCATGAGAGTTATGTTCGAGTCTTGGTTCGTTAAGCACAAAGTCGATCTCGTTTTTGCTGGCCATGTCCACTCTTATGAGCGCTCGGTAAGTTTCTGATCATCGATCAATCAACCAACTTGATACCAACTTGTGTGCTTCTGCTAATTCATCTTTCAAAGTTAGTTAATTTGTCAATTGAACAAACTTGTGAGCTTCTGCTTCATCTTTCTCCATTTGTACCTGCAGAAACGAATATCGAATGTGAAGTACAACATAACAAATGGACTAAGTACACCAGTTAGTGATGCTTCTGCTCCCGTCTACATAACAATAGGTGACGGTGGAAACATCGAGGGCATTGCAGACAAGTGAGACTTTTATCTTTCTCACACACCCGCATATATACTGGATTAGATTTTCTGCTGCATCATCTATTCCATTTCACACATACACAACAAAATGGCGTAAATCTGTACACATGCTGTGTATATATTAAATGGAATAGAAGATGCAATCGACAAATACACATTTTGTGAATGTTGATGCTTATATGTAAAATGCATGCAGCTTCACAGAGCCACAGCCTAGTTATTCGGCCTTCCGAGAAGCCAGCTTCGGGCATGCAATTCTTGAACTGAAGAATAGGACTCATGCCTACTACACTTGGCATCGTAACCAAGAGAACGAAGCTGTTGCAGCAGACTCTACCTGGTTCTACAATAGATACTGGTATCCACATGATGAAGAGCACAGCAGCACCCCAATGGACTAACTCAACCCAGTATTTAACTTAGTTTATCTGGTGCTGTGACTCTTCCATAAACACATTGATGTACAGTGCACTGCACAGATGACAAGCACCAGAGCCTTTTAATGTTATGCTGGATTTTGCCGTTTTAAGGAATCAATGCATATTTCCTACTATATATATGGAGTCGTATTATATCATATTTTATAAAGTATGATGGAAAAACCAAAAGACTCTCTCCATTGCCCAAAGTATAAATAATATATATTTATATAATAAAAAAAGAATAATAATTAATAATTTAATTATGATAATTAGGAATTATAAATTGTACGGCACAAACTCATTTAAACTGAAAGCAACGGAATGATGTTAACTAAAACCATAAGATTACCCCTAATGCTACGCGATCCAGAGTTACCCTGCAATTGTTCCATAATAATATACCAGCAATAAAACGCGCACGAGATGTGTTTGTTCACAATTATCATTAAAAATAAGAATAATAAATAAAACCAACTTGGTGCATTGACTATGGAGTCCCATAGGCGTCAGAATTAAGCCCAAAGAATCAAGAAAGGGAAGTGGCCACCAGTTACTACGTTAAGTATGCAAGATGTGAAATCGGAGGATTGGCACGGCATTGCCTTGGTGGATATCTAATTATATCAGGGCAAATTGCAATTTATTCAATTTATCTCCATTAAAATATAAAAATAGAGCAAAGTATCCCTTCACACGTGTGGTGTAACACACGCACTATATTCTTTTTTTTTTATTTATATCTTTATTATCAACAGACCCCAAAACAGATTCAATTACATTGTTTTTACATATAAAATATCTATATATATCTATTTCTCTCCCCTCCAACCCATCGCCTGCCTCCTCCCACTACCGCCTGCGATTTCCCTCCCCATACCCTTCGCCCGCTACTGTTGCTCCTCCCCCTCCCCTACTACTGCATTTTCTTCACCTTGGCCCCTCATCGTTGTGCTTCCCGCTCCCATATGCAGCGCATATTGCACACAATATGATGTAAGGGGATATTTTGTTCTTCTTTTTATACTTTGAGGGGTGTGAATTGTTAAGTTATTTTTCACATGGCGGTGTTTTGTAATTTTTAACTAACATAGAAAGATAAATTGTAATTTGTCTAATTATATTAGCCTAGTCCTGAAATTTATAAAAGTTCATGGTAAACTAGTTTACAGACCAATACATAAATAAGACGTGTAGAGTGGCAGGGTGATAAAAAAAAACGAGAATACCTTTCTTAAAATATAAATAAATTTAAAGTGAATAAGATCTCCAACCAATGAGATTCCTTTTTCCAATTTTAAAATTCAAAACTAACAAAAATTAATATTTGATCATAATTACTTTAACTGTATAGTCAAACACCCATATCATCCTATATACAGAATTAAATTACATAATATATATATATATATATATCCTCAATTCATGAATTTGATACATAAAAATTACCACAGGTGAAATTAAAAAAAAAAAAGGAATATTCAAAGATTATGCATATCAACTCACCCACATATTTGGTCTAGTTGGTTACTAAAATCACAACAAATTCACTACTCTTTCTATATATATAGATATGAGTAGAGGCAAATTGAATACCTCAAAAGAACCAAAAAAAAATAATAATAATAATAGTAATTGAGAGTCTGGGAATCGAAAACCCTAATAATTAGTGGAATGAGGGTGTCGACAGTATTTTGTTTGTGGGTGCTGCAAGTTTCAGCAGTGTGCTGCAACAGTGGTGTCACTAGCTCTTATCTCAGAAAACCCCATGCTTCCGTTGAGATGCCAATTTATCACTTCCCCCCTCCTCCTGGATTCAATGCTCCTGAGCAGGTCTTGTTCTATATATATATTTTTTCTTTTTTTCATATTTTTGTTACGGTAGAGGGGTCTTTTTTGACGCGTTATACTTTTTTTATAATTTTTAACAGAATATAGGGTTTAATTTTAAAATTCTGTAAGATGTTGGGTTAGGAATGAAACGAATTGAAATGGTAGGACTAATTTTACAATTTTGCTCTCATTGTTATTGATATGTTTTGTTTCATTAATCTAACTATGATGTTGTTATGAATTTGTGGTGCGCAGAATGCAATTGATAATTCATATTGACTTGTATAATAATTGTTGAATTACATTTCTGTTTAGGGATATTTTAGATTATATAATTCTTCCCAAAAATCGCATGTTTGATGAAAATTTCATAATGTAAAATATGAACATAAGAGGTGTTAGTGTAAATTTTTAAAGGTAAAAAGACTATTTTTAAGCATTGCTATATATATTCTAAAGCCTATTTTACTTAGAGTGATGGAATTTAGGTGATACAGATCATTTTTGGATGATTATTGAAATTGAGTTAAAATTGATTTTATTAAGTAGCTCAATTTTATGTTTTCTAGTAATTGAAAAAATAATATTGGATGTAAATAACATATTGTTTACATTTTACTATAATTTGAGATTGAACTGTACGTGAACTAATTTGATTATTTTCAAAATACCCCTATCTTTTTTCGTTCAACTTTCATTGTTTCTTTTGTTAAAATATAATATATTTATATATAAATAAAAATTAATAATACATATTATATAAAAGTTAAGTATATATTGTTAGTTATATAAAAGTTTAATGATATATTATATAAAAATTAAATATATATAGCATTTTATATAAAAATTAATTAATATAGTTTATATCATTTTACCCATCACCACCAACATTCATCTTCATAAAAAATAATTTATTTAATATACAAAATAAATATTAATATAACAAAACTAATAATATATATATATATATCCCCACCCCAAATCCTATTAGTCCCCCGCTGCCCCTCCACCCCGCCCAGCATCGCCCTTCCTCGTCGACCCAACACCAGTTCGAACATTCATCTTTAAGAAAAAAAGAAACTTACCCTAGCAACCCTCCACCCAACCCTAAAAGAAGAAAACAAAACCAACATTGCCCCCTACATCCCTCTCCCCTAACACAGCCAAACACCGTTACCCTTGCCCCTCTCCACCTCCCACGCCATTTTTTTTCTTATAAACAGAACAAAAAGAAAAAAGAATTTCAGAAATCGAGCAGCAAGCTAGAACAGAGCAAATCAAACAAAAAAACTTTATGGTGAAATGAATTTCAAAATAAAGTGTACAATATGTGCATCTTTTAAAAACAATCGCATTTAATAGGACTTGAGCCCGGTGTCATTGTCAACTCTTCTTCCAAGATGGAGAGCTTAAGAGGTTGTGTTTTTTTCTTAAAAAAAATCTGCCTTCCATCAAATCAAAGGAATCGGTGAATTGATTTTTTGGAGACAATGAGGTAAATTGCTTGATTTTTTATGCACAAGTAGAGACAATGAGATAAATTATTGGGGGATATTGAGGGAGGGAACCGAATTTTAATCACCATGTGGTGGGTCCAGGTGACACCACAATACGAGGGTGGTGGGCCTTACTGCAATCAGGTCAGGGTCGTAGTAAGAGATGGGCTTAGCGTGTTAAAATTAGACGATCCGAAATATATTAAACACATAATTAAGAAAGATTGTGTGTGATATCCTGCCTAACAATAACCTAAAGTAAAGTTGCCCTAACCTTATCTTACCATATTTATTTAGTTATGGTTGTTGGAAGTTGCAGGTTCACATAACACAGGGAGATCATGAGGGGAAGAGCATGATCATTTCATGGGTGACGCCACTTCACCCCACCCCCAATGAGGTCGTATATTGGGAAGCAAAGGGCAATTGTAGTGACAAACAGCAGGTTCAGGCTAAGACCACCTCCTACCGATACTACAACTACACTTCCGGCCACATTCATCATGCCACCATCAAAAGACTCAAGGTACGTACCTACGCCAACGTTGTCGATTTTGCTCTGTCCCCGCATGCGCACAACACTAGCATCATTAGAAACAGAACAAGGAACCAAACCTCATTGTTTTCTGTAAATTTTCAGCATGATACAGACTACATTTATGAACTCGGAAAGGACAACGAGACTCGGAGATTTTCGTTCACGACTCCTCCTAAAGTAGGCCCTGACGTTCCCTGCACCTTTGGCGTTATTGGTGAGCGTAAACGGAGTTTCAATTCATCGATTTAGTACAGTAGTTACTGATGTTATACAGTGTACTTGTAATATGCAGGGGACTTGGGACAAACATACGACTCTAATCAAACTTTCGAGCATTACGTGTCCAGCGGAAAGGGCCAGGCAGTGCTGTTTCTTGGCGATCTCTCGTATGCAGACAATCATCCTTTCCATGACAATAACAGGTGGGATATTTGGGGCCGTTTTGTCGAGAAGAGTACTGCGTATCAGCCGTGGATTTGGACAGCAGGCAATCATGAACTTGACTTTGCTCCTGAGATTGTAAGAGTTGTGTCTCAAATTGCAACTACTATTTTCTGTATTCTAGTAGTTCTTTTGTTTCATTGGTGGTGAGTTGCTTTATAGGGTGAAAATACTCCATTCAAGCCATTTTTGCACCGGTACAACGTTCCTTACAAGGCGTCGAAAAGCACATCCCCTCTTTGGTACTCGATCAAGCGTGCCTCAGCCTACATAATTGTCCTATCATCTTATTCGGCTTATGGTAAGAACTAAGAATGTTATCATTTCAAGTTGTCGTTGCCATCACGGACTACATTCCCTTTTGTATATGTTCAAGATTCGACGTATCCATACACTAATTTGTTTAATCAGGTAAATACACCCCTCAGTACAATTGGCTTGAAGAAGAACTGCCAAAAGTGAACAGAGCTGAGACTCCATGGCTGATTGTCATGGTTCACTCACCATGGTATAACAGCAATAACTACCATTTCATGGAGGGTGAAACCATGAGAGTTATGTTCGAGTCGTGGTTCGTTAGGTACAAAGTCGACCTCGTGTTTTCTGGCCACGTTCACGCTTACGAGCGCTCGGTTAGTTTCTGACCATCAATCAATCAACCAACTTGATATAAACTTCTGGGCTTCTGCTTCATCTTTTCTCTTACGTATCTGCAGAAACGAGTATCGAATGTGAGGTACGACATAACAAACGGACTATGTACACCAGTTAGTGATGCTTCTGCTCCAGCCTATATAGTAATAGGTGACGGTGGAAACATCGAAGGCCTTGCAGACAAGTGAGACTTTTATATTTCTGACACACACACACACACACACACAAGTATACTGGATTGGATTTCCTGTTGCGTCATCTATTCTATTTCACATATACACGACAAGACAAGACGATGAATCTCTATACACATGGAGGTGTATATGTAAAATAGAATAGATAATGTAATGGACAAATTCGCACACTGTGAATGCTGATGCATATATGTAAAATGCATGCAGCTTCATAGAGCCACAGCCTAGTTATTCGGCCTTCCGAGAGGCGAGCTTCGGGCACGCACTTCTTGAACTGAAGAACAGGACTCATGCATACTACACTTGGCATCGGAACCAAGACAGCGAAGCTGTTGCAGCAGACTCTACCTGGTTCTACAATAGATACTGGTATCCACATGATGAAGAACACAGCAGCACCACCCCAGTGGCTTAACTCAACTCAATATTTAACTTAAGTTTTTCAGGTGCTGTCATTCGTTTTTTTTCCGTTTTTGCTGTTCTTGATTCCAACATGACGTAAACTGCATTTGGCGATTGAGCTGTCCCTCGCACGTACAAGATGATTATGTGGATTTGAGGATACGGATTTCAAATTCCTTATAATAAATGCTCCGCACTTGTTCTCGGTTATTTTCATATAAATTAATGATTTCAAATCCTACAATTCTCGTTTTGAATTATATGTTGATCAATTGATGAATTTCGATTTCTTTGGATGTGAATACATTTGAAATCCTTTTTTTTGAATCGTTTGATTAGTCAATTTTAAGAATTTTAAGAAGACAATAATTTAAAAGAAGTAACACAACTGATACAATTTCTGCAGAAAAATGTCAATTTCACGGAGAAAAAAGGGTTGTCGATGAAAATGGCATTTCCAACAAAAATTGGACTACTTGTGTTATTTTTTCTTTTAAAATTATTGTTCTCAATTACAAAATTAAAATTAAAATGAACCAAAAGTTACACCGCATCACAATTACAAGACGGACGGGAAAATGCATGTATAATGATGTTTGCCGAACTTAATTCTAAGCTGGTACCGACTTCTGGTTCAAAGTATGTTGAAAATAATATTTATTAAACTGTTTAAATTAAATTGATTTTAATTTAATAAACAACTTTTTATCAATTTCTATAACATATTAATAAAATTATAAATATTAAATTGCTTTTTCAAATGCTCTAACTTCAACTTTTTATTTTTAAATACTTTCAACTTACTATTTTATCCTTTACCTACCTCTATCATATAGTTAAGATTAATTAATTAATTAAGGCCATTTCAGTAATTCGCCACATCCTCATTGAATTTGGTAAGCTAGCATTTCCTTTTCTTCTTTAGCTTCCTTCCTTTCTTGGAAATATTAAATTTTCCCTTTTTCTTTAGCTTTCTTCTTTAATACTTTCCTATTCGAAAATGACGACTTTTCTTTTTTAATTTTTTTTCCTCCATTTCCTAATTTTTTTTTACTGAAATAAAATAAAATCACAAACAATCAATCACTTAACACGTCAAACTAAAATCATAGAAATATATAAATAAGAAATTTCAACTTAACATAATACGGGGCTCTTATATAAAGTACACTAACGATTGAAACATACTCGATGCGCGTGTGTAATTTATGTTATATTTATCTAATTAAACAAAATGGATGATTTATCAAAATAATAAAATACATTATTTTAAATGTCCATAAGTGTAAAGTAATGTTGAGAAAAAAATATTAAAGAATATACGGGAGTTGTGTATTATGAAGTCGAGGTAAAGACTCTTAAAACAATTATTGTCCTGTTCTACTGCTTACAGAAATGCAATTTGTCTTCTAAGATACGACCTATAATTACAAAGCAGTAATAACACAAGTTTTGAGAAATAGCAAACCGAACAATATTTTTGAAACTCTCTTGAATAAAGACATGATGTTTTATTGCTTTCATTTTGAAATGCTTTAAAATGCTCTCCCAAGTTGATTCTATGAACTGATATTGGAGGGCCATTTATGGAAGTTTGAAATGTATTATTGAATAGACATGTTCAATATAAAAGATGTCTTCGAACCATTATGACTTTTTATCCGAATGGACGAATCATTTCACTCGAAAAAACATACCATTTCACCTAAAGGGTTTCACCCAGTGAACACATCACTTCACCCAAAGAACAATCTATTCGGTTGATTAGACACAAGTGAATAATAATTGGGCATCATCATCCACTATCCATGTGTCATGGGCTTGTCATGCATAGCACAACGTAATCAATCACTTGTCACGGTTTAATTTGATTGACATAAATTTTAAATAAATATATTTTTAATTTATCATTCACAATTTTAATAAATAATTAATAGGAAAAATTAATTTAGGAGGCAATTATATTGTTTAAAGAATATATATCTCAAAGGGCATTTTTAGTTAATAAATATTGAGGCAATCAAAATTAATTAATTTAATGGAGTGAACCTTAATAAATAGTGTGTATAAATATGTGTTTTCTTTTTTGTGAGGATGATTAAAAATAAAGTAAATTATAGCAAATGTTTTTAAATTTTTTATAATTATAAATATTTATTATTTTTTGAAAAATTACAAATATTTTTTTAAAATTAATATTCATCTAACAAATACTCTCTCCTAACAGTCTATTATAAGTGAATATTTGTTAGACGATCGTTTATTTAAATATATTTATAATTATATTAAACTTTAGAAAGAAAGAAAAACTGTTATAATTATCCTTCAAAAAATGTGGTTGAGATTGATAAGGTTAATGAAAATGGAAGACAGCACTGTTGGATAAAATGGATTCAATTGAATTGAATGTTGATGTGCTTGAGAGGACGGCTCGCAATGCCGTCTGAACTCCGCTATGTCAGAATGGGTTTCAGTCTGCCCTGCTTGAAATAATAATATGATAAATATAATATATTTTTTTTAAATTATGTATAATAAAAAAAATAATCGATCACACGAATAATACTATCATTCAAGTAATTTGTTTTTAATAAATTCAAACAAATATCCCACGTGCCGACAAAAACTCGAACTCAAGCCTTTATGAAACTTAAAGACAAGACTCAAGTGGCATGCTTTCTTGTTTTCAAACTGACAGAAACTGCGAAACGAATTCAAGTCTCTTCAGCTAGCAATCATCTCATATTTTCAAAACACACCCAAGAAACATTAATCACACTAAATTCTGCGGGATCCCATGGCCAGGACTCTGACAGATCGGCCGATAACATGTAACTGGGGAATTTTAACAGCTATTTTACTGGCAGTTTCTCTACAGATATTTCTCTTCTCATCATCATCTCCCGGCGTGCTTCAAATCCCCCCACCCTCTTCCGTTTTGCCTGCTCCGTCCAACGGCAGACTTCAGGTGGACAAAACCTCTGATCTGAAGCACGTTTTTGCCTACTATCAGCGTTTCTTTTCACGTTTTGTGGGTTTTTTTAATTACAGGAAGTGATCAAACTAGGAGAAGGACTGCTGAAGCAGCCAGAAGACGTGGCCGTGGACAGGACGGGAGTGGTGTACACGGCGACGAGAGATGGGTGGATCAAGAGGCTGCTGAGAAACGGGACGTGGGAGAGTTGGAGGCAAATTGAGAGTACGAGCTTACTGGGACTAACCATTACGACGGACGGCGCTGTGGTTGTATGTGATGCAGAGCAGGGTTTGCTTGAGGTTAGTGAAGAGGGTGTGAGGGTTCTTGTGTCGCATGTTGATGGTGCCCAGATAAGGTGAGTCCATGCGTTAGAGCCTGGATTATGTTCTTCCTCATGATCGGATTCTTTTATGACAAAATTTTTTCCATCTTCTGCTATGTTTAGCGTATATGTATAAAAAAAAAAGAAAAGAGTACACCATGTAATCTTTTAGGCTTAATTACACTTTGTCATTCCGTTTTTAGTTTGGTATTTATTTTTTTTTTTTGTCAAATAAAAATTTCAACTTTACAAAATTTGTATTTTGCTATTTATAACTATTTTTCAATCAAATTTTTTATCGAAAGAAATTACAAGTAGTGCATATATGATATCTAAGAGTTATATGATGTGATATATTTAACATATACACAACAGGTGCTGTTTTCTTTCCGACAAAAAAATTAATAAAAAACGATTGTATATGGCAAAGTACAAATTTCAAAAAGTTGATATAAAAAAAAATTTAATGATAAAATATAAAAACGGGTATAATTTAAATAGCAAAATATTATTTATCCAATCTTTTATATATGTAATGTGTGTATGTTGAATGAAGTAAAAAAAGGAATAGTGGTTGCAAAAAATCCAATCACTCCCACATATACTTTTTTACCTCATTTTAGATATTTTATTGTAATTTATGTTGTGATCTTTACCTACCTATATCTTACGATTTACCGACGGGGGGTTTTTGGGGGATTTTTTTTTTAAAATATTTGAAAGTGTTTGTGACAATTTAAAAAAATTCAATTTCAAAAAATCAATTTTGAGACGTTGGATATGTCAGTTCCTACTTCTGAAATGATTAAAAATATATTTTTAAATGAAAAAGTAGAAGCTATGTTGGTTTTTTTTTTTTTTTGTTAAAAAAAATAGTGCGGGGAATAATTAATTTTTTTTATAATGCGAGCTAATGAATTATACGGACATATAATTATATCCTTTATAACGAGCATTTGAATCTCGTATAGTTTCAAAACACAATACTAAACTTTTATATTCTTTTCACAATTAGGTTCGCGGATGATGTGGTTGGATCATCCGATGGCACACTGTATTTCAGCGTCGCAAGCGCAAAACACAGCTACGGGGACTGGCCACGGGACATGGTGGAGGACAAGCCTCACGGTCAGCTTCTAACGTACGACCCTTCATCGAACGTAGCATCTGTGCTTCTTGAAGACCTCGGATTTGCAAACGGTGTCGCCCTCTCTGCAAACGAGGACTACGTAGTTGTCTGTGAAACGTGGAAGTAAGCATACATCCATATTGATTTGTATTTGTTCTTGCAACGCTGGTTTGTTGATGAGTTTGGAACTTGCCTTGTCTGTGTGTCTGATTTCTGGATCAGATATAGATGCTTGAAATACTGGGTGAAAGGGGATGTGAAAGGGCAGACAGAGATCCTCATTGATAATCTTCCTGGAGCCCCTGACAACGTAAAACTTGCTCCAGATGGCTCTTTCTGGATCGCCTTGTTAGAGGTACTACCAAACCACTTCAAACTTCAATTACCTTATTATCTCTATTCTGATGATTGGTACTGTTATTGCATATTTTCACACATATACTACTGTGTATGGTATGATTCCCAATTTTAACTTAATAGTTTAATTTAGTTTAAATTGTAACGAGCCTCGCTAAGGTTTGTTTTAATTATAAATATTTTCTCATTGTTTGAAAAATTATAAATATCTCTTTAAAATTATAAATACCCTCCTACAATGAGATCTCATAGAGGAGTATTTTCGTGGGGTAATTTTAGTTTTTTAAACAATGAGGGGGCATTTGTAATTTTGACAAACCTCAGGGAGCTAGTTGTAATTTACCCTTTAATTTAGGGTAAATTACAATGAGCTTTCCTAAGGTACATTATAATTACAAGTATCCTCTCGTTATTTGCAAAATTACCATGTTTTGAGTTTAATGAAATTATATAATTCCTGAATTGTATTTTTTTAAAAAAATTAAAAAAAAATTTGTAAGGTGGATAAAAAATTTGAAAAATCTTAAAGAAGATTCCCACTTATTTCACAAAAAAAGTTTCAAAAAGTTTTAAAAAATATGTAAAATTATAATTTATGGTCCATAAGACGTTTTTATCATTTTACTACAAAAATGAATGAAAACCTAACGGATACTAACAGTCTGGACAAGTTGTTTGACGAGCGTCAAAATTAGAAGGTATTGGTAATGTTATGATCATTAAAATTTGAAGGTATTGATAATGTTTTAAATAATAAAAAAATATTTATAATTATTCTAAATTTTATGGGAGCTCACTGTATATTTTAGTTTTTAATAGAGATAGGCCTCAATCACACTTTGTGTTAGAAGATTCCCATTGTCTCCAAGTTCACAACTCATAATAGAACAAATTTATTAATTCAATGATTACATAAATAACCTTGAGAACAAATTTATTAATTCAATAATTACATCAATACCCTTAATATCGTGGCTTATTGTAAAAAAATACCTCGAGATTGAAAGATTTAACCGACATACCTTGCATTCATATTTTACATCGACATTCCTCCTCGACTCTCTAGTTTTTACAAATATCTCTAATATAAAATATGACTACAACAAGTGCAATACAGTATAATTTTTCCTTACATAAGATCGCCAAGATTGTCGACTTTTGGGTGGAATTTGAACCAATTACTTATAATGTCTATGTATGTTGTGCAGATTGTTCCAAATAGGCTGAGATTTGTGTGCGGATCAAGGGCGTTCAAATACTTGATAAGGGGTATTCCGAAGCTGGGGCATTGGGTGGTTGGTGCATACAATAGAGCAATGGTAGTGAATGTAGGAAGCGATGGGAAGATAATAAGGGGGTTCGACGATCCAACGGGGAAGGTGATGGCCTTCGTGACATCTGCGCTGGAGTTCGAGGGGCATTTGTACTTGGGGAGTCTTCACACTGATTTTGTGGGAAAATTACCATTGTAACGTACAAGAGAGCTTTGTTCATACTTGGTCGAGTTTGCTATGTGTGCTCAGACGTTCGAGTGTTTTGTAATAATTTCTACTTTTATATGTAAATAAGTTATTAAAAAATGTTGTAAGTTACGTGTTAGCAAAAGTTGGTGGGTAACTGCTTATTAGTTGTAAATCAAAAACACTCTTTTCAGCTTCAATAATAAACATAATTTATAATTTATGTTGATTTAAAAGGTAATTTTGTCCTTTTGTGTTCAATTTACTTCACTTTTTAGAATAACATTAAAATGATTTTTTTTATATTTGTTATAATTATAAATACATTCTCGTTGTTTATAAAATTACCGATATTTCTTGATTTTAACGGTCGTCTACAAACTAACTCAAGTTGTTCGTTTGTGTTAGGATTTTAATAATTTTTTATGATAAATTGATCAAAATGTTCTTGTAAATTAAAATTTATAATTTTATTTATTTTTTAGAGGGGAGTTTAATTATCCCTAACTTAAAAAAGAGCTAAAATTTCAGGGGTATATTGGACATATTGTCCCGACAGCAGCTTTTAAGGAGTTGTGTCGACACGACGAATCTTTAGTCATCAAATTAGGGTTTCATATTATCTGCGCCTCTTTCTCTGTCGATTTCGAACTTAAGGTTTCTCACCGAGAGAGAGTATCATGGGTCACTCCAACATCTGGAACTCGCATCCCAAGAATTATGGCCCTGGTTCACGCACCTGGTCTGCCAAATTTTTTAAGCTGAAAAATTTTCTAATTGTTTCGTTTTCGCTTCTATTTGCTAAGTCTTTCTATTTTTTTTGTGGTTGATTTCAGCCGCGTGTGTGGAAACCCGCATGGGTTGATCCGGAAATATGGTCTGATGTGTTGCCGGCAGTGCTTCCGTAGTAACGCTAAGGAAATTGGGTTCATTAAGGTCGGTACTTTTGTTTTGTTTATGTTTTTGCTAAAAAATTAAATTGCTGGAAATCTGTTTTAAGTTGTTGGATTTACATGGTGTTTAATTTCTTAGGGTTTTTTTTTTTTTTTTTTCCAATTTTTGGTGTTATATTTGATGCCTATTGGTTCCTGATGCTAGATTTTTGTTATGGTCTGTTGGAGGTAATCTAAGTGTGTCAGCATGTTCTTCTGATGGATTTTCTCTTCTAATTGGTTTTGGGTTGCTTTTGCACTTAACGATTTTGCAGCTAATTGTCGAGTTCATTATGACAAATTTCTTGCACTTGGTTTGATAATATTAAGTTACTATGAAATTAATAGTCACTTTGAGCAGTTCGTATCATATTAATAGATTTCAAATTCCACTTTACATATCGAATAATCCTTTGATCCATATCTTCCCTACAATTGAAGTTCTTTCGTTACACAAACAGTAGATTTATCATTGGGGTGGATTTGAGGTCCACTTAATATTGGACTCATTTGAAATCATTAACTTTAAATCCTTCTCTTCGATCTAAATTCTTCTGTCCAATTGTCAATTACTAATGGGAGTGGACATAGTTTAGTTTGTTTACCAAACTGCTGAAATTGAAATTTTCTGTTATTGGTTTGTCTCACCTTTTGTAAATATATATATATATATATATATAAACATTAGATATATTATATATATTTATATGTAGCTAATTTATTTAGTTTGTTTCCTTTTTCATATTTTGTCAAATTCTATTAACCAAATACCAAACCAAACAGACTAATTTGGTTTGATATTCATTATGCCAGTTTGGCAAACCCAATTTTCAGTTCAGTTTTACAAATTGCACAACCATAATCACTGATTTGTGATTTGATTGTAAAAGTTGCCCCACTATCTTAATTTGGGGCCCTGCTCTAATCATTTCCTATTAGATGAAAACTATGTCATATTATCAAAGCATAATATCATCACTTTTACACTGTAAAATTGTGAGAAACTAGAAAAGTGGATCATCGATGTACTTGTTGGCAACTTGGCATCTAGAACAGTTTCCTTTTTTTTGTTGTTTTATGAAAGTCCAAGCACTGTGTGAAACTGGTATTTGCTTGTTTTCCCCTATATCTGTGGGAGATATAATATGCTATCTTGATTCAGTCAGATGGCTGATGGGTTTTATCCAAGAATTTTTGTAATAAAATGATTCTTATGGATTTCATTTTTGGTAGATGGATTCTGTTTCCTCTGATCTGTGTAGTTATTTGAGATGAAACTAAATATGAACAACCAACTCACTTCGATTGTCTTGAATGTGCCATGTTTTATGTATCTGCCCAACTTAAATGCCCCAATGCTGACATTGTATTCCATTTGTATTTCCAGTACCGCTGATGATACATGGACGGCAAAGGGCTCAAAGTGAAGTTCTTGTGACGTCGCAAGACAAATTAGAGAATTTGTTGGTTTTAAGATGAACGCCTTCTCTTCAAATTTTGTTTTTGAGTTTCGTTTCTCTTTAGACAAATAGATTATGTTGCTATAAATGTTACTGCATTGAAAGTACTTGAATATCAATTTCGTTCCTTTTTGCATGGATGTGGGATACAAACTCCTTTCTCTGCGTGCTTTCTTCTCCTTATCAGGCAGTTTAAGTCATGGAATATGAAATATCTCATACTATCCTTGCCATTCTAAATGCAAACTTGGAGGAGAATCAGCTCGAAAGTTGTGTGTGGTTAATATCAGCAGAGTAGCTGAATTATTAGAAGCTAATTTACTTTTGTAAGAAGAATCCATCCTGGCAATATGGATTTGGAAGCTGAAACATGATGTGATGAGCTCTTGAATGCTATTACACTCTAAAAACATTTATGTATGTGCACATATGTTATTAAATTCATATACTTTGTGTATTTACATGAATATTTAGATAATACAATGTATCTCCTAGCACTATGGCCATGATTACTTATAAATACCCCTGGGCCCTAAACTTGATGATAACATTTACCCACTTGAAACCAACGATCGGAGGATGGGATTTCGCTTTAGTTGCTAAATGGTTGAGCAATCACAATTGTATTCTTTAAGTTTGGGGGCACTTGCTCACTTGGAAGTGCTGTCAGGTGTTAGCTCGTTTTATGTTGATTCCATCTCCATACCTGACCTTGTCATCACTAGAATATATCATATATTGTACGTTTCGTGATTAATTGCTCTTTTTTGCATCTCATTCATCACTAATATATGAAAGGGATGAGTTCAATTTGGACCCCTAAAGTTAGTTGCTTTGATGTGGCATTAGAATTTGAATTAACCGGTGGAGATGGAGTCGTCGTTGGACAATTTTAGCTCTTCTGTTATATCTATATATCTGCTGCATCTCAATGCGTACTTCTCCATTTTTGCACCTGCTCGCCAAAATTGATACATACATAAGTATGACAAACTTTTCGGCCAAAAATGTCTTATAAACTTTTGTCACTCTCCCCAAATTACTAATCAAAGTTAATTTTTAAACCATTGACCACTGACGGCCCCAGAGGAAAGGAAGTTTGGTAATTGCTACATTTTATAATTTTGGGTATATGATAGTTTAGGGGTGACTTAATAACTTTTTTTTTAAATAAAAAAATAAATTGATTTTAGCTAAAATATTTTGTTCTCTCTCATCTCAACTTTTCTTTTGTCCTCCTTTCAACTTTCATGTCCCTTTTTTTTAATATTTTATTAATCTAATTAATTATTTCAGTTTCTCTGAACTCTATTATTTCATACTATTTTAAATTATTTTTCTTTTTACTAATCATAATTCAATTTCCGAAGAATAGTTAAACCTATTTAGTTTCATACATAAAAATCTAATAATTTTATTCAATTATATATTTTGAAGATATAAAAACATAGAGCCAGTGGGCCAAAAATGCTAATACTTAAAATTTAGGTTGTATAATATAATTTACTTTCTTGGATTCATCCTAACATACAAATATTCCCTCTTTACCCGAATTATAAAAGCTGAGAACTTCCAGCTTCTCTCTCTCTCTCTCTCTCTCTCCCCTTTGATTCAAAGGGGAGAGGAGAGAGAAAGAGACAAAAGTAAATGAAGGCTGGTGAAACAGTGACTTCGTGTCCTCCTACTTCTTCACTTCTTCTCAGCGCTGATTGACTGCTTTCTTCAGTTTTCTGTGTGAATCATTTACTTTATATTTTCAGTTGAATTTTTCTGCTGGTTGCGATCTTACCGTTCTCTCCCACATCAAATGCTGACGAATTTCTCCATATTTTGTTTCAACTTTGCTGTTTCCTCGGTTTCCAACAGTTAAGTTATACTCTAGCATCCTTTTTCCTGCTGCTCCCCACTGCTCAGAGGACACCCGTGTTTCATTCCTTTCCCTTGTGGGGAAGAGAAGTTCGAGGGCCCTGCTGTAAGCCGATTTCTTCCGGATCATTAATTCTTTTCTTTGTTTTTTTTTTTTTTTAATTTGTGATGTAGTAGTGATTTGACTAAGGGATGGAACGAAAAATTTATCCTCGACACAACAATACACCCGGTGTAATTCAAGTCTGGTGAGAGAAATTTTTAGGTAGATGATGGAATAAGTAGTCTAAATTGGCTTCAAAAAATAATCATAGTATTTGGATTTGTGGGTTGAGTGTTTTGTTTTGTGTTTTGGAGATAGAGATAGAAAAATAGAAAAAAATAAATGTGTTTTGAAAATAGATGATATGTTTGTATTTGTTTTTTGAGGTAATTTAAAATATTTTAAAATAAGTGGGGTAGGTTTGATGTTGGGATTTGAGATCAAATCATATCTTTTGTATATATCTTTTTATATATAAAATATGTATATATATAAATTGTATGTTTAATATTGTATATTTTTAGACAAGAACTATTTATTGTCAAATTATGTCTTTTTTATATATTATATATATGTGTATATATATATTATATAGAGAAAGTTAGAAAATAAAAAAACACACAGATAAGATGTAAAAATACAAAAATAAACATTGAGGGTGTTTTATCTTATATTGGGAAATGCGAAAACGTAAAACGTAAATCTCTTTGAGTATTTACACTGCTGTTGAGATTTATGTACTGTAGTAGGGAGTAGTGTTTATTTTTTGGCTTATATATATAAAAAAAATATTTTACCCTTGTAAATTAATGGGTATTACCAACGTGTACTTCAATTTGCTTTTGTATATTCTTTGAGTGTTCGGTTTCTGAGAGTAAAGTGTAAAATCATCCCCTTTGAATATTACATGCTTGGTCTCTTACAGCAAGCCAGAATTTGGTGACTGAGTGTTCTGGTGGTTATGGGGTATTTACAGATTGTGTGTTTTCTGTCTCCCTTCTTTTGGACTTGAAATGTTCCCCAGGGAATTATTTTTTCTTCCCATCAATTCTTGGCAAGTGATATAGAGATTGCTATTCTGTAATATGTGTTAGTATTCATTAGAATTTACGTTGAATTTGATAATACCTATAGAGGAGCTGGAAGTTGATGTTTATAGCAAGGTGATCTTGCTTTCCTTGAAGAAGATTATCACTTTTCTCAAGATTTCAGTTGATAATATAAGTTGTAATGAAGATTTTGTGCCTTAGGATTTATACTCTGACTGTTGAATTTTATGCATTTTGTAATAATTTCCTACTTCCTTTGGTCATTCTTTTGTCGGCTTCTACCTTGAATGAGCAGAACTTCAGGATGAATTTGGGACTGCAAGAATTGGCTCTTTGAGACATGATTGTCTCACACTGAATGTGGTTAGAACCTGGTACCAAGTAACTCCAACATATCTGTAATTTATCAGCTCGAAACGGATGGAGGACTCATCATCCCAGCCTGACACTAGCAAGAATAACAAGAATGAGGCAGGACCACTGATGAGACTTCTCCTACAAGCGAAGGATAAAAAAATTGCCCAAAGTCCGATGGCAGTGGAAAAGAAAGAACCAGATAATGCCCAGAGTTCAACAGCAGTTGAAAAGAAAGAACCTGAGAAGGATCTTAACTGCTACTTACCACTATACAAAGCTGCTCTAAATGGTGATTGGGAGAGTGCCAGAAACTTCTTCGACCAGGATCCTGATGCTGTCACTGCTAAAATTACCAAGGTCTCAGAGACAGCACTGCACATTGCAGTTGGGACAGGAAAGGCGAAAAATTTTGTTAAGGAATTGCTAGAGTTGATACCAACAGAGGCACTTGCAACTTTGCGGGATCAGGCTGGTCAGACAGCCCTCCACTATGCTGCGATATTTGGCAATGTTGAGGCAGCAAAGCTATTAGTGTCTAAAGATCCGGGCTTGACAAATACGCCGAGCAATACATTCCTTCTGCCTATACATTTGGCTGCTCTTTATGCCAACAAGGATATGGTTTCTTATTTATTAACTGTCACCAGAGATGATATTGATCCAAATCCCTTTGCAGATAAATCTGGTGTAGATCTTCTGAATCTTGTTATTCTTGCTGAATTCTATGGTAAGGATACTTGTGTCCTGAACTTTTAAAATTTTGAAGTGAAATAGCCTTATTATCTGCCATCTCATCACCATCGTCATTTTCCCAACACCCTGCAGATTTGGCTCTTTACCTGGTGCAGCTTTACCCTAATTTAGCTACATTGAGATCACCTGCTGGTAACAGTGCCCTGAATATGATAGCTGGAAAATCTTCTGCATTCTTGAGAAGAAGTTCCCTTTCCTTTTTGCAGCGATTCATAGATTCATGTTAGTTTATCATTTCATTGAGTATTTTCTGTTAAATGCAGTTTTGGTATCGTCTTTGTTGCCTTTTGGTTCTACTTAGTGCTCTAGAATTACAAAAGTATAGCAGAAGCACTGCACCTTGATAGGCATAACCAATCTTTCAAAGTTCTGTTTTCTGTCCTTTGATTGTCTGTGGTTTACTGTTCATTTCCTTGGACTTAGATCTCAAGATTTTACCCACTAGTGAATTCTGCATCTTAAGTACCACTTTTCATCTTATAATGTAATGGCATGGCCACTATACTTATAGGGGTATTTACAAGGCGTGCAAGTTCTTGGATATTGAATCAGTACCAAGTAAATTTCTATCTGAAGGAGTAATTTAATTTTTCAATTGTTAAGGTCTTCCTGCAAAGTTTGGCAATATATATAGCCAAGACGAAAGTGTCAAAGGAAATCCAGCTGTTTCCACACTAACTGCTTCCAAACGCTACTGTGCTCCATTTCTTCAACAGCTCAGTTTTCCTGGTTTGTTGATTTCCTTTCTCATCATCCAATAGTAACTGTAGATTAGAACTTTTCATGATTGTTTCTTTTATTTGGTGCAAGCCCTTTTGTAACACAAAGTAAACCTAGTGGCAGAACTGAACATACACTGGTTTTGAGTTTTATGCAGGATGCCAGAAGCTGCATTGGGTACTTTGGAAAGTTATCGAACATATAGGTATGATCCTGATTTATTTCTCAAGGACGGAACATTAAATTAGATTTGTCTTTCTTGACATCTGGCTTTCATTGCAGCACCGCAGGCCAGGTTCATTCGAGACAAAAGAATGATGCATTGTCAAACTCTTCAACTCATAAAATGCCTGTGCAAAGAGATTACGGGTTTAGATTACTCAACAGCTGCATCGATGTTTGAAACACCGATTCTTTTTGCTGCAAGTTTGGGAAACCATGAGATTGTAGAGGAGATTGTGGAGTCTTTTCCTCCTGCAATTTGGTCAAGAAATAGAATGGGACAAAATATATTTCTACTAGCAGTTGCAAATCGCCGGGAGAATGTTTTCAACCTCTTGTATCAAATGAGCGAACATAAAAGATTGGCCACACAGCTTCGAGATGTCGAGGGAAACAACATTTTGCACCTGGCTGGAAAGTTGGCACCTCCAGCTCAACTCAATCTTGTCTCTAGTGCAGCTCTACAAATGCAGCGTGAATTACAGTGGTACAAGGTAACATTGACTTGATGCCCTGATTTCTTTTACTGTTAGGATCGATATGAAGTTGAGCGGACCTGACTTTGATAAATTTATGCCTCAATGCACTACTACCTCAGGAAGTGGAAACTTTTGTCCTTCCAGACTTTAAGGACAGCAAAAATTCCAAGAGACGAACGCCCGCTGTTGAATTTTCCGTGGAGCACAAAGACTTGATCAAAGAGGGGGAGAAATGGATGAAAGACACAGCAAATTCTTGCACTGTTGCAGCAGCTCTGATTGCTACAATTGCTTTTGCAGCTTCCATTACTGTACCGGGTGGTAACAATGGCGATAGCGGCTTCCCCATCTTCTCCAATAACCCAGCATTCAATATATTTGCCCTTTTTGATGCCCTGTCTCTGTTTTCATCAACTGCTTCCATGTTAATGTTCTTGTCGATCCTTACTGCTCGTTATGCAGAAGGTGACTTTCTATACTCCCTTCCAAAAAGGTTAATAATTGGGCTTGTCACCTTATTCCTTTCCATAACCTCGATGATGATAGCATTCAGCGCAACCCTCTACCTTGTGTTTGGCCAAAAAAAGGCGTGGACTCTTATTCCAGTAGCTGCATTGGCCTGTCTACCTGTAACCTTATTTGTGACGCTGCAATTTCCTCTTCTTGTGGGCATCGTTCGCTCCACCTACTTTCCAGGAATGTTTGGCAAGCGTGGTGAACGTGTCCTCTTTTAGAGTTGAGAAAGTGAACAAGGCTGCACTTTGTGAATATGTCCAGGTATTGTCTTGGCATATGAAGCAGAGATAAGGAGAAGTGTGTGTATTTTCATAGTTTACAGGGACAAAATGTTGCTACGTTTGTCGTTGATGGGATCAATAATAACGTTCATCCCAAATTGTTACGAGACAAAATGAAAAATTTTGTACTATGTTTGTATAATTAATGATATTCCTTTTTTTTTTTTAATGAAGATGTATAGTTAATGATAATTTTGATGTTATTTTTTAACATTGTCACGAAAAATTCTCTCTTCTGAAAATTCGCAGAAATTGATTGGTAGAAGGAAAATAATCTTACAAATGAGGCATCTTGAATACTACTATACTAGTTTATGTGCAATTAATTTAAAATATAAATAATATAATTACTATGTTTTAAAAATATATATTTTAGTTAAATAAATAAAAAAAATAAAAAAATGGAGATTGTGAGTAGTTATTTAGAGAAAATGGGGGGAAAAGAAACATGGAAGTTGAAAGACATAATTGGAAGTTGAAAAAGAATGACAAACCCATAAAAGATTGGACACCAGGGAAATGCTTTCCAATAATATAAGGTAAAGATGATATGCACGTTCATGTGGATTAGGAAACACGACAGTGCCAATACAAACTGAAAGGTAAAATGAGAACAGAAAACAGAGGACTGCTGCTATACATATTCCTCATGAGTTTCACAATTTTGGACAGTATCTTCAACTGTAGCGGAAGCTAAACTGATCGGTTCCCAGATTTTGAGAAAATTGATCTGCGTTTCTTTCCAAAGATGCCAGGGCCATACGTTGACCGGATCATATCCTTAAGAAGTGGATACTGCAAGAACAAAAACAGGGTGACCGGCAGACACGCTACCAAAGTGAGTGGAGCAAGAAACCATGTCCTGTTATGCCCAAAAACTGCGTACATTGCTGAACTGAAAGCTAGCATCATGGAAGCCAAAGAAAGAAACAGGTTCACCAGACCTATGATCAATGTATTTGGCAGCATGTATAAAAAATCTGCTTCAGCACAGCGAGAAGTGAGAATGAACAAGAACATCAAGACAGAAGTCACCGATGAAAACAAGGACACTGCATTTGAAACAGCAAATACCACAAAGGGTCTTTGCTTCTGGAAGATCGGCAATCCACTCTCGGTGCTGCTACCACCTGGCACAGTTATTGCTGCAGCAAATACCACTGTCGCAATTAGCGTTGCAGCAAACGTGCAAGATTTAGCTGTATCTTTTAACCACTCCTCTGCCTCTACAATCAAGTCCTTGTGTTCCTCAGCGAAAACCATAGCTGGTGTCTTCCCGTCAGTGTTCTCCTTCCCCTTGTAACTTGGTGTCACAAAATTTTCAACTTCCTGCGTGTGAACTCTAGCTTAAATGGAAACTATTATCAAAACCCACCTTTTAAGTCTTCATGCCATGTAAGACTACATATATGAGGCTAATAGGTCCGTGATATTATTATTGGGTGTCATTTGGGGTAAAAGAAGAATACAGGAACAAATACACATAGCCGCGGAAAATATATTAGTCACCTTGTACCACTGTAGCTCACGCTGCATCTGCAAAGCTGCACCTGAGACAATACTAAGACGGTGTGGAGGTGCCAACTTTCCAGCCAAATGCAATATATTATTGTTGTGACTATCAGTATTCTGCGTTACCAGATGTGCATGTTCCTCCAAGTCATATAGAAGGTTGAAAATAGTCTCACGCCGATTCATAACTGCTATTTGGAACAAGTCATGGTGCTCTGGGTCCAAGCACCATATTGCACTTGGAAATGAACTCAGGATTTCTTCTATAACTTCATAGAGTCCGCATGTTGCTGATGAAATGACTGCTGGTTTAAATATTGAAGCAGATTTTACAGTATCAACATTTACAGACTCCAAGCATAAACATTTTACTAGCTCCATTGCCTGGCAGTGCATCAATTTCATATCATGTATGTGCTTAATCCGTGGAACTGCAACAAAATATGTGCATTACATAATGCTTTATGAATCTTAATTTTGCTAAAAAAAAAAAAACTTTCCCACAATACCTATTCCTCCAATGACATCCCAGAATCTTGTATACAATTTTTGCCACACTGCCAACAAAAACAAAATTGTTGAAGCTAGATTGTGAAGGCAGATGGGAGTCAAAGGAGCTCATCCAGTCAGGAAAAGCTGGTACATAGCCCTCCCAACCCCCCAATCGGTGAGACTAAGAGTTGCATAAGTGACATTTAAATCTATATGACAAATTTGGGAAGTTGCTTTACATGTAATACAATGACACAAAGTTAGCACTCTTAAGCACAAATTGTGAAAAATGAACCCATTTGCATCAAACCAACGCAAACCTAAAAGTGCTTGAGGCCACATTCTTCCAAAGTTGTGTTGCAATTAGCAGATCACTTGTAATATTGTACAGTTTCAACAAGGTTGCCATGGCAAGTGTCATTTTCTACAAATTACTAGCTATTAAGCAGCCAAATATAGTTCATTTGGACAAACGAAAACTTAAGTTACCAAATCCAGGATAGGTCCTCCTGAAAGTTTGTCGTAGGACCTGCCAACATACGTCAGTCTGTTTTATATGTCGCTCAGATGGGTTCTCAATGTCACGTCCGCGCCTGAGGTGAGAGGTTCTAGCCAACTTCACTGGAATACCTGCATATACAGAATGCAGTCCTGTATATGGTAAAAAGATGAAACAGAAATGATCTACTAGTAGCTAAAAAGATGAAAACATTTGGAAACAAGAAAGCAACTGACTTCTGAATGTGAAATTACAAAAATAAACCTAATATATCAATGATAGGTCTTTAACTTTCCATCTAAGTTATCTCCATACACTCGAATGTGCAATACGTTGATACTTGAATCCCTACTTTAACTTTAACTTTCATAATTGAAAGAAATGGTTCTTTGCCAGACAAAAGAGACCTCACACTAGAGGATATCTAGCTGCAGACTACCTGGAGAAATCTATTTGCTAAGTATCACCTGCTATCATCTTCCCTTTTTATACTTAATAATTAGAAAGCGTTTTATGCCAACACACACTATGTCATTTAAATACTAAAGGTCCATTGCTTTGGTAACTCTATAATTAGATAATAGGATTCATTTTTCAAAGTTGAGTCAAATTTTAGCTTATCTGCAGACCTGTTTTTTTAGGCTGTCTTGGTTCATTTTGCTTTCAGTCAAATAAAACAGAACATAAGATGCTAATCACTCATAATTGGTCTGTTTTGAGTAATACTTGTATAGTGTATCAGAAAATGTGCCAACCAAATAACAACATTCTGTTCTGGTTATTCCAGCAGACGAAAATTGAGGATGAGAACTGAAACAAAAATGGTGTTTCAAAAATAATGATAACTGCACCAAATTACATCAGTACATACCTGTTCAATTATAAATAGTTTAGCAGTTACTCTCTTGTAATAATTTTATCCTTCAAAATAGCTATTAAGCAGAGTACATAAATTGTTACAAGCATAAAAACATTAGTGTTCCTATTACCATCTGGGAAAGATATATATATATATACATAAGAGAATGGACCGAAGGAGATTCAAGACACATGAAGAACAATGGGTGCATAACATGCATGCTATCACCAAAGTCTACATAAAGACAAGTTCCCATGAGCACATATCATGTACCAAAAGAAATATTGCCATACAGAGAGAAGTGTACCTAGGAAGAACATGACAGCTTATACATTGTATTATTTGATTAAAGCTCCAAAGTTGTGATAAACTATTAAAATTCTGTGGCCAATACTGACACATATAATTTGGACTCAATTACCACATTGAAATGAGCTGCAAAGGTACAATTTCTGCATAAATTAAATCTGTTAAGAACTTGGAACAAATATGATGATCAATTTTAGCAATAATTCTCATGCAAGCATGAGATGCTGTCTTAAATGCTCAGGTACATGCATGTTACCAATATTAGTATGTTTTTAAAATATAGAAAAGGATTCTGGAATCGAAACAAAAGTAGGGAGCTCAAAGTTCAGTGAACTAACAAGAATAGATTAACTTCTCCCAAGACCTTAAGGATCTTCCACTGAGAAATGCAGAAGGCTTTCCAGCTAAGATACTCAATGCTGTATTGTTGCCTGGAGATATTGTTGTAGCCAACTTAGGATATTTACGTACCAGATCCAATGCCACATCTGTAGCGGTATGAATATACAATAGAAAGACATTAATGCTACAGCAAGCGCAGCAACAGATTTGTGTATTTTTTGGGGATTGACGAACTGGAATCAAATGACTCAATCCTTTAGTTACTATAGCTTAGATGCAACTGTTCTCTGCACCAAATGTGCAAGTTTCAGTATCACTACTTACCATAGAATGCAGAGTGCACAATACTAATCAAGAGAGTGATGCCAGGTTGATCTTCGAATGCATTTGGCACTTCATTGTCCCTTGTAACAGTCAATAGAAATAGAACCATTTCCTTGTGACCAAAAAGAGCAGCCAAATGGAGAGGCAACAAGTTTGTATCATTCCAAATGTGAGGTAGACCAGGATCACTGACCACTAAATATTTTGCTGCCTTAATATTGCCATATTTGGCAGCATAGTGAAGGGCAGTCTCACTAAATTTAGTCTTTAAAGAAAGAGCATCAGTTGGCATCAATTCGACTAACTTCTCCACAAAGCTGCTAGCCTCACTTCTCCCAACTGCTATATGAAGTACTGTCTCCAAATTCTTAGTGATCCTGGCTGAGACAGCATCTGGATTGGAGTCAAAGAATTTACTAGCACTCTCCCAATCACCTCTAATTGCAGCTTTATGCAAGGGCAGGTAGCAGTTAAGATCATTCTCTCCTAGAAATACAAACAAGAATATGGACAAAAGCCCGATTAATAGATGGATAATTGCTTTAAAAACAATGTAAAAAATAATCATTTGCTTACCTACATTGCTGTTGCCACTGATACTCGGTAACACTTGTGATGAAGAACTGGCCATTGTTGGTAAAACTATTTAGCAAATCCTACATAGCGTTTGCCCTTTCTTCCTCTTCATTAACTCACTGCATTTCGAGAGTTAGGGCATGTAGCCGCTTTCGTTGACAAATGAGAGTTGGTAGTCCACATGTTGGACAAGTTTTTGTAGAAGTACAGCTGAAAAACAAGAGAAATAAGGACAAGCAAATATTTAGACAGAACGTTTGTGAGAGACAAATTATGAGTAGTATGCGAGATGTTTTCTATAAAAGGGAGGTTAGAGAAAGTAACTTTTGGTAACTTCGAGAGTGAAAATACAAGGTTTCCTTTCTTTAGGTTGGTATAAAATCCAATTGTATATTTAATTTATTGACAAAGAATAATATTGGAGATTGAATCACAGAGATAAGTTAATGACAACAGCAATCGACAATTGGATCACAGAGATAAGTTAATAACTTATCTCTGTATATAAAATCCAATTGAATCACAGAGATAAGTTAATGACAAAGAATACTATTGGAGAAAATAAAAGTATGCACACAAACTTAAGAGATTTGACACAAACAAGAGTTTTTCTCCTTCTTCTGCTCTTCTTCACCTCATATACATACTTTGGTAGAGTTCTTCAGCAATCACAGAAAATGTGTTCTAGTTATTTCTCTGGATTTTTAGCCGTAACTCTACAAAAATTTGTCCAAAATAAGGCTACCAACTCTCTTTTATCAACAACAATGACTGCAGCGGACTAGTTCTCAACAGCAGGAAGCAATTAGTATCAGAGATTGATACTGATTATTGATAAATCCATCCCAAAATAAGTTAAAAGGAGAGGCAAACCAATTCAAAATAAGGTGACATTGTCTTCAGAAAACTAGGGTGCCATCCAAATTAATTGATAACATAATGTGTATGCAGTTTAAGTGTGACGCATAGTCAAAATAGCGAACAGCATAGACCAAATAAAAACTTTACCAAATTCCTTTATAAATTGAGAGGTTAAGTGAAAAGAGAAATATAAAGATACAGCCCAGAGAACGCAAGAGCAAGAGAGCAAGCTCAAAAAGAGCTTTTGCGGACAAATTATAAAGAGTGTCTGTAATCACTTTTGGGATTTTTCTCTTAAGCTACATTTGAATTGATTGATTTAAAACCAGAAATTTCAAATCCCTAGTGCCAAATCTTTTGAAACTGTTTGGACAATTTTATAGTTCAAAAGATTTCAAATCATCCCACTCTCAATTAGAACTATTTTTTATGAGATATAGATGAATTTCAAATTCTCCTATATAGAGTCGTTTAAAATCCTTTTTCCAAATTCTTTCCTCGTATTCCAACTCTATCCATTCCAAATACAACATTAGGCAATACAAAGGTGTTGGGAGACTGTTCATTAATAAATTCAACAGCGACTGTACAATATTCTTTTTCTAGGGCTTGAATAGTAAACTCAAGTGTGTATCTTGTACTATAGTAAAATTTCATAGTAAAAGAACAAAAGAGTTCATGGAAGCAAGCACAGGTGCCCAACTACACAAATCTGCATACATATTTTTTTTATATTGCCGGTATTATTTTTTGTTTGTAACTTACTGAAATTAAATTTCGGACACATTCATTGCCGCTATGCCCAACACTGCCATGCTACTAGAAAGGTTTCCCACAATGTTGTCTTTCCACCGCCAACTAAAATCAAGAAGAGTTATTAGTTACAAGTAAGTAAATTGTAACTCAAATCCGACCCAAAGCGTCTCCAACTAACTTGAAGAGGAGATCAAGCGCAGTAGCATGAACTAACCTGAATAGAAAAATTAAAAACCACAACAAAAAAAAAAAAAGAAGAAATTCTCTGTTATCACTACCTCAATAAAATTGCCAAAAACAAATTAAGTAAGCATAAGACATACAGAAAGCTGTATTTCAGCTTAAGCAGAAATGCCAAACTAAAGCAAGAACAAAGACTGGAGAAAGGTTCTGCTCATTCGCAGAATTAAACTGAAGCAGATGAAAGTTTTGAAGACAACACAGAACACACAAACCTGAGTCCGAATTTCCGGTGCAGAACTCCTAAATTGTCGAATTCAGAGGAGTTCGGGTTTCCATGAAATTGGCGGAGTTTAAGAAATCCAGATCAACGATTTTGCAGTTTTTCAGCCAAGACAAGTGGAAAGGAATTCCTTGTCCCGCTTCTACGAAAAGACGCATTGAAGACCAAGTGAATAACTTGGCCTCAAAATACACAATATTATTAGTTGTCATAATTATAAATTAGTTTCCAAAAATTATAAATATTTTTTTAAAATCGCCTAATAAATGCTCACAACAATGAGCTATTATAAATGAATATTTATCATACGCTTGGTAATTTTATAAAAATATTATAATTTTTTAAATAAATAAAAAAATATTTGTAATTATAATAAATTTGCAAAAAGATAAATTGTAATTTACCTTATTATTTAGTACCTAAATAATTATGGACGGCCCGAATGGTACTTTAATTTCACTATTCACGTTATTGATATCTAATTGATGTTTTTTATTATCTTTCTTTTGAATATCTTTTTATATAATGATTATATTACCCATTGAAATTTGACCTTTACATTTGATTTTTATACTCAATAATAATAATTTTATTATTTTTTATTTTTCACTAAATTTATTTGTTGATATTTATGACATAGTAATTTATATTGAAAGTGAAACCCAAAAATGCATTGCATGTTGCAACCTAGAGAAATTCAATTTTCATTTCAATTTTTGTGAATAATCTGGATTAAATGCAAATGAGTAGCAGCGATTATACTAGCCTACTCCCAATGGCAAGGAGGTTGAACAAGGTAACTCTAGTGTGTGGAACCGACTACGTAGCCGAACGAGGCCGTTGGTCTTCCAATACAGATGCTTTCAGGCTGAGAAAATGAATTTATAATGAGGGCAATCGTGACATTCATGCTAGTCTAAATAGCAACACTGAATTCGTTTAAGGCAGCGACTGTAACATGATGAGCAAGCTGCAGTGCAAGAATTATTACCAAGCTAGGAAATGGACCTTTGCTCGCAGCAAATGAAACTTATGATGTCTAGAGATGTTTTATGCAGCAATTCAACTAAGCCGATCAACAGTCCTGATGCCTATAGTGTTATGGATACACACTATGTACATAACTTTCAAACTATGCTTCCTAAAACATGCTCTAAGCTGTCAATAATATGAATAACTATGGTATAGTTTCACAGAATTCGAACGCATAAGGTATCTGACAGATGCAACACTTCACCTGTCATAATTTGCTTCAAATGTCATCTGGCTCTTCTCCTTTGTTAGTTGTACGTTGTTCATAAGACTTGAACTCCAAATTGTCCCAACGCTAAGACTTGGTATTTGCTTCTGATGAGAGTTTTTCATGTGCCTCAGTTGTTCCTCCAAGATTCTTTCTTGGCATTCCTCGATTGCATGTCAAGTAAGGTATGGAAGGCATTCCAGACACTGCCTTGGGCAGTCATATAAAGAATTATTACAACAGTAATTTATGTATGGAATTGCTGTACATATTAAAGTCAACGTGAGGGAGAGAAGAGCGAAGGGAGTCTCTCACTTTGATCTCCTTCAACAGCAATGATGCAACCTTCCCGGCTCTTGTTTCAGGAGCCTAAACTTGGTTTTTGGCTTCTCAGAAGTAGTGCTCTTCAATCTTGCAAGTTGCCTTCTGACATTAGGAAGTAATATATCAACTCAAGAACAGGAGGCAAATAACAGAAATCATAACCTCCGTTATCGAGCCAACTGCAAAAACAGGAAAGCCAGCATCATGATAAATTTTACCAAAGACGACAGCCAATAAGGAGGAAACTTTACGCTTCCTATCTTCTTCCCTTTGTGGCTCAAGGAAACTGATTTTAACAGTTACAGACAATGTTATTTGGTCTCAGTCATAGAATGACGTCTCATGTTATGAACTAGGTGACCTCCATTCAATGTGTAATTCTTTTCTTTAAGAACATATTAGTTTCACACAATTACACATAATTTTTAAGCGTGGGTATTTCTTATTCTAGGGGATAAAGCCTTGTGGCAACTTCCTTTGTCAGAAAGATGCTTGCTCTGCCTTCTATATATTCTTTCAGGATAACTGTTGAGAAAGGGACACATTGCTGCTTCCACAATGATAAGCTTCCCCTTGAATTTTTGGTACTACAACATACTACCCATGGAGAAAACTTTTTACCTCTCCTGAGGCCATACATGGGTTCAGAATTAGTCACAGTTGACACATGGCAGGATTTTACACGGTCGTTGGCTGTAAGTTGGATGAGGACTTTTACCGCAGTAGTGCCATATTCGACAATCTGGTCAAGAGGTTATTGTCCTCAGCGAACCTGCAAAAGATACGACCTCATCTCAAATGCATCGTTGTTATATCTATATATGCACAACAACATTAAATAAAATGCATGGGTCCCACATTTAACATGTTCTACCATCTAAACTCACAAATGGATATTGTCAGAAGTGTGTCACTAATTCAAGGACTTTTTTTGACTTACTTCCGTGGGAGAGAAAATGTTATGCATCTATGCAGAACTTTCTCCCTTACAACTTTTCTCTCTCCATATCTTTGAGAGTGCAGTATCCATATCCTACCATGTAAAAGAAATAGCCTCTATGCTGAGAACTTCACAAGACTCCTACTGCCTTTTATTAGTATAATTTTGAATAGGCAATCAAGTCATATCTTCTAAGGTAAATATAAAAGGAATGAGATGCCCATAATGGCAAGCAGTGGGGTACCAAGAAGAAGCGTATTGAAAATTGAAGAAAAATGCTCCTAAAAGCAAAATACAGGAAGAAACTTCTTGTTAATTAATATTTTCCAGTGTATTACCATCATCATGGTTTAAGTCATAAACTGAGCCATCATTGTTAACCATGAACCTCAAGTTGTCAGAAAACTGAGCTACTATCTCAGTGGTTTGCAATTTCATATGAAAATCTGAAGTATTAATATCTACTTTGTATTTCAGAGAAATATATACCCTGTCAAGTGATTAGCAAATGCTGCACACTGTCATATTAAATACATTCAGAACTGATCAACTGAAAACATGCATGCTTGGAAGTTTCCATGAAATGGACATTCACACAGTATATAACTGCAAAGATTGGTAAAAAATTCATACATTTTACAGGAAAAGTTGGTTGAATTGAAAAGGAACTCACAATTCCACTCAATCAAAAAGAACGAAAATTTAATGTTGGAAAATGTTCACAGTTTCCAACCAAGATGATTTCAAGTAAAGCAAAAGATTTCAATCCCCAAAGCCGAAGCAGGAAGACACAAAGTGGAAATGCTCGGCGTTATTATAAGTCCCTCGTCATTTTTTCTTCTTAATATATTTAACCTAACCTCGGGAATAGGAATAAGTCCCTAGTTATTTTTCCTTCTCAGTATATTTAACCTGATCTCTCCTGGTACATTTTCCACTTTATTACAAATTATCCTTAGTCTGACCAAGTCTAATTAATACTGATTTAATTTCTCCGTGGATGCATTACAATGGAAAATTTTGACATTCTTCACCTGCAACTGTTACACTTTCCGAAGCAAACTTATAAGCATCCACTTGTTTGCCCGTAAAAGAAATTGGCACACCAATCATATCTGTTGCCAGTAATGTGTAGAGATAACTCGCAAGAGTGGCATACAATTATAAATTCAAAAAACCCTTTCTGAGTCATCTCCAAGCAATTGAAATACAGGATTCTATATCAGCAGGTTTTTATCATCTCTATCCCAGCTAAAAAATCACAGTTGATAGCATATGCAGTTCCAAATTCACAAACAGCAAATGTAAGATACCACACGCATGATTATAATTTGGGTCCGCACATATCATAGCACGACATGGAATGCCCTGACAAGATGTCAAATTTCATGAGCTAACTTTATCGTCAACAGCAACTTCCTTAGCAACTTGAGAATGATGTGTTCATAGTAAGCACCATTGAGGGATATGAAGAAGCAAACAGACATCAAGAAAAAGCAACTTAATAAATAACTGGATATATTAGGATCTTTCCTTTCAATTAGACATAATTTTACAGTTATACACACTAGAAGCACTAAGGTGCTGTGCAGAATTACAGAAGAAATAGCAGAACTACAAACAAAATGTGTACTATGAGTAAGAATGTGAATACTCACCTAGCTGTCTTGGAGGTTATACATCTGCCCGTTATTTTGTACCTTGCTGCAAACACAAAGTGACTTCCCTTTCATGCTAGATGATATTTTGTGTAACCTCGGTTAGATGATACCCTTTGCGGAGCATGTCTTCCATCCATATTCTAGCCTCTGAATTTCGACCTTCTTTGGCCAAACCATGGACAATTATATCATACGTCCATCTATTTGGCTCATACCCTTTTTCACGAAATCTGTCGAAAAACTTACAAGCAAAGTCAATCCCCTTCATGCTTAATCTTCTTAAAAGCATATTATTTGTATAAATATCAACGCGGAAGCATTGCTGGACCAGTTTTTCCACTTCGTCGTCATCGTCGAATCCTTCAAGACAACCAGAAAAAACACCAATCAGGTGGCCCAACATCCAACTGGCAGGTGTTAGATTTTGCTTCTGAGATAAAGACACCCAAGCATAATAGAGTTTCCTACTTCTCAATGCATGCAAAAGAAATACATTGCCAATGAAGGAAGAAACCGGACGACCAGTCTGAGTCATCTCATTGACAAGCTCTACAGCTTTATGATATTGACCCAAAGCGCAATACAACTTTATAAGTTCCTCATAACATTCGATACTTGGCGTTCGCCTGTTTGTCTTCATATCCTCCAAAATCTGTGATGCATGCTCCGGTTTTTGTACTTTGCAAAGACCAACAACCATGGTTTGCCACAGTTTTCTCTTCCGCCATCTCGTGGACAAATCTCGGAAAAGCTGCAAAGCCTGAGCAATTCTTTCACTTTTCAGATAACTTTGCAACAATAGGATGTCAGAGTTGAAGCTTGGTACAAGACCACTTCTTCTCATCATTTCATATACTTGCATAGCCAGTTCAGGCTTCCTCGCATGTCCAGCTCCATCAATGAAAAAGTTGTAAACGACAGAGGCGGAAGACTTACTGCGAGCCAGCTGCATCTCAAGCAATCCAAAGAATTGCTTCTCTGGGTTATCTGTTTTACATAAGCAGCAGATCACCTCTCTAACCAGTCTCCTGGTTGGGATATAACCTTTTTCTTGCATTTCAATGAGTAATCTAGCTGCTATATCTCCTCTACTTGACTTAATAAATCCGCTAATCAGGTTCAGATAAGTACTCTTTCGGGATGCTTTATTTAACCTGTTGAGCAGGTCATGTAACAAATAACCTTCTTCAACTCTGCTAGCCCTACAAAGAGCGGATATGAATTTATCATATGTGAAATTATTGGGCATGATATTCTGGTCTAACATGAAAATGACCAACTCCTTCATCTTATCAAACTTTCCTTCTCTGCAAAGAGCATCAGCAACAATGGAAAAGGTCTTTTGCCCTGGGAAATAACCCTGTTCCATTGAATTCCTCAACAATCGATATGCTTCATCAACACTGACGTCCCCCAAGAGAGTATTTATAAGATAATTATAAGCCATGCAATTAACAGAGAGGCCAAACTCTATCCTTGAATTATACAAGTCCATAGCAATATCCATCATTCCTGCCTTACATAAAAAGCATAAGACAGCATTCATGGTAACATCATCAGGCAATATCTCTCTTTGTTTCATATCCACCAATAAATCATGCACCTCCTCAAGCCTATTTTCCCTCAAAAGCCTGCAAATCAACGTGTTGTAACGAAATACATCAGGAACATAGTCCTCAACTGCCTGCTTATCCTTCAAAAACTCTAGGACACAGTCCAATTTCCCAGCCTTGACAAGGTCCCTGATCCACACACCGTATGCATGTTCCATGGAAACCAAGTTCATCTTTCGGAACTCTTCAATTAATAATGCAGCCCTCTCAAATTGATTATCCTTACACAAGGCGGCCACAAAGGTAGCAACAGCAATTCCACTCAATTGCGCTCCGTTATCCTCCACAAGACCACGCAAGTACTCCTCCCCTCTTTCCAACTCCTTCTGCTTATAGAAACTTTTCATCATAATCGAATGCGTGACCTCGTTCTGAAACCCACGGATTCTGATCTCCTTTGCCACCGTCTCCACCACATCAAAATAACCCTCCTCCACGAGGGAATTCATAAGCACATGGTAGGCAAATGCGTCCAAGTCAACGCCCTGAAACCGCATTCTACCAAACAGTCCGAGCGCAGTCTCGGACTTTCCGGCAGCAGCGTAACCAATGACCAAAATATTGTAATACCTAACTTTATGAACATACCTCTGCTTCATATAGTTCTGTAGAAAATCTAACATTAAGTTCATTAGCTTAGCTTTCGACAGGATCCGGAAAATGCAATTGAATGTAGCCCTTGTATGGTGAAAACCCGGCTGCCGACCTGCCCAGTCAAAGAACTTCAAGCAAGAAAGAACATCTTTCTTCTCGTAATTCAATACATCCAGAACTAAGCTTTCAGAGAGGCCGAGATTGAAGCGAGAGAGTGCAGAATCGAAGGAGGAATCATCCTGAGTGCGGAGGATTTCGAAGATACGATCGAAAAGGGGTTTCTTCCGGGACATGAACCATTCACGGAAGTAGTAGACGAGGTCCTCGTGATTTATCTCGGATAGGGATCCATTCGAAGTGGTGGAACTAGAGGAGTTGGAGGAAGGCGAGAAAGGATAGGCGGCGGGAGAATGAGTGGCGGCGGTGGAGAAGAGGTTAAGTGCAGCAGTGGAGGCGGAAGGTGGGGAGAGGAAGGCTCTGGTTTGCCTCGCGCATCTGAGAGTCAGCATTATTTCTATCAATTTGTTACTGAATTTAGTCCTCAGGTTACTGCGATGGTGAGTTGGTGAAGAGAATAATAGCCATAGTATGTGAAGGCCAATCACAGTCGTCGGAGAACGGCGGCGGCCGACGGATTAGCAGAGGATAGAGCTTTCACGCCGGCGGGGAAGCAATGAGGAGTATTGAACTAGGCTGCCTCACCCTGCAGATCGAATTACACTTTTCTTTTTCTTTTTTCTTTTTTTTTTGATAAGTAGTTAAATTTACTTTTGTACTCTTATCTTAACACGTTGCAATTTACCCCTCATACTTTACGTAATTAATAAATATAAGTAGGAGTGTTCAACAAAATCGTCCAATTATCCCAATAGATCGACCTAATTCCAATCACTCTATAGTTAACGGGCTAAGAAATAAGAATGGACTGGATTGGCCTAAGAATAATTAAAGAAAAGACAGCATTTTAACAATCGGATTTGGTTTTATATTTATATAAACCTCATTCAACTGCAATAATAAAAAGAATATACATAATAATAATAGTTACGATATTTTCTGTTGGTATTGTATAATATATATATATACATGTATAAATATATAAATGAGATCAATTAGTTCATTAATTCTTGGCTATTGGCAATCTTCTATATTTTTTATATCGTTGATAAATGCAAGAATTTGAAATAAATGACATCATGATTTTGTGAGAATATGATTTTATAATCGTCTTATTTTATCTCAAATATTTCTTTCTAATATTTATATATTATTATGATTAGTTTCTTATATAATTAATTAGAAATAAGAACTTTTTTTTACAATTTTATTCATTAAAAAATTGGTAAATTTTTTTCATATTTATTTGTATTCTTTTAAAATAAACATACAGACATGTGATTATTTTTTGCACATTGTAATCGATATATCATATTTTTCTATTTTTTTATGATTAGCACTATAGGAAAATGCATTTATTATGACAAAATAACTATAACAAGAGCATAAGTCGTTATAAAATACTAATATGATCACATACGTAATTAACTCTATACTAAAGACCGCAAAAATCACCTCGACCCAATTAGACCACAAAGTGTGATTTTAATGATTGCGGGTTGATTGACATGGAATTTTTGTGTAAAAATGTGTTTTAAGTGGTTGAGAAGGCTGCATTGAATGAGTTTATGTACATGATTACGTTATTTTATTTGAATAAGTGTTCCTTACCTTATACTTGCAGATTATGTATCCTCTCATCACACCCTTCCTCATCACATTTGGCATTATATTCTCTTCTTATCCTTTTTTTTTTTTTTGTGGTTTTCGAGTTCTGATTACATGTATGTGCACAACATCTCTGAATTCAAATTTAAAGCTGAAAATCATTCTAATTTTAAAATTATGTGATAAAAAATGTCTGACTCCATATTCTATAAAATCAAAAGTGAAATTTTTGCCCTTTTGATAAAACCGTTGGGAGCCACCTTTGACGGTCAAAGGTGGTCTTCATCCAAGAATTCATGGCCGATAGGTTTTGGGATCAAAATTGCAACAAATTTTAATTATGTGATACTATATTCATCAATTTCGTAAAGTATGAGACTATAACCTCCAAAACCACACAGTCCTATGCGACCCAAAGTGTAATTTGGCCCTTTTTTAAACTTCTATAATTTCATCTTTTTGGTTCGATTCGATTAATCATTAGTCAAAATTGCAAATTATTTCTCCATCTTTTTTTAAAATAGAGCAATTTAACCCCTTATACAATTCTGTGTAGTGCACGAGTTTTTTTCTTAAATATTTTTGTTTTTTAATATTGGATTATAACGTTATATTTATAATATTATATAAGAATCGTTTGATCTGGTTTGAATTTAGGACCCAAATTGATTAGTAGATTAATAGCCTAGATCTTACTTAATTCAAGTCAACAGTCTAGATTTAAAATGTAAATTGATGTAATACATATTTATGCAAAATTTAATAGAAAATATTAAAGTAAATTATATCTTGTCATCCAAATTATATCTTGTAAATATTAGAAGTGCAATGCATGTGACTTTTTTTTTTTGGTAGAAA